>NC_033798.1:60862662-60928771 GCF_001876935.1 Asparagus officinalis | reverse complement strand
CATTTTTGATTTCACAAAATAGTATGTTTTTGCTAATTATTTAGCAAAATAGACCGTGTTGCTAAATAATTAGTAAAATAGATCACTTTTGAAAAAAAATATCGATTTTAAAAAATAAGACTCAGAAAACATACGAGACTACTAGTCCCGTATGTTTAGAGCCAACTTAATCACGGATTAGTGACCCAGAAAACATACGGGACTAGTAGTCCCGTATGTTTTCTGAGTTCATCTCAATGTTTTGTGAAATTTTTTGAGTTCACTAATCTGTGATTAAAACATACGGGACTACTAGTCCCATATGTTTTCTGAGCTGTTTTACAAAATAGACCTTTTTTTAGCCTGTTGGTCAAAAAGAGATCTATTTCGCTAATTATTTAGTAAAACGGTCTATTTTGCTAAATAATTAGCAAAAACGGACTATTTTACAAATTTTCCCATATAAAGAGGTGGGCACGGCGCGCGTGTCAATTCGCTATTGGCAACCACCTTCCGTAAATGCCACCCGTCTCCATCAATAATTACAGTCCGGGCCCCGAATCTTCCTTCCGCGGGCGTTGGTCTGGTACCCGCCAGCATCATCAGATAGACGATTATACCCTCCATTATTTTGGGATTTTACGAGGAATTGTGGGGAGTTCACACGTAAATGAACGGGGGTAATTATCTCCCGAGTGAAGGAGGACTGTGCGACCTGAGTTGTCAGAAACGGCCTTGCATGGTTGGCAGCTGGACTAACGTGACAACCGTTCATCTCTATCTCTTTATTTTATTTTTATTTTTTCCCCTTTCATTTAAAACTTCAACGTACTATTCAGTTTTGCCTGCTACTGTAGTATATACGTGGCGGGACTTTAGACCGTTTGGACGTAATTCTTCTGGGTAACTTACGGAGAATAGTTTAACGAAATCTTGCGGTTTTTAATTATTAATGTAAGATAGCTACTAAATATCCCTTTCTTTTTTTTAATTACCTTGAATAATAAAGTTACTTTTATTATTAAAGATTAAAGAGGCCTTATTGCATTGTAAGGATACAGTCACCATATGCACGTGCGCGCCAAGATCGAGGAACATATTTTACTTTGTATTGTCCCTTATAAAGATTTCTAGAAATAATATCATTGTGTATCTAAATTTTTAGTGTAGCAAAAAGCTACTAGAACATATCATTCCACGACAGGCGAAAATCATAGAGAAGTGAGAATTTGAGAGAAACTTTCTAGAATATTGTTTAATTAAACTAGAAGTGCCAATATAAAAAATCATGTCCTTGTGTAGCCAAACTTTTATTGACAATTTCTATTTGATTTATTACTGACAATTTAAAGTGCCTAAATTTCAAACCAAAAGATGGACGAGAAAAAAAAAATATATAAATCTAAGCAAAACTGACCGCTAGAGTTCTTGCGTGATATTTTTATGCATGCAACGCTTCTAATTAAATATAAAGTAAAAGGCAGAATAACAACTAATATCTTAGCTCACTAAGAAGTACATTTCGAAAATTGAAATAAATACGTACATACATTGCAAGTTAATTATTAGCTAACTCATCTCCAGTAGCTCGTTTTCATTCCTTTTAATCTATCTTTTAGCAATTTAACAATGAGGAAATAGACGGAGATAATCAGGAGAAAAAACGACAAAAAAAACCGCCAACGATCAACCAACATTTGTGCATGACAGCTTCATGACGAAAACTATTTCCATACGTCAAGAGCGTCATTTGGAAACAGGATGAGAGCACGCACACATTTTCCATTGAACTAATTGAAACTCACGGTAAAAAAAAAAGAAAAAAAAGAAAGAACAAGAGCAAGGAAACAAACATTTGATGACATCTAATCCCTATTTAAGCATCAGGCATCACAGTACGTAGTAGCTACGCGGCAGGAGCAACATCAGGACCATCACCATCATCACCCCCATCGATGTCCAGGTCATCGTCAGCACTAGCACCGACGTCAATGTCGTGGTCGTCCTCATCGTAATCATCATCATCATCAGTAAGTATGCCGAAGTCGATGGGTTCGGGCAGGCGGCTGAACAGGTTATCCATGAAGGCAAGGAGCCTCATGCTCCATCCTCCACCGGCGCTGCATCACGGACTGCGCGGGAGACCTCTCTGAAGACAGCCTTCTGAGTTGCCTTCGGAAGTAGAAAGAATCGAACGATTCCATCGAAGACGGACCGCTGGCTATAACCCTTTCCGGGTCGCTTCGGATCGGCGCACGTGTCGGTAGCACGCGGGGGCATACGGGCTCATGACTCTGTGGTGGACACGATTGGCACCAACCAACACACTCACCTTCCGCTATTAGCGCAGCCATTTCTCCTGGCGGGGTTTTTTTTTTTTTACTGGGTTCGAGTTTGGATGCGGTGAGGAGAGTAGCAGCGTCGTCGCTGCTGGCTATATAAAGGAGAGTATGGACACGCGTCGATTTGTAAGTCGACGTTCTCCAGCGGAAATGCCGTTACTTTCTTTCATAATTACAGGCGGTGCCCCTAATCTACTGGCTTCGGCGTTAGGGTCTCGGAATTTGCACCGCGGCGGCTAGACGGTTATACCCTCATAATTATTTCGGAAATTTGAAGGGATTATCGGAAACGATGTCAGAAATGATTGAAAGATTGTGCGACTGATGACGTGCATGCTGAGATGTCAGAAACGACCTTGTACGGTTGGCCTGTGGAATAGACGTGGACACATCACGACCGTTCATCTATAGCCCTTTGTTTTAGTTTTTCCATAATTTATTTATTAATTTCCCAGCGCAATTTATAAGTTTTAGGGGCTGTTTGGTTGTTGTTGGTAAAGTTGTGTATTTATGACGCAACTTGAAAAATTGTTGTCCACCTCATCAATTTTACTTTTAGGGGCTGTTTGGTTGTATGTTTTTACCATGTAAAATGATGGAAAGTGTAAAAAAGTGGGTCCCAATGTCAGTTTTCATCACTTTACATTGTTTGTTTAAATTTTTTTTTACATGAAAAGCTTACACTTTTTGATGAGGTGTCACCGAAAGCAAAATCACCAAAATTAGGAGTGATTTTGTTGGAAAGCTTACACAATGTCATAAATGAGTCCAAAAAAATAATAAAAAAGTCAAAACCTTGTAGAAAGTGCTGAGGTGGATAACCACTTTCTATTTTGTGTCATAAATACTCTAGTTTATATTAGGCTATCCAAACAATGTAATACTATTATTTTAGGATTCATAAAGATTCCTAACCAAACAATGTAAACACTCGAATGAAAAGTGATGAGGTGGATAATCCCTTTCTATTTTGTGTCATAAATACTCTACTTTCCTAAAGACATCCAAACAGCCCTTATACTTTTCTTTGTTTGTTTTTTATTCTTTTGGAATAATAAATTGCTTGTTTGGTTTGCAAATGTAACTTTAATTGTTTGTTTGGAAAGTGTAAAAAGTGGTCCCTACTCAAATGATCATATTGGTTGGAATTATTTTTTATTATTTTTTCCTGACTTCAATGTCAGCTTTCTCCTAAAATCATGCCTTTTTTTTATGAAATCACTTTACAAGCCACATCAGCATATGAAATTACTTTACACTATTTTCACAACTACAAACAAACAATTAAAAGTGATGAAAGCTGTCATTGGGACCCACTTTTTTACACTTTCCATCCTTTTACATGGTAAAAACATACAACCAAACAGCCCCTTACTTGCGAACTAGGTTTAGACCCGTGCAATGCACGGAATTGTCTAATTGAGCCCGTAAGTTTTCCCACCTCCAAAATACAGATAAACATCACATTTTGAAGTTATAAAAAATAAGATCATTAGAGTAATGAATAGTAGCTTGAATGATAAAATAGCTGACATAAAGTAGTATCAACAAAATAATCATGGAGATCGATCTCTTTGGGATTGTTTTACAGAAAGTAATGCAACAAAATCATATGCTAGAAATTGATCACGGGAAGAGGAACCCTTTCTAATTAAGACACGCAACCTGCATAAATGAAATAATTGAACCAGATGAAAAGCCAACAAATAATTGGAGGTAATGACTTGTGAAGATAATACATATATTAGCAGTTTTTTATATATCAGAAACATGGTAAAGAGACAGACCATTTCCATGCCTCTCGCAGAGAACAATGTCAAACTTGCGAGTTGGAACTTGATAATGCCCTTGCATGTCGCTACCAAATAACATCAGATGCATATTCTAAACTTCCACACCTAAATATTCTGGTTAAAGAAGTTTGAACGGAACTAGCATCCAAAAACCAACCATAATTACAATTCCTAACATAATCAATTACTTCAAGCAATAATATCATGAAATTCATTTTCTCCACATGTGTATACATTTCTATCTTCTTCAATCTAGAAATCTCTAAAAAAGATCATGAGAAAAAAAACAGTACTATGCTATTCACGGCACGCGGCTCTAGGGGCGGATCTATATACAGTCCAGGTGGGGCCACGACCGCCCGAAATTTTTGGGAAAAAAATATAGGGTGATTTCTGTAAAACCTCCTCCCTTAAAAATTAGATAGTGCTTATTTGAATATTTTCTACATAATTTTTGTCTTCCTCTTTTGAAATATTTTGGAGATATTGACGTTGGCTATTCTACTCGTTTTGTTTGGGTTGTGATGTATCTCTTGTGAATAAAATTACATTAAGAAAAATTTTCGTCTATCTTTCATACGCCCCCCCCGGAAATCCTGGATCCGCCCCTGCGCGGCTCCTCTTCACCTTGAACCAAACACAAAATTTAGGACAGGGAGAAAATGAACTAAAATGAAAGATGCTGGCGGTCATTGTTATTAGAAACTAGTGTTGGAAATACAACATGCAATATGCCAAAATATGCACATCGTGGTAATTAATCAAAATTAATAAAGTTAGGAGGATACCTAGATCGCTTTACGATCTTTCATAATCCATCTCCTAAAATCTACCTAAAAAATCTATCTCCCAACATCTACCTGAAAATTTCAAAACTTCTTTTAGAGAAAAAGCCTCCAAGTGAAATCCACCAATCACCGAAGAGAAGCAATATAAAAAGATAGATTCTTGAACTTTTTATTCTTTTATTTTATAAAATTTTTATCTTATCTTCATAAGATTTTTCTCACACTTCATAAGACTACATATGAACCCTATTTATAGGATTAGACTAGCCTTATAGATAATAAATTCTAAATGATTTAGAATTATTTAAAAACTCAATCCATAACAGTTAAGGATAGAATAAAAATGTATTGTATTTATATCTATTCTAATGATATTAATGAGACCAATTGGGTCCTATATCGAGAATTAGTTATTAATAAAATTATTAACTTTAGTTTAAAAATTAAATCCCTATATGACCAACTATTCATAAAAGCTATGCTAGAATAATGTATTAATTATTTATAAATAATATCTTAAATTTAATCCCTTCTAGTATCATTTATTTTAGGCAAATCTTTTGTATAAAATAATTCACTATTTGCTCATACCTAAATTACAATCCTCATGAACATAAAATGAAAGTCATTTTGAAACATAAAAATATTTTTTATAAGAAAATAAAATCTAAAAAATATTTTTCAAAACTATCCGTAGGCGAGAATTTAATAACTTTATGGGAATGCATAATAAATTAACTCATCATAGTGAGTGTAATGCATCCTATCTAGAAATTCATCATTTCACTAAATAAAATCTAGCAACTTAACAATATATTCAGGTTGTATAGAGCTTGCTAAACTTTTAACCATCACATCAAAGCATATTAATTTATCAAATTAGAAATAACAATATCCTCAAGTTAAAGGGGCCATGTAACAATTATCTCTTTGGTGACTCATCCTAGAGATTTCAAACGTGACCTAATGCTACACACATCACAATGTGTGGTCATGACATACACTCGGAGAAATCCCACTCTCGATAGTTGAGACCCACCACCACATCTCACATATCGGTGTCATACATACTAACCTATTATAACAAAGTTACCCTTTACTAGTAAATAGGTTAAGCACAAGTTAAAAAAAAATCTCTGAGTTAGATCACATCTCCAAGTAAGTGACCATCACAGTGCATTATCTAATAAAATAATTATAAGGATACTATAACAATTATAGAAATGATACCCAAATTATATGTGTAATAATTAAATATATTAATATTTTAAGAATATTATATAATTCGTATTGGATGTTCAAGGCCATATTGTTACTACTTCGATAATCTCCCACTTGCCCTAACATCCAATTAGATATGATCTTAACTCTCATATGTTTGGTTGATTTCCTAAAATCAAAGAAAATAAAATAGGATAAAGAAACCATTAAAAGTTGATTTCCATCCATTTCCTCAAAAAAAAAGTCATGAAGTGAGTTCTCTTAAAAATGAATCACACCATCCAATAATATGGTGACAAATCAACTCATCTCATTTTTTTCTTAGTTTTAAGAAGTGAACCAAATACAAGAAAAGACCATATTATAGGAAATATGTTTCTTATAATTGATTTCTTTGTTTTTATAGCCAACATAACAGCCCCTAAGTGAGGGAGCCAAAGTGGCCCTGGCCCCACCTTGCAAACTGAAAAAGATCAAAGGAGTAATTGCTTAATTTGTAAACTATAGTAAGTTTTTTCATTAACGAGCAAGAATCAACAATTTTCAAAGTTAATTCATTCAATTATTTCTAAGTGTTAAATTGACTCTTCAACTTCCTTGTCTTGACCCACCTTTCATCCTCACCTATTAGAGTTGAAACTAAATGGTCTCCACCCGTCTCTCAAGCCAAAATTATTCTCATGCTAATTATCCATCTTGGTGAAACCATCCTCAATATCATACATGTTCAGAGTTAAGAGTACTTAACTCTTGTTATTAAATCAAGTGATATATAGCATGTATATTGTCATATTTAATTATTTAGACACGAGAAATATATTGAATTTTTATTAACTTTGAAACAAGTTGTTGTCATCTCTTCTTGTGAGATTATATATGAAATTTCTTTTCTCTTTTCAGAGGCAAAATTATATATACATGATTTTTTTTTGCTCAGTAAACTTTGAAACAGGTCATCTTTAATTGTGGCTTTTAATATTCAATATAAGAAGGGTACAATAGCCAATAACAAAGAGCAAGTACTGCTCAGTTTGGTTGGGATGGGCGGTCTACTGGATAATTTCTCGTTTCTTCTATCCGCGCTTTAAATTGGTATTGTCATTATGATTATTTATTAATGTCTTTAGACCCCTCTTGCTGAAATTCCTGACTCTGCCACTATCTAGGGTGACTATAATGTTCTAAAAGATAATTGTCTAATTAGATTAACGGATGAGTAGAGTCCACATTTCTCATTTGCATTTGTATTAATGTTCTACTCCACCTTGTAGATATACTTGCGGATATGTGCAATCATGTGTGTGTATACAAGGGCAAAGTTGTCATTAACTTTAAATGAGCTTCTATGTGCATATAGGTGCACCTCACTCAAAAAATATTTTATGGGTGGCGTATGTCAAAATGTGCAATGAAAAAAAATTATATAAAACAAACTTTAAGTTCTTATAGAGTTCTAACCATACATAATATTTTTCTACTACAGAAAAAATTATACAAATAAGATTTAGGTTAAATATCATAAAACCCCCTAAATTTTGTAAAATTCAAAAAATCCCTTTTAACTTTGAGATTTTATAAGAAAACTCCTACATTGCTCCAAAGTTGTGCGGAGATTGTTAGCACTAATATAAAATTATAATCCTTAACATTCACCATAACTTTGGACTTTTGATGTAATGGTTAGAAGGACTCGCATTCACATGGTATTGGAGCTAATCCGGTGTGAATCTTGCTAGCTATGAATCTTATGCGGATTTTAAAAAATTATACTGCGAAGCGACTCCAAGTATTAGCCCATTAAAAAAAAAGGCATTCAACCTACAAAGATATGTTAGAATATAAAACTATAATCCTCAATCAGAAAGCTAAAAGGCGATTTTATGTAATCCTTAATCTGAAAGTTAAAGGGGAACTTTGTGTAATCCTTATACTTAAGGTGAGGGGGGCGGTTCTAATATTTTAGAAGCAAGGGGTTTTTTTTTCCATTTATTCTGTCTAAAGCTTAATGGGTGTTCTGATCTTACCTATATGTGGTGCGGGGGTGCGGGGGGATATTTTGAGGAGGATGTTGATTCGGACTCGCGGACTTTTTATTTGGGGAAAAATATGTCGAGGCCCCAAAAGTAGTAACTCCATGTGACCAGGCCTCCACTTATTTCCCCCATGTAGATCAACCCCAAAAAATACTGTTTAATGTGTCAATGCCCTTCCACGTCAGCAATATACAAAAAAAAAAAGACTGTATTTTAGAAAAAAAAATTCGAAATTGACATTCTCCTTCTTCCCCAGACGCCTCGTCCCCAAAAGCACGGAAAGTCACGTCCTATTAATGCGATCTAACGGAAGAAATGGAGGGAAATTCCCCCATTTTTTACCCTATCATGAGCAATAACTAGTTAGCTGTCCATTACTCTTCCTCAGCCCAAAATTCTCTCAATTACTCTTTCTATTACTCCTCTTTATCCTTAAATTCAATCATTTACTCTTACCTTCCCTTCATAATGGTTGAGAAGGCTATCATTTTCATTCTCTCTTCGAGTGATAAAATAGTATTCTTGAAGATTAACTCTTCAACCACTATGTTGGATCTCAAATTTAATGTGTCAAAGAGGTTAGATCTTTTATATGATTCATTAACTTTGTCATACAAAGATAAAACAAACGGAAGCTTTAAATTTCCTATTGAGAACAAAGATGATCTGTCGTCTATGGTGGAGCATTGCCACAATATTGAATTAAAAGAAATTCACTTGCAAGCTTTCCAAGAAACAGAGGATTCTTTTAATATCCATAACAATGAGCAAGTTCAACAAGATCAGTAAGTTATTAGATTTTTTTGATGCTATGATCAATATTTATTACGATAAGTGTAAAATCAATTCATGTTAGATCATGTTAGTCCTGTGTTAGGTGTAATTAGACTTCATGTTTGTTCTAATTGCAGTTCATGTTAGTTCTAATTGGAGTTCATGTTAGTTCTAATCGATTTCTTGTCAGTTCTAATGGATTTCATGTTCGTTCTAATGGATTTCATATTAGTTCTAGTTCTAGTTCCATGGTAGGTCAAATATACAACTCGTGTTAGTTCTAGTTGAGTTCGTATTAGTTCTAATGTATTTCGTGTTAGTTCTAGTTCCAGTTTCATGTTAGGTCAAATATGCATTTCGTGTTAGTTCTAATTGAGTTCGTGTTAGTTCTAATTGAGATCATGTTAGTTCTAATTGATTTCGTGTTAGTTGTAAAAGCAGTTCACAATAGCTCTAGTTGAAATCGCGTTAGTTCTAATTCGATTCATGTTAGTTCTAGTAGAGATCGTATTAGTTCTAATAAATTTTGTGTTAGTTCTAATTCTAGTTCCATGTTAGTTCTAATATGTAGTTTGAATTAGTTTTAATTCGGTTCGTGTTAGTTCAAATGGATTTCAAGTTAGTTCTAATTTATAGTTCGTATTAGTTCTAATTTAGTTCGTGTTATTTCTAATGGATTTCATGCTAGTTCTAACATAAACAGTTTTTGTATTTGTTTTTTTTCTTCTAATTAGCGCTATTTGTTTATGTTATTTCGTGTTTAGTTTATGATAATTTGTTTATTTTCTGAATATTTGCAGCGCTTCCAGCAGTTTGAACTCAAAAAGTATAGATTGTGGTCCGCCGTTGTCGACGAACACATGTGTTTCAGATAGGATTCCCAATGACAATCCTTCCAGAGATAATATTTTGATGATTGATGACATGATTATCAAATCAGAGAGGATTCCTGATTGGTGGCATAATGCTTTTACCGGTGAGGGACAACGATTTGAAAGTGCGAAAGAATTAAGATTAGCTTTGCTATTCTATTCTATGGAAAAAAATTCGAGTACTTGTTTGGTAAGAATGAACCGAAGCGTATTTGAGTTTATTGTCGGTTTAAAGAGGCCAAAAGTTACCCGTGGATGTTGTTTGCCTCTCCACCTAAAAATAAAAATTGACTTGAAATCAAAAGGTTCATGAACAATCACACTTGTGGGCAGCATGACAATAATACAAGTCAATCTAGGGCCTTCCGACAATTCATTACGACCCAATTACAATCCACGTTAAAGGTCCGACCGGATATACGTCCTATTGATGTAGAAAATGAGTTTCTAAGTTCGTATGGGCTTAGGGTCGATTATAGTAAGATATGATGGAAGTAAAGAAAGAGCACAAGAGCAATTATATGGTGATTCCCATAAATCCTATGATCAATTGCGATGGTAAAAGATAATATCTATCATATACAAACTAATTTCATTTACAAAATTGATATCTATCTCTTCTTCTAACATGGTCAGGAAATCTGATCCATTCGTAATATAATTTGCTGTTTCGCATTGTGAGGTTACAAATGCCATTCTTTCAAGCTCCTCCTATTTGTTTAAGGCGGGCGGCGTGAACTCTCGCAGCAGGGTGAGTAGCGAAGGAAGCATGTTTTACTACAACTACTTGAGATGCGTAAGTTTTATACGTGATGTAACACTTATGCCACATAATGGAATACTTTTGTTTGTATGTTTACTTTAACCTTGATTTCCAGGGGTCAGTTAACATAATCACTCCGATTCTCCTTCATTCGCGCATAATCCATATCTTGATAGCGGTCATAGGGAGGGTTCAGAAAGGATGAGTTTTTCTTTCTTTTATCACTTAGGAGCCGTTCATTCCGTTTCTTCTACTTTTAACCAAATCTAAGAAATAAGTAATCCGCTTCACCCGGGTTGCTTCTTGGTCGTAACCAGCTAAAAATCGGCCTGGTGCTACAACATAGGCACACTATTCTTTCATTTTCTACTTTGCTTGTGAGAAGACGATACGCTGTTTAGACTAATTTGGTTCTTGTTAATCCTAAGACTTAATCTTTAAAATTTTAGGTATGTGGAAAATGTTAAGACGACAAACCCAGGTAGCTACATTCATGTTGAACAACATGAGGGGAGGTTTACATGATTATTCATTTGCTATGCCGCCTGCATAAATGGATTTTTGCATGGATGTCGGCCACTTATATTTTTGGATGGGATCTTTTTGGAAGATCAATTCAAAGATATACTCCTCAGCGCTGTAGCATACGATGGAAATCAGTGGATATTTCTATTAGCCTATTGTATATGCGATTAGGAAAATAACATTAACTAGAAGTAGTTCTTACAAGGTTTGTGTTCAATGCTCTCTAAAAGGCTATCTTTATACTTATTTATGCTGTTATGTTATAATTATGATGTTAAGTCTATTTAGTTGCAAGCTAAGTCTAATGAATTATACTTATAATTATGATGTTAAGTCTATTTAGTTGCAAGCTAAGTCTAATGAATTATACTTGTTAACTCTAACTTCCTGTATGTTAACTGCAACTCTTTAAGTTGCAAGCTAAGTCTAATGAATTATACTTGTTAACTCTAACTTCCTGTATGTTAACTGCAACTCTTTACAGGTTTGTGGTCTATTCTCTATGAAAGGCTAGATCCATACAACCCACCACATAAGCTAGTAATAATATCAGATACGGATAAGGGAATTAGAGAAGCAGTTAGAGAAATGTTTCCAGATGCTATACACTCTAAATGTGTTCTACATTTAGTTGAGAATTTCAGGACAAAATTGAAGGGGTTGGGACTTAAGGCAAAGGATACTCGGATTTTGGGGAATCTGTTGTAACCAGCTTGTTACAAATATACTAAAGCAAAATGGAATAATTATATGGATGACATTAAACTGATTGACAAAATGGCCTATAATATTGTCATGAACTACGCTCTAGAGAACTGGGCAAACATGTTTTTTTAAGGAATTAGGTAAATTATAAGTCATTTAATATAAGCTATTTTATTTCTTATTTCAATTAATACGCTTTCCTATTAATTGTGATGAATTACCTGTTATGTTTCAGATATGGTCACGTTACATCAAATGTTGTAGAGTCATTCAACAAGTGGATACATAAGGCTAGACTTCTATGGATAATACAACTAGTAGAGCACATACGTTAACAAATTATGGTATGCATGAATGAGCGATGAGTCATGGATGAAAATTAGAATCAATTTCTTTGTCCCGAATCTGAGCTTGTCCATTAAGAGAATATCGAAAATGGGTGTCCATTGGATGTGTGTCAATCCCATAGATGATTATTTGCGGTACAATCTCATAAATCTTGTCAAGTGGATCTTGACCATAAAACATACACGTGCCGTGTATGGGTGTAACTCGTATGCCTTGCAAACATGTATGCGCAACCATTATGTTTATGAAGAATGATATTTACCAATTTTGCGACTGGTTTATGACGGTTGAAGCTTAAAAAAAAAGCTATGAGCCAACCCTTTACCCCATCCCTGATTACGAGAAGTGTAGCGTGCCACATGATGAGATCCAGATCCTACCACCACTAACAACAAAAAGGAAAGGGAGAAATAAAACTAGAAGTATTAACAACAGAACTATTTACACCTGCCCAGTTAAATGCTCTCGATGTCATATGAAAGGTCATAACCGTAAAACATGTAATGAACCTATTGCTGATTAAGTGTTTAGTATGTTGTTAATTGTTTTATTTGTATATTTACAGACTACTACGTTTTATTTAATGCTGTAAGTATTTTCATGTTAAATGAGAATTTACATGGAACTGGAATGATCTCAACTAGAACTAACACGAATCAAACTAGAACTAACACGATCTCAACTAGAAGTAATAAGGAACTACTTTTAGAACTAACACGGAATTCATTAGAACTAACCCGATCTAAACTAGAACTAGCCCGAACTCAATTAGAACTAACATATATATGGAAGTAGAATTAACACAAACTAAATTAGAACTAACATGATCTCAACTAGAAGTAATGTGAACTACTTTTAAAACTAACACTAAATCCATTAGAACTAACACGATGTCAACTAGAACTAGCACAAACTCAATTAGAACTAACATATATAAATAGAGGTAGAACTAACATGAACAACTTTTAGAACTAACGCGAACTGCATATTAGAACTAACACGATCCCAACTAGAAGTCATGTGAACTGCTTTTAGAACTAACATGAAATCCATTAGAACTAACATGATCTCAACTAGAACTAACACGAACTAAATTAGAACTAACACGAACTGCATATTTGACCTAACATGGAACTGGAACTAGAACTAACATGAAATCAATTAGAACTAACACGAACTAAATTAGAACTAACATAATCTCAACTAGAAGTAATGTGAACTACTTTTAGAACTAACACTAAATCCATTAGAACTAACACGATGTCAACTAGAACTATCACGAACTCAATTAGAACTAACATATATATGGAAGTAGAACTAACATGAATAGTTTTTAGAACTAAGGCGAACTGCATATTAGAAATTGTTAGATATAGGTGCCCTGCAGGCAATTATTGTATATTGTAACAGGACCTATATGTATATAACATCCTTATTCAAAATGATAGTATGCTATTTTGGTCAAATTTATCTGATGTTCTAAAAATACAGATAATGTCCTTAGAATAAATACTAGACTATCAGACATTTCGGATAGTGATCATAATGAAGAGATCTGATTAGTCGGTAACGTATATTCTAAAATGTTTCTAGTTGATGAAGTGTTGAGATAGGACATCATCACTTTGGTTTAGACTAGTGTATGCTTTATTTCTCCTTTTGAAGGAGATGATCAATCTCTTAGATCATTGATGTTAGACATCAAGATACAGTATACAGGTGACTCATTAGTGAATGAGTTGACCGAACGACTCGCCGAGAACATCTAGTTGGTAATATACTTAACTGTCAAATAGAAGTTCTCAAGTGATATAGTACATAGTAGTCTCTTGACCTGAGGCATGAGTGCAATATCTTATATGTCAGTAAAGATGTATTTAGACTTTTACCTAACCACAGTTCTTATTGAATTGTGCATAACGGTTCTTGTTGGGTATATCCCGAGACATAAGTAGATATTGAGATGCCAAGAAGGGATTCGTCTCTCCCAGTATAGGGGTTGATGTCATAAGATTGTTTGATATAACTATAGCCTGGAAATTCTTGGCCAAGGTGAGTAAGATAAACCGAATGTCAGTTTGATCTTATAGGTTATGAGTTTAATATCAATAAACACTAATGAAGCTATTAGGGTTTGACAATTTGCCATACCCTAGGCTCAATAGTTTGACATGGTTTGACAAAGAGACCGGACTGTACAATATTATCATTGAGTGGTCCTGATAAAATTGGATAAGCATCTTACAGACCTTTATCACAACTTATACCCGGGTGGTCTTCATGTGTAGCTAGCACCTCTGTTGTACTTATGGATATGATCCACTACCGAGTTTTTTTAAGTTGGGCCCTAGAGTCACACCAAGCGCGTACTTGAATCCTATAAAACACAATTTATGGACTGATGCGTATGATTGATACGCATATATGATTTCTTCCGGATACACATAAACGGTTATGTATATCGGTAAAATCGGAATGCTATGTGCTTAGGAAATGAATTCCAGTATTTTTCCCATAAAGTTAACTTTTAGTCAACTAGTTGACTTTTTGGTCAACAGTTGACTTTTGGTCAACTCTTGGATTATTTGGTCATATAGTGACTAATTAGTTAAAGATTGGAATAATACTATATACCATATTTATGAAATACTGTATTAGTGATAATAATTTGGTATTCTCATTTATAAAATACACATAACATGTATAATGAGTCATGAGATGAGTCACTTAGTGGTATGGTTTGAGTACATGGTTTATTAGCACATGGTTTTAAAATGTAACGATTCATAAGATGATTCATTGCACGACTCACTTGATTAATCATTAATTTTTGATGATTCATTGCATGACTCATAGGATGAGTCATTCATATCATGAACACATTTCACTCTATAAATATGAGCTCTTTTTCTTATGGAAAGGTTAATGAAAAATTGGCTAAGTGTTTTTTCCATAAGAGAATAGGTCTATATGAATATTTCATGCTCTCTACATGCTTAGTATTTTTGTACATACATGTCTTCCGCTGTGTATTATGCATGTAGACATAGCACGATTTCCTTCATGGTATCAGAGCCATGGTTCCATCTAATTGAATCTTAACATGTACATCTAACTCATGGAGGACCTTGTTCTTGCTTCTAATTTCTAGTTTAGATGAAACTAGTTAATTAATTCAAGTTATCTTGTAAAATAATTAATTACAACTAGTGTAGTTGTATGTTAGAAGCTTGTTAGTCTTTTTTGAGTTTGGATAATCCTTATGCTATCTAGTTTCCAATATGTTGCATAACTAGATAGATGCATATTTCTTATAGGCTGTCTAAAAATCACAACAGATAGCTGATCCCCATCAAACACCGATGATGGAAGTTATAATCTGATAACTTCCATAAGGCTACAACTTGAGGACTTTCACGTAGATCGTTGAAGGTTACAATCTGACGACCTTCACGACAACTGGTGAAAGCTCTAATTCAACAGCCTTCACAATCAACATCGGGAGTTACAATCTGATGACCCTCATATTTTTAAGGAGCTAAGACGAAGGTTACAAGGTGATGATCTTTGCAACGCTCTAGCAAAAGAGACTATAAATTGACGGTCTCTTCATATTAAAACGCATATATCTCTCAAACCATAAGGAATTTGGCAAAATAGAGGAAGCGAACCAAAGCCTTTGGCTCGGTTCGGATGGCTCCGTCTCGTCGAGATAGCCGATTTTTATATATAATTCGTCCAATTCCGACTTACGGTTTGAAAGTTATGACCTGTTCTTCGCAGCAAGTTATGTTCTGAAGTCCGTCTGCAAGACCGGACTTCGTCAGAATATTGGACTTAGCCTGAAGCTCGCCAAGCCCGCCTAAGGTTCGCCTCTGCATTACAGAGTCAAAACGCACAGGTCGAACCAGCGTTATAACCTCAAAACGCAGAGGTTATCCTCGTGATATAACATCAAAACGCAGAGTTACGGCCCAACTGTGCGTTTTCAGTCTAAAATAGGCCCAACTCTGCGTTTTCAGCCTAAAACACAGAGTTCATCTCTAAAACAGCACGACCTGTGCGTTCTCAGCCTAAAACAGGCCCAACTCTGCGTTTTCAGCCTAAAACGCAGAGTTCATCTCTAAAACAGCACGACCTGTGCGTTCTCAGCCTAAAACAGGCTCAACTCTGCGTTTTCAGCCTAAAACGTAGAGTTCATCTCTAAAATAGCACGACCTGTGCGTTTCAACTCCCAGCGAGTGCCCAACTCTGCGTCTCATCTCCACGACGCAGAGTTAAGGTCTGAAACGCAAGCGGCCTGTGCGTTCCAACTCCCAGCGAGCGCCTAACTCTGCGTCTCATCTCTAAGACGCAAAGTTAAGGTCCAGAACGCCAATTTAGGCGTTTGACTCGTTCAAACATGAACTGAACAGTTCCAGGAACTGTTTTTCCCCACGATTTGAGTGATTTCCGCCCCACTTAGGAGCGGATTAAGGGGGCAGTTACCACCCTTAATCCCCTATAAATATGAGAAACTCAATTGAGTTAAGGGATCGAATTTTGTCTCATCAACAGAGGGAGATTCGGTCAAGGGCTGGCTTTTGGGATCTTAGACTTGGCAGCAAAGGGGAAATTTCTGGGAGATCGACATCATTCTCTAACGGAGATCATCTTCAAGATCGGCAACAGGAGCATTCTCTTGGTTGATTAACTGAACTTTCGGTTCAAATCAATTCTTTTTCAAGAGTCCAAACTCGTTCAGAGTTATCAACTCGTTTAGAGTTATCAACTCGATCAGAGTTCAAAACTTGCTCTGCAAGTTCTTCTAAAACTCACTTTGAGTTATTAACTCGTTAAGAGTTATTTTCAAACTTGCCACGCAAGTCCTCCACAACGTCAAATCGTGAGGAGAAGACATCGTTCCAGTGAATCAAGACGTGACGCGATCAATCGAAGGAAGCACTCCATCGCTACCAAGAAGAACCCAGTCTTAAACAAAGGGGAGAATCAAATTCATTCTCCTCTCTTTTGTAATCGGAATCCAAATTGTAATCGATTTTGAGAGAATATAAATCAATTTTTCTTTCATTATTTCTTTTACATCAAATTTTCCACAAACAAAAGATGGCGACTCTGCTGGGGACTAGCTTCTCCGATGAAGAAGTGGTGGCGCAATCCGACGTCAAGCTCGCTGGAACAACAGTCGAAACTCTCGTGGTAGAGTTTGATCAAGCCAAGTTTGAGAAGGCCCTCTCCTCCGCATCCCTTAGCCCCAAGGCTATGCGCAAGTTCCACAAAGTTTCCGAGGAGACTAAAGCTCCAGTTGTGGCCAACTCATCTAAAGACTATCTCTCATGGGGTTTGCACTGTTCATACAGTCCCCTCTCTAAAGGAGAAGACTCGACTTCGGCACAACTCCAAAAAAGCCGATTCTCCAATCAACGCGAACTCCGCGTTTGCGAGCCTCAACATGAGCTCTGCATAAGCCAAGCTAAACGCAACCCTCAAGTGTGCGTTTCCCAGATAGAACGCAGCCTTCAGAGGCGTGTTCCAACATCAAAATGTAGACCTCAAAACTGCATTGATCTGGTTGAACGCAACTCTCAGGAGTGCGTCCCAGAACCAAAACGCAACTCTCAGGAGTGCGTTCCAACATTTAAACGCAGACCTCAAAACTGTGTTGATCTGGTTGAACGCAACTCTCAGGAGTGCGTTCCAACATTTAAACGCAGACATCAAACCTGTGTTGATCTGGCTGAACGCAACTCTCATGAGTGCGTCCCAGAACCAAAACGCAACTCTTAGGAGTGCATTTCAAAAACTGAACACAACTCTCAGGAGTGCGTTTCAGAATCCGAACGCAGATCGCAGGACTGCGTTTCACTAGCAAAACGCAGACTTTGGTCTTGCGTTAATCAAGCTAAACATGACCCTCGTGTTCCTTCTTTGGAACACGATGTGATTCGTCGTGTTCAAAACGATCAACATGGATTTAAAATTCATGTTTGCCAAGAACCAGTCCCATCCTTTAACAAACAGGGGGTTCCATCTCTACCCTCACACTATGTGAGAGGTTCATCCCAAGTCTCTGACTTGCGGGAATTGCTGTCGATGTTCAACCGACCAACGAACGTCGTTTTGCTCAATAATCGACGACATTCTCACAGGAAGAAGACTTTAGAGGATGAATACCTTGGGGTCACTATCAATATGATTGGCAGAGGGAAAGCCTCGGGTCCTAGTTCCGATGATTCTGAGACAAGTCGTTCACCGATCGTCAGAGAAATCACTAACGAGTTTGAAGGAATCTACCAACATACTCGGACTCGAGCAGGAGCCATTCCTCCTATCAACTATCGGAGTTTAGCCAGATGAACTAATTCCGATGATGAACACTCAGCCATTGCGGAGTCCCAATCATCAAGCTCTTTCGTTGGGCATGAGAGCTTCGCCCACATGGCAGAACATCCTGAAGATCTTTCAAAGAGGGTTGATGAGCAGGAGGCTATGCTCAAATCACAGCAGAAGACCCTCGATGAACTCCTGGCCCTGTTGACTCAAATCGTCGCAGATAAGGACAAATCTCAGAAGACAGATTCACCACTTAGGCAACAATCTTCCCGGAGGAGAAAAGTGTCTTCATCCCGACTTCACACAAGCAAAGGGAAGGAAAAAGTGATTAATGACACTGCTTCTGATAAAAAAGCTCACAACCTGGAATCTTCCTCTGATGAAGGAAGAGAGACGGAGAATGAGCAAAATCTCCAATCTGCCAAAATGGAAGAATTGGAAACCCGTCTCAACGCCATTGCCAACAGAAGCGAGCTTCAAGACGAGGGAGTTGTCAGGCCCTATCATGCCGAATGGGATGCAGCCCCATATCCTCCAAAATTCGAGGTCCCGATGCTACAAACTTTTGACGGCACGGGATCACCGAACTAACATATTTATCATTTCAAGTCACAGACTGGGAATGTAATATCAAACAATGCCATACTGGTTCGATTGTTCATTGGCACCCTTAAAGGAGTTGCCTTTGAATGGTTCAGGAAACTACCTGCCGGATGTATCCAAAGGTGGGCAGATTTAGAGAGACTCTTCCTGTCAAGATTTTTTGAAGAGGATACAGAAGTCTCCATCCATACCCTTCTC
Source organism: Asparagus officinalis (assembly GCF_001876935.1). Taxonomy (NCBI): domain Eukaryota; kingdom Viridiplantae; phylum Streptophyta; class Magnoliopsida; order Asparagales; family Asparagaceae; genus Asparagus; species Asparagus officinalis. Next base: position 60,909,494 of record NC_033798.1, on the reverse strand, counting down.
GCCACTAAGCAGAAGAAGAGGGAGTCCGTCAAAGCCTTCGTCAAAAGGTTCCGAACCATGGCTCTCCGGTGTTCGTTAGGTATGACACAGTCTACCTTAGTAGAGACCTGTCGACACAACTTGTAAATCGACCTCCTAGCCCGAATCGGAGTTGCAGAATGCCGTTCCTGGAGACAACTAATCTCTCAAGGCGAACAGGCTCAAAAGATTATTGCCAGAATCAAAGCTGAAGAACAAAGTAGGCAGGATCAACCTGAGCAATCGGACCAAGCCCAATCTCCTCAGTCAGAAGGGGAAGATACTACGGTCACTGAAGCTAATCCTCTTCAGTAGGATGCCGGGTCTCCAATAACTATCACGTTAATAATTACCTCTGATAGTCTAACTCGTTAGATAGTGACCTACTAGGCGATGTGTCATGTCTACTCCTTTTCCCTCCTGTACTTGTTCAAGACTGGGGGTTGGTTTATTAGTAGTCCATTGGATTATGAATAATAAATTTTCTGAGTTGTCACGTTCAATAAAATACCTCTGTCAACCACAAAATCGACCACAAAACTATCACATTAACAGTTACCTCTGATAGTCCATCAACTTGCCAATCTTCTTCAATAGGATGGCATGTTTAAAATCTTGTCACGTTAACAATACACCTCTGACAAAACCCACTTATCAATCCTCGTCAATAGGATGATAAGTTCCCAAAGTTGTTCTAATCGCAACACAAATTCTTGTCACGTTAACAATACACCTCTGACAAAATTCACTTATAAATCCTCGTCAATAGGATGATAAGTCCCCAAAGTTGCTCCAATCGCAACACAAATCTTGTCACGTTAACAATATACCTCTGACAAATTCACTTATCAATCCTCGTCAATAGGATGATAAGTCCCCAAAGTTGCTCCAATCGCAACACAAATTCTTGTCACGTTAACAATACACCTCTGACAAAATTCACTTATAAATCCTCGTCAATAGGATGATAAGTCCCCAAAGTTGCTCCAATCGCAACACAAATCTTGTCACGTTAACAATATACCTCTGACAAATTCACTTATCAATCCTCGTCAATAGGATGATAAGTCCCCAAAGTTGCTCCAATCGCAACACAAATTTTTGTCACGTTAACAATACACCTTTGACAAAATTCACTTATCAATCCTCGTCAATAGGATGATAAGTCCCCAAAGTTACTCCAATCGTAACACAAATCTTGTCATGTTAACAATACACCTCTGACAAATTCACTTATCAATCCTCGTCAATAGGATGATAAGTCCCTAAAGTTGCTCTAATCACAACACAAATCTTGTCACATTAACAATACACCTCTGATAAATTCACTTATCAATCCTCGTTAATAGGATGATAAGTCCCCAAAGTTGCTCCAATCGTAACACAAATTCTTGTCACGTTAACAATACACCTCTGACAAAACCCACTTATCAATCCTCGTCAATAGGATGATAAGTCCCCAAAGTTGCTCCAATCGCAACACACATTCTTGTCATGTTAATAATACACCTCTGACAAATTCACTTATCAATCCTCGTCAATAGGATGATAAGTCCCCAAAGTTGCTCCAATCGCAACACAAATTTCTTGTCACGTTAACAATACACCTCTGACAAAACCCACTTATCAATCCTCGTCAATAGGATGATAAGTTCTCAAAATTGCTTCCATAGCAATATCTTTCTTGTCACGTTAACACTACACCTCTGACAAAACCCACTTATCAATCCTCGTCAATAGGATGATAAGTCCCCAAAGTTGCTCCAATCGTAACACAAATCTTGTCACGTTAACAATACACCTCTGACAAATTCAACTTATCAATCCTCGTCAATAGGATGATAAGTCCCCAAAGTTGCTCCAATCGCAACACAAATCTTGTCACAGTAACAATACACCTCTGACAAATTCACTTATCAATCCTCGTCAATAGGATGATAAGTCCCCAAAGTTGCTCCAATCGCAACACAAATCTTGTCACGTTAACAATACACCTCTGACAACCCACTTATCAATCCTCGTCAATAGGATGATAAGTCCCCAAAGTTGCTCTGATCGCAACACAAATCCTGTCACGTTAACACTACACCTCTGACAAAATCAACTTATCGACTCTCGTCAATAGAGCGATAAGTCCTCAAAATTTCTCTGATCGCAACACAAAACCCGTCAAGTTAACACCACACCTCTGACGACTAAATCAACTTATCGACTCTCTTTAATAGAATGATAGGTCCATAAAATACTGTTAGGTTAACATAACACCTCTAACAGTCAACCCCCCTAATGAACTTGTATAACACCTCTAACAGTCAACCCCCCTAATGAACTTGTTAATCCTTTTTTCAACAAGAATAGCAAGTTTTCATTATAAAATTACCCCCCTAATGAACTTGTTAATCCTTTTTTCAACAAGAATAGCAAGTTTTCATTATAAAATCCCCAGCAGATTAAAGATTTTCTGGAATTATCCTAGTGATAATAAATTTTTGAATGTCACTTTAGGTGAAAATTCATGCCAAGTTAATACTATACCTCTGGCACTTCCAACTTTCTTTCGGTGTTTCAAGCCACACAGGAAGAAACGATACCAAAAATCCATGCCTTCACGCATGGGGGACTTTATCTCGATCCCTAATTAGAGATAAGTCTACGCCTAACACGTGTTGCCAGTTAATCTTTCGTCGTGAAAAAGACACCAGGATTCGTGCCTGGGGGAATCTATCTTGACCCCTAAACAGAGAGAAGCCTGCATCTAACACATGCTGCCGGGTGGTTCGTTCCCGCGAAAATGATCAAGTCTACGTATTCAACATCGTAGCACCAAAATCCATACCTTTCACGTATGGGGGACTTTATCTCAATTCCTAATTAGAGATAAGTCTACGCCTAACACGCGTTGCCGGTTAATCTTTCGCCATAAAAAAGACACCAGGATTCGTGCCTGGGGGAATCTATCTCGACCCCTAAATAGAGATAAGCCTGCATCTAACACATGCTGCCAGGTGGTTCGTTCCCGCGAAAATGATTAAGTCTACGTATTCAACATCGTAGCACTAAAATCCATACCTTTCACGTATGGGGAACTTTATCTCGATCCCTAATTAGAGATAAGTCTGCATCTAACACATGCTGCCGGGTAGCCTATTCCCATAATAATGGCAAAGCCTACATATTCAATATCGTAGCAGGTTGTTATTAATAACGCCAAAATCCATGCTTTACACGCATGGGGGACTTTATCTCGATCCCTAATCAGAGATAAGTTTACGCCTAACACGCATTGCCGGTTAGTCTTTTCCCGTAAAAATGACAAAGTCTATGTATTCAAAATCATAGCACTAAGTCTAAGAGAGTTCATTCTTTTAGCACAACGTTACATGTAGAACGAACTTAGACAATCCACATGCTAGCCCGACTCAAACGGTAGTCGGTAAAGGCTTATCAAATCCGTTGACGGCTGAGGGTTGCAGCTTGATGGACGTGAGCCGAGACTTGAAACATATGGGCTAAAGATAAGTCTCAAAGACTTAGTCAAAAATGCATGAAAGCCACCTCCGCATCTCAAGTCGAAACGTCAAGGTCAGACCCACGTTGCAAACACCAAAACGCCGAGGTCACACCCGTGTTCTAAATTCAAAATGCAAGGGATCCTACGGGTCAAATCCTTTCAACCAAGGTGCCTTCGAAGCGAGTGCAAAGAACAACTCCTTTATGGCAAAGACTCTACAGCTCCAAGATCAGAGTTGAGATCCAAAGTATTCTGAAAATTTGTCCTAGTCAACCACGAACTTTTAAAAACTTTGGAAGGGGTTCTGTAGGATGTCTAAAAATCACAACAGATAGCTGACCCCCATCAAACACCAACGATGGAAGTTACAATCTGACGACTTCCATAAGGCTATAATTTGAGGACTTTCACGTAGATCGCTGAAGGTTACAATCTGACGACCTTCACGACAACTGATGAAAGCTCTAATTCAACAGCCTTCACAATCAACATCGGGAGTTACAATCTGATGACTCTCATATTTTTAAGGAGCCAAGACGAAGGTTACAAGGTGACGATCTTTGCAACGCTCTAGCAAAAGAGACTATAAATTGACGGTCTCTTCATATTAAAACGCATATATCTCTCAAACCGTAAGGAATTTGGCGAAATGGAGGAAGCAAACCGAAGCCTTTGGCTCGGTTTGGATGGCTTCGTCTCGTTGAGATAGCCGATTTTTATATATAATTCGTCCAATTTCGACTTACGGTTTGAAAGTTATGACCTGTTCTTCGCAGCAAGTTATGTTCTGAAGTCCGTCTGCAAGACTGGACTTCGTCAGAACATTGGACTTAGCTTGAAGCTCGCCAAGCCCGCCTAAGGTTCGCCTCTGCATTACAGAGTCAAAACGCACAGGTCGAACCAGCGTTATAACCTCAAAACGCAGAGGTTATCCTCGTGATATAACATCAAAACGCAGAGTTACGGCCCAACTGTGCGTTTTCAGTCTAAAACAGGCCCAACTCTGCGTTTTCAACCTAAAACACAGAGTTCATCTCTAAAACAGCACGACCTGTGTGTTCTCAGCCTAAAACAGGCCCAACTCTGCGTTTTCAGCCTAAAACGCAGAGTTCATCTCTAAAACAGCACGGCCTGTGCGTTTCAACTCCCAGCGAGCGCCCAACTCTGCGTCTCATCTCCATGACGCAGAGTTAAGGTCCGAAACGCAAGCAGCCTGTGCGTTCCAATTCCCAGCGAGCGCCCAACTCTGCATCTCATCTCTAAGACGCAGAGTTAAGGTCCAGAACGCCAATTTAGGCGTTTGACTCGTTCAAACACAAACTGAACAGTTCCAGGAACTATTTTCCCTACGATTTGAGGGATTTCCGCTCCACTTAGGAGCGGATTAAGGGGGCAGTTACCACCCTTAATCCCCTATAAATATGAGAAACTCAATTGAGTTAAGGGATCAGATTTTGTCTCATCAACAGAGGGAGATTCAGTCAAGGGCTGGCTTTTGGGATCTTAGACTTGGCAGCAAAGGGGGAATTTCTTGGAGATCGACATCATTCTCTAACGGAGATCATCTTCAAGATCGACAACAGGAGCATTCTCTTGGTTGATTAACCAAACTTTCGGTTCAAATCAATTCTTTTTCAAGAGTCCAAACTCGTTCAGAGTTATCAACTCGTTTAGAGTTATCAACTCGATCAGAGTTCAAAACTTGCTTTGCAAGTTCTTCTAAAACTCGCTCTGAGTTATTAACTCGTTAAGAGTTATTTTTAAACTTGCCACGCAAGTCCTCCACAACGTCAAATCGTGAGGAGAAGACCACGTTCCAGTGAATCAAGACGTTCGGATCGTCAACGGAGAGCAAACTCGACGCGAGCATTCGAGGGAGGCACTCCATCGCCACCGTGAAGAAACCCAGAATTAAACAAAGGGGAGAATCAAATTCATTCTCCTCTCTTTTGTAATCGGAATCCAAATTGTATCGATTTTGAGAGAATATAAATCAATTTTTCTTTCATTATTTCTTTTACATCAAATTTTCCACAAACATTTCTTAATGTTGATTAAGTTATATGATTTATCATTTTGCATGGATGTTATGTTTATGGATGGTAGTGGACAACTATTCTCTTGTATGTTTTGTATTGATGTAATAAAGTTAGAAATGTAATAATTATTTACGACCTCTTCCCTCCCCGAGCATGGGCTACGCCTACGGGTTTAGGCACTTGCTCACCGATCATGGGCTACGCCTACGGGTATAGGCCCTTGTTCGGGTGTGGGGGGGTATGGTTGCTTAGTTTAGTTATTTCATTTATAGCTTTTGCTTTATATTTAATGCAATATTATTACCCATCCTACGAGATGGTTTTTCCATTATAAATGGGGCTTGCACGTCCTATGTTTATATGATTGTAATAATACAGAGTTTGCAAGGGAACAAGCACCGCAAGGAGTTGCATATGGCTTGCTAAAATGTAATTAGTGTAGTTGCATTTTATTTTCTTTAGTTGTCCACTACCATTCTATATAAGTTTTACATTACATATGTTGATATGTTGGTTGTGCCCCAAATTGTAGATGTCAATACAATTGGGTGCTATTTTTTGCAAAGTTTATATCTCTATCTCACTAGAGAATAGTTTTTATTATAAAAACTCATTTTTTAAACTTTGTGAGACATGGCAATAAGAGTTTATTGACCATAGAGTGGTGAGATCGACATTAACATAGTGTTAGTGTGAAAGATAAATAAACCTAAAGCAGTTAAAAGAGATGTATTTAGAATGAGCTTTTAACTAGTGTCAAGGAAAGTAATTATGAGATATAGCTCATGGGGTGATGCCCAACTTAAGATTAGGGGTGATGCCCAATCTTTCGCGCTATAGTCTTAAAGAGAAGTGGTTACTTAATTAAGGTCCGATAAATATTCCCGGTGAATAGCTCGGAACCCTCCCACCAATCTTGCGCTTTCCTGGCTAGTTTAATTGTTGCAAGTATAAATATAGAGCATCTTTAAACTATATCAAGTTCGATTACGGTAAAAGATTTGAGAAATCGTCCGTAGCCCTCCATCATTTTAGTTAAATACTATTAAGCTTATAAATACTATGTTTGTTGGCATACGTCAAGGCATAACTATTCTATGGCTAAATAGTATTCATATGTATATAAGATATAAGGATAGCTTAAGTTGATTATGCAACTTTGTTGGCATACGTCAAGAGTTTGCATAAGTTAAATTTAAGCCAGTCAAGAAATGATGGGTACAAACTTGACTAGCATTTTATAATTTTTTGGCATACGTCAGGTCATAAAAGACTAGGGGTAAAATCATATCAAGAATTACAAGAGTGTAAAAGACAAAAGTTGTCTACCAATTATTGAATGTGTCAATTTGTTGACATACGCCAAGGTTGATGCATTCAATGATAATTGGATCTTGATCCCACTTGAAAACAATGAGTTGTTTTCCGATCACCTATTATAAGGTTTTGAGGGACTCGAAAAATAGTGGGAGGCATAACTTAGATAAAAATAAACCAAATCTATTTTATGTATTGAACATCTGCTAAAATACCTTTTCTCTCTCTTTCAGGCCATTATGTCTGGTTTAAAACTCATATTGGAACAGAATAAGTTAACCGGTCCTAATTACAAAGACTGGTTGAGGAATGTTAAAATTGCCTGTCTTTGTAATTAGGACCGGTTAACTTGTTCTGTTCCAATATGAGTTTTAAACCAGACATAATGGCCTGAAAGAGAGAGAAAAGGTATTTTAGCAGATGTTCAATACATAAAATATATTTGGTTTATTTTTATCTAAGTTTCGGGCGCAGTGAGGACATATGCTACTTTGTCATAAGTTAGGGCAATTTTAACATTCCTCAACCAGTCTTTGTAATTAGGACCGGTTAACTTGTTCTGTTCCAATATGAGTTTTAAACCAGACATAATGGCCTGAAAGAGAGAGAAAAGGTATTTTAGCAGATGTTCAATACATAAAATAGATTTGGTTTATTTTTATCTAAGTTATGCCTCCCACTATTTTTCGAGTCCCTCAAAACCTTATAATAGGTGATCGGAAAACAACTCATTGTTTTCAAGTGGGATCAAGATCCAATTATCATTGAATGCATCAACCTTGGCGTATGTCAACAAATTAACACATTCAATAATTGGTAGACAACTTTTGTCTTTTACACTCTTGTAATTCTTGATATGATTTTACCCCTAGTCTTTTATGACCTTGACGTATGCCAAAAAATTATAAAATGCTAGTCAAGTTTGTACCCATCATTTCTTGACTGGCTTAAATTTAACTTATGTAAACTCTTGACGTATGCCAACAAAGTTGCATAATCAACTTAAGCTATCCTTATATCTTATATACAGATGAATACTATTAGAACAGAACAAGTAGCATATGTCCTCACTACACCCGAACCTGTTCTAGGCCTAGAACCCACTATAGCGGAAACTGAAATCCGCAATACATGGGATAAAGATTGTTCACTTGCTCAATGCCTCACCATTGCCTCTATGGATTTGGTCCATCAGAGGCAACATGAGAATATGGATATCAGATCCATATTTCGTAATAAAGAAGAACTGTATGGCGAGCAACCGCGACAAATGAAGTACGCGGTGTCTAGGAATCTGTTCCAGACGAAAATGACTATGGGATCTTCTGTTGGGGGATCATGTCCTCAGAATGATCGCCTATGTCAATGAGCTTGAACTTTTGAACGTAGGCCTAGATGCAGATAGATATACAGATATCATTCTGCAGTCCTTGACACCAGCATACTCCCGATTCATATCACAGTTTTTGATGATGGATCTGGAGCCCACTATTCCTGCCTTGCTTAATTTGTTAAGACAGGAAGAAAGTTCTTTAAAAAAGGGACAAACACCAGTCTTGGCTATAGGGCAATCTTCTTCCTCTTCTGGCAAATTAGTTGCTAAGAAAAAAGGAATGAAGAAAACTACTAAACCAAGGAAAGGTGTTAAGAAGGCTGTCAAGAAGGATAAAGGAAAGGCAAAAATGATGACAGCAGAATGCTTCCATTGTCATAAGTTAGGACATTGGAAAAGGAACTGCCCAGAATACCTAGCCTCACTCACCAAGAATAAGCAAGTTGTTGCTTCATCTACAGGTGTGTTTGTTACTCAGAATTATTTTTCTATAAATCATACATCCTGGGTATTAGATACCAAATCAGGATCTCACATCTGTAATTTTTTACAGGGACTTAAAAGTTATAGAAAACTTGGAGCTGGAGAGATGACTATGCAAGTTGGTAATGGTGCAATAGTTGCAGCACTTGCAGTAGGGGATTTTCATCTAGCTTTACCAAATGGAAACGTTTTGATTTTAAATAGCTGCTATTTTGTACCAACTATGATGTGTAATATAATATCCATATCTTTATTAGATAAAGATGGATATGTATTTAAGTTGGAGAACAATGTTATGAATATCATATTTAATCAAAAGTTGATTGCTTATGGAACATTGTGCAATGGCATCTATATTCTTAATCAAAACACAATTCTGAATACTTATCATACTAATAAAAGAAAGCACTCAGTTATGAATGACACTTTCTTATGGCATTGCAGACTTGGTCACATTAATAAAGAAAGACTTGGCGAGCTTCATAAGCATGGATATTTAGATCCATTTGACTTTGAGTCTTATGAGACTTGCAAGTCATGTCTTAAAGGTAAAATGACCAAGGCTCCATTTACAGGAACTGGAGTAAGAGTTACAGAACTCTTAGGACTGATACATAGTGATGTATGTGGTCCTATGTCTATAATGGCCAGAGGTGGCTACTCCTACTTTATTACTTTTACTGATGATTTTTCAAGGTTTGGACATGTATTTTTGATGAAACACAAATCTAAAGCAGTTGAGAAATTTATCGAGTACAAAAATGAAGTAGAGAACCAAACGGGCAAGAAAGTTAAAATTCTTCGATCAGATCGAGGAGGTGAATACTTGAGCTCGGAATTCTTAGGTATTTTAAAAGAGAATGAGATTCTCTCTCAGGTTACTCCACCCTTTACACCACAGCTTAACGGCGTGTCAGAAAGAAGGAATCATACCCTATTAGATATGGTACGTTCCATGATGAGTAACACTGAGTTACCTTTTTCATTCTGGGGGTATGCATTAGAAACAGCAACACACTTACTGAATAGGGTTCCAACTAAAGCAGTGCCTAAACCTCCATATGAGATATGGAGTGGGAAGAAACCACATCTTAATTATATTAAGATTTGGGGATGTCATGCTTATGTAAAGAAGCAAGATCCCAAAAAGTTAGAGGCACGCTCAGTATTATGCAAATTTGTAGGATATCCAAGGAATTCCATTGGATATCAATTCTACCACATCGATGAACAAAAGATAATTGTTTCTCGGCATGCCACCTTCTTAGAGAAGGAATTTCTTGAAAAAGAAATTAGTGGGAGCATGGTAGAACTGGAAGAAATTTCAGAGATACAAAATATTACTGATAAATTAGTGGAACCAGCAAATTCAGTTATACCAGAAGAACCTCAACCACTCCACAGATATCCAAGGCGATCTCATGCACCTAAGACACAATATAATTTTTTAGTTGAAGGTGGCATGTTAGATCACGTCATAGATGATGACGAACCTTTAAGTTATCAGCAAGCCTCTGAGAGTAGGGACTCTGTTGCTTGGCATGATGCAATGAAATCTGAAATAGACTCTATGTACACCAACAAAGTATGGATATTAGACAATGCTCCTAAAGGGGTGATACCCATAGGTTGCAAATGGTTGTTTAAGAAAAAGTTGGGTGTAGATGGAAAAGTAGAGACTTTTAAAGCTAGACTGGTAGCTAAAGGTTTTCGTCAAAGACCTGGTTTGGACTACGATGAAACTTTTTCTCCAGTGGCTATGCTCAAGTCTATTCGGATCCTACTTGCTATAGCTGCTCACTATGACTATGAGATCTGGCAAATGGACGTTAAAACTGCATTTCTAAATGGTGATTTAGAAGAGTGCATATATATGACGCAACCAGAGGGTTTTGTAGTTAGTGGGAGCAGTGGAAAAGCATGTAGATTGCTTAAATCTATTTATGGACTGAAGCAAGCATCACGGAGATGGAACATCTGTTTTGATGATGCTATCAAAGAGTTTGGTTTCATCAAAAATCCAGATGAACCATGTGTGTATAAAAGGATAATTGGGAGTATTATATCGTTTCTTATTTTATATGTAGACGATATACTCTTAATCGGTAATGACATACCGTCATTACAAGCGGTTAAAATTTGGCTATCAAAAAGATTTTTCATGAAAGATTTAGGTGAAGCATCCTGTGTACTGGATAATCAGATCTATAGAGATAGATCTAAAAGGATGTTAGGATTATCACAATCTAGATACATTGGCAAAGTGCTAAAACGGTTTAGCATGGAAAATTCCAAGAAATGTTTTGTACCTGCATCTCCTGAAATCTCCCTCTCTAAAAAGATGTCTCCCCGGACTGATGAAGAGAGGAAACGCATGAGTCTAATTCCTTATGCCTCGGCAGTAGGATCGATCATGTATGCCATGTTATGTACTAGACCAGATATCGCTTATTCACTCAGTTTGGTAAGTAGATACCAATCTGATCATGGAGAAGAGCACTGGAAAGCGGTCAAGAATATACTTAAGTACCTTAAAAGGACTAAGGAGTTATTTTTGATATACGATAAAAATGACCTCGGAATGGAGGCTTTTTCTGACTCAAGCTTTCAGAGCGATATCGATGATAGTAAGTCTGTATTAGGATATGTTTTCATCCTAAATAGAGGGGCTGTCAGCTGGAAAAGTTCCAAGCAGGATACAGTAGCAGACTCGACTATGGAAGCTGAATACATTACAACTAATGATGCAGCCAAAGAAGCTGTCTAGATGAGGAAGTTCCTTTTAGAGCTGGAAGTTGTTCCCACCATTAAAGATCCAGTACCTTTATACTGTGATAATAATGCTGCAATAGCTCTGACAAAGGAACCCCGATCTCACCATAAGTCCAGACACATTCTGAGGAAGTATCACTTGATCAGGGAGATAGTTGATCGCCGGGAGATCAAGATTGAAAGAGTAGACACAAAAGATAATATAGCAGATCCATTCACAAAGGCAATTGCTCATTCACAATTTGAGAAACTTGTTGAGCTATTGGGTATTAGATACTATAATAATTGGTCTTAGTGCAAGTGGGAGTTTGTTAGATATAAGTGCCCTGCAGGCAATTATTGTATATTGTAACAGGACCTATATGTGTATAACATCCTTGTTCAAAATGATAGTATGCTATTTTGGTCAGATTTATCTGATGTTCTAAAAATACAGATAATGTCCTTAGAATAAATACTAGACTATCAGACATTTCGGATAGTGATCGTAATGAAGAGATCTGATTAGTCGGTAACGTATATTCTAAAATATTTCTAGTTGATGAAGTGTTGAGATAGGACATCATCCTTTTGGTTTAGACTAGTGTATGCTTTATTTCTCCTTTTGAAGGAGATGATCAATCTCTTAGATCATTGATGTTAGACATCAAGATACAGTATACAGGTGACTCATTAGTGAATGAGTTGACCGAACGACTCGCCAAGAACATCTAGTTGGTAATATACTTAACTGTCAAATAGAAGTTCTCAAGTGATATAGTACATAGTAGTCTCTTGACCTGAGGCATGAGTGCAATATCTTATATGTCAGTAAAGATGTATTTAGACTTTTACCTAACCACAGTTCTTATTGAATTGTGCATAACGGTTCTTGTTGGGTACATCCCGAGACATAAGTAGATATTGAGATGCCAAGAAGGGATTCGTCTCTCCCAGTATAGGGGTTGATGTCATAAGATTGTTTGATATAACTATAGCCTGGAAATCCTTGGCCAAGGTAAATAAGATAATATGAGTGTCAGTTTGATCTTATAGGTTATGAGTTTAATATCAATAAACACTAATCAAGCTATTAGGGTTTGACAGTTTGCCATACCCTAGGCTCAATAGTTTGACATGGTTTGACGAAGAGACCGGACTGTACGGTATTATCATTGAGTGGTCCTGATAAAATTGGATAAGCATCTTGCAGACCTTTATCACAACTTATACCCGGGTGGTCTTCATGTGTAGCTAGCACCTCTGTTGTACTTATGGATATGATCTACTACCGAGTTTTATAAGTTGGGCCCTAGAGTCACACTAAGCGTGTAATTGAATCCTATGAAACACAATTTATGGAGTGATGCGTATGATTGATACGCATATATGATTTCTTCCGGATACACATAAACGGTTATGTATATCGGTAAAATCGGAATGCTATGTGCTTAGGAAATGAATTCCAGTATTTTTCCCATAAAGTTAACTTTTAGTCAACTAGTTGACTTTTTGGTCAACAGTTGACTTTTGGTCAACTCTTGATTTATTTGGTCATATAGTGACTAATTAGTTAAAGATTGGAATAATACTATATACCGTATTTATGAAATACTGTATTAGTGATAATAATTTGGTATTCTCATTTATGAAATACACATACCATTTTTTTTTTTCATAAGAGAATAAAAGAGAGCTCTCCTCTTACTAAACTTTAGCAATCTTTGAGCAAGAGGAAGTAGTAGGATTTTAAGAACCCCGGGGTGGATATCTTGCCTTGTGTCTTAAGAAGACTCCCATTTTATCAAGCTCACTTGAAGACTTGGAGATCCACTACAAGGAGATTTTCTACTACAAGGAGCAAGAGCTAGGGGTTATTCGATCTTCCATCGAATCACGCTACGAAAGTATGACTTTCTAACTCTTGTATGCTCACTTAATAATAAGGATCATGTAGATTTAATTAGACGATCCATATGAATATTTCATGCTCTCTACATGCTTAGTATTTTTGTACATACATGTCTTCCGCTGTGTATTATGCATGTAGATATAGCAGGATTTCCTTCAGAAATAACACGATCTCAACTAGATGTAATATGAACTTCTTTTAGAACTAACACGAAATCCATTAGAACTAACACGATCTCAACTAGAACTAACAGGAACGAAATTAGAACTAACACAAACTGCATATTTGACCTAACATGGAACTGGAACTAGAACTAACATGAAATCAATTTGAACTAACACGAAATCCCTTACAACTAACACGATCTCAACTAGAACTAACACAGATCAAAATAGAACTATTATGTACATTAATTAGAACTATCATGAAATGGAAATAGAACTAACATTTCTGTATAAAAACATCATTATATGTGCAAAATAATATATAAAAAACTATTTACATCCTTGTATATGCAAAATACCAAAAGAACTATCAAAATTCGATGCAGCTGACAAGCTAGACTCCGGCTCCTCATCTGTTGCTACCCTCACTTGAATGTAAGAGGTCTGATACATCCCTATCCCTATCAATTGCCTTACGCTTAAGGGCTCACTTTGAGGTTGCGGGCTTGCTGCACTTGGAGGATGAAGATATGGATTTTGAGAATCCACTGTGCGAGCCGGAGGAGTTCGCTATGGTTGGGGCATTAGTCATGGGGACAGCCCTCGAAAAATTAGAACCCCCCCACACGTTGGGTGTAAAACCCCGTAAATTTAAAAATTTTCATGATAAATAATGATAAATATGTTTTATACTAAAAAATAATATATTTTGATGTTTGGGTATGATAAGAATTGATTTGAGATCAATTCAATGTATATTTGTGAATATATGAGTACAAATGCACATAACATACCCGAAGAGAAATCTGGGAAAAATGACCTGTTGAGAGTTTCTATGTTTTACACAATGATGCATTTAGAATATAGAAAAACTCAAAAGACCAAAGTTGTAGGTCTCTTCAACAGATTTCTAACAAATTTTAAATCATCTCATTCTGAGGTCGGATGAGAAAATACCGAAGGTGATTTTCCCAGCCAGACTAGGTTTCTTGGTTCGGGTCAAACGGGTTTGTTTCGGGTTTGCCTCTATAAATACCTATGTTTTTCATGAAAATTCCTCTTTTTTATCATATCTATGAACTATAGCAGCCACCCGCTTCCCTCAAAAACCCTAGATCTTTTCTTAAGAATTTTGAGAGCTTTGTGAAGCACAATACCGACACGAGGGCGAGATCATCAACGTGTGGTAAGGGAGAACGTATTGTTCGCACTTGTGGATTGCTTGCTGTTTGTGTTTGTGTCAAAAGTTGCGTTTTCCATTGTTTTCAAAAAAAACTTGTTACACCGTTTATCGATTACAAGTTCAAACTGAAAGAAAAGTTGATCTTTTTATAAGATCTTCTTACAATGAAAAATAAAGATTACAACTTTATCAAACAAAACGTAGCAGTAGTTTATCTCCCGCTGCTTTGCGTGGGATCTTTGCCTATGCCGGGGACGCGTTAGTCCGTGGACCACCGCAGATCAAACCGATAGACAATATGATTACGCTCTTGTTTCACGAAGGAAACAATTGCGGAAGCGACAATCACGACCAAGCGAGATTGTGGCTCTTCTCGAGATTAAAACCAAGTTTAATCCGGAGGAAAGAAGGAAAAAGAATCACAAACCTTTCGAAGGGGCTTTCTTTATGAAAGTATTCGCCAAGCTCTGATGATTCTCCTCTGAAATTTGTGGTTAACTGGACAATTTGACAGCACCTGGCCTTCTCAATCTCAGATCCTAGCTCCTCTTGAAAGAAGACCCTTGACTTCTATTTATAGGTCTTTGGAGATGTCCTTTTGAATAAGAATTTGTATTTAAACGTCATCTGCAGTTTATAACTATCCAAACGTGTTTAGGGATAACCTCAAAGCAGCTGGAGAGGTTCTGGGACGAAAGAATCCTTAAAAATTATCAAAATCCGTGTTTGGGGAGGTTTTGTGTTCAGCAAGAGTCCTGGTGGCTCGGAACTATGCGAGTCACCATTTGGTGGCTCGGAACTTTGCAAGTCACCATTACAAATTTTAAATCATCTCATTCTGAGGTCGGATGAGAAAATACCGAAGGTGATTTTCCCAGCCAGACTAGGTTTCTTGGTTCGGGTCAAACGGGTTTGTTTCGGGTTTGCCTCTATAAATACCTATGTTTTTCATGAAAATTCCTCTTTTTTATCATATCTATGAACTATAGCAGCCACCCGCTTCCCTCAAAAACCCTAGATCTTTTCTTAAGAATTTTGAGAGCTTTGTGAAGCACAATACCGACACGAGGGCGAGATCATCAACGTGTGGTAAGGGAGAACGTATTGTTCGCACTTGTGGATTGCTTGCTGTTTGTGTTTGTGTCAAAAGTTGCGTTTTCCATTGTTTTCAAAAAAAACTTGTTACACCGTTTATCGATTACAAGTTCAAACTGAAAGAAAAGTTGATCTTTTTATAAGATCTTCTTACAATGAAAAATAAAGATTACAACTTTATCAAACAAAACGTAGCAGTAGTTTATCTCCCGCTGCTTTGCGTGGGATCTTTGCCTATGCCGGGGACGCGTTAGTCCGTGGACCACCGCAGATCAAACCGATAGACAATATGATTACGCTCTTGTTTCACGAAGGAAACAATTGCGGAAGCGACAATCACGACCAAGCGAGATTGTGGCTCTTCTCGAGATTAAAACCAAGTTTAATCCGGAGGAAAGAAGGAAAAAGAATCACAAACCTTTCGAAGGGGCTTTCTTTATGAAAGTATTCGCCAAGCTCTGATGATTCTCCTCTGAAATTTGTGGTTAACTGGACAATTTGACAGCACCTGGCCTTCTCAATCTCAGATCCTAGCTCCTCTTGAAAGAAGACCCTTGACTTCTATTTATAGGTCTTTGGAGATGTCCTTTTGAATAAGAATTTGTATTTAAACGTCATCTGCAGTTTATAACTATCCAAACGTGTTTAGGGATAACCTCAAAGCAGCTGGAGAGGTTCTGGGACGAAAGAATCCTTAAAAATTATCAAAATCCGTGTTTGGGGAGGTTTTGTGTTCAGCAAGAGTCCTGGTGGCTCGGAACTATGCGAGTCACCATTTGGTGGCTCGGAACTTTGCAAGTCACCATTTGGTGGCTCGCATGGGTGCGAGTCACCATTTGGTGGCTCGCATGAGTGCGAGTCACCATTTGGTGGCTCGCATAGATGCGAGTCACCATTTGGTGGCTCGCATGAGTGCGAGTCACCATTTGGTGGCTCGCATAGATGCGAGTCACCATTTGGTGGCTCGCATAGGTGCGAGCCACCAATTGGTGACTCGCGCCTACACGGGCCTCCAAGTAGTGTTTCGTTCACTTTTTTGATACTTTGGCGATTTGTAATTCTTCCAGTTCCCTTGTTTTGCGTACGCTTCATCGCTTTGATACTTTGTGCATTCCACTGATCCAATTCATACTCTTACTGATGTTGGATAAATTCTCTTGACTTGGATAATAACGTTTATCGTCTTTTCCTTGTCTTGAACTGTGTTTAAGGTCTTATAGGCAATTTTTAACCCCTACAGATACCCCATCCATAGTGTTTCAGTCTCATTTCTTTTATAGAATAGCCTGAAATACTTTGGATATGATAGGCCTTATCTGCAGAAAGACCTGTTGATGGGCTTCATCTCTTGACTCCTTCAACCTTCAATCTATTCAACGTTCTGTCGAATAGATGAAGTTTTTACGGTTCTACGTTTATCGTTTGACCACTGTTGAAGTCTTGAATTGAAACTAAATGGTGTCGTTGATTTGACGTTGAGCTGACTATCTTTGTCGGGAATTCATATATGATTGTAATTGAACTCATTGGGATCATCTTTTGCCTTATTTTAGCAAAATTGATGATGCGTTGACCAGCATCGACCTTTACTGTAACGCGTTGTCCGGTGTTGATTTTAGTTGTAATGAGTTGACTGGCATTTGACACAATTTATACTCGTACATTTGCTAGAGTGTCCACAGTTTAAGCTCTTAAGGTGTTAGAGCGTGGCGGTCCCAAATGTTGGGCTGCAGGACCACCTATTAAAGCTGATTCATCTATACGTGTGGATCTTATCCCAAATTTATTGGATGTCTAAGTCACGAGACCAACTAATGAGGCTGGTGCGTCAGTGACTTTCACATATATAGGATTTTTGGCAAACCCTCAGCCATCAACGGGTTTGATGCGTCTTTACCGACTACCGTTTGAGTCGGGCTAGCATGCAGATTGTTTAATTCCGTTCCGCATGTAACGTTATGCTAAAAGAGTTAACTCTTTTAGTGCTACGATATTGAATACGTAGACTTCGTCTTTCTCCTGTGAAAAGACTAAACAACAACGTGTATCAGACGTTGACTTAGGATTTTTGGCAAATCCCCAGCCCTCAACGGATTTGACGTGCCTTTACCGATTACCGTTTGAATCGGGCTTGCATGCGGATTGTTTAAGTCCGTTCCGCATGTGACGTTGTGCTAAGAGAGTTAACTCTCTTAGTGCTACGATATTGAATACGTAGACTTCGCCATTGTTACGGGAACAGGCTACCCGACAACGTGTGTTAGACGTTGACTTATCCCTACTCAGGCTTCAGGATAAAATACTCCAGGCTGGATTATGGTGTCTTTTTCAATCGGTGAAAGACTAAACCGGCAATGCGTATTTGGCGTTGACTTATCCCTACTCAGGCTTCGGGATAAAATTCCCCGTACGTATGAAGTACGAATTTTAGGAGTTTGAAAAATTGGTGTCTTCTCCTGGGGTAAAGACGAACCCGATGCGGGAGAGAAAGAATTTTATATCCTATCTCCCAAAGCTGAAGAGGAAGAATTTTATATTCTATCTCCAGTTGGAAAGGAGACTCGAGGTGGGATCTCCACCCCCAGAATCCGGAAAGGTGAAACTAGGAGTGGGATCTCCACTTCGAGAATCGAAAAATTCGGATAATCCTAACTGTCAGAAGGTTTGATTGCCAAACTAAAGGTGAATTTCTCGTTTATCGAGAGTGGATTGAGGTTTTGGTCCTTACTGTAGGAAGGTTTGACCAAGCGGGAGGTTGAGGTGACCCTAACTGTAAGAAGGTTTGATCACTCGATTTGAAAGTGGACCTCTCGTTCATTGGAGGAATCAAGAGGGGATTTTGATGATGGTCCTAACTGTAGGAAGGTTTGACCAAATGGACAGTGATAGTGGGAGTACAAATCACAGTGAGAGTGTTGACTTGTATAAATCACTCAGTAGGGGTTCTTAGTGTCAAGTGATAATGACTTAACACGAAGGGGTTTGACAATTCGTCAAAGATTAACAGATTAAAATTCCAAGCATTATATCCGGACTCTAATTATGAAAGTGTTGAGTGCACGAACATAGCAGAAGTTTGAATGAGTTAAACCGGAAAGAATTTTGGTGATCCCACCGTCAATTAGTCTGATAGGTGGGGGATTTTTGTGATGGAATACTGTGATTCGTCAAACATCAATGGGAATTTTGTGAGGGAAGATTGATCCAACGAGGTGATCGAATCTCGTCTCAGCAAAAGAGTGTTTGGAAATCACAGTGGGGGTTTAGTGTTTATCACATTTTTTTGTAATGATCGGGTTATCCCTAATAAAACTACATGTAGTATTCTTCTGGGAACGTCCCGTTACATGAATCATCCACCCCCAGCTTTTCTTGCGAAACTGGGGTTATCATTGTATCAGCTGCATGATCGGGTTATCCTTAAGAATACTACGCATGGCAATCTCCAGGAACTTCCCGTGGAAGAAAGGAAATAGTTTAGACTCATATACCTATTGGAGTATCGAGGAGCAGTTTATACTCGTATACTCTTCGGAGTGCAGCAGAGAAGCATTTTATACTCATATACTCTTCGGAGTATAACGGAGAAGCAGTTTATACTCGTATACTCTTCGGAGTGTAGCGGAGAAGCAGTTTATACTCGTATACTCTTCGGAGTGTATCGGAGAAGCAGTTTATACTCGTATACTCTTCGGAGTGTAGCGAAGAAGCAGTTTATACTCGTATACTCTTCGGAGTGTAACGGAGAAGCAGTTTATACTCGTATACTCTTCGTTTATACTCGTATACTCTTCGGAGTGCAGCGGAGAAGCAGTTTATACTCGTATACTCTTCGGAGTGTAGTGGAGAAGCAGTTTATACTTTTATACTCTTCGGAGTGTAGCGGAGAAGCAGTTTAAACTCGTATACTCTTCGGAGTGCAGCGGAGAAGCAGTTTATATTCGTATACTCTTCGGAGTGTAGCGGAGAAGCAGTTTATACTCGTATACTCTTCGGAGTGTAGCGGAGAAGCAGTTTATACTCGTATACTCTTCGGAGTGTAGCGGAGAAGCAGTTTATACTCGTATACTCTTCGGAGTGTAGCGGAGAAGTAGTTTATACTCGTATACTCTTCGGAGTGTAGCGGAGAAGCAGTTTATACTCATATACTCTTCGGAGTGCAGCGGAGAAGCAGTTTATACTCGTATACTCTTCGGAGTGTCAGAAGGAGCAGTTTATACTCTTATACTTGTCGGAGTGTCAGAAGGAGCAATTTATACTCTTATACTTGTCGGAGTATCAGAAGGAACAGTTTATACTCTTATACTTGTCGGAGTGTCAGAAGGAGCAGTTTATACTTTTATACTTGTCGGAGTGTCAGAAGGAGCAGTTTATACTCTTATACTTGTCGGAGTTTTGGGAATTAGTTTAGCCTCATATACTCATCGGAGGTCGCCGGGTTATCCTTAAGAATATTATACATAATATTCTCCAGAAACTTCCCGTTGAGGGTGGGAAACAGTTTAAACTCATATACCCATTGGAGTATCGAGGAGCAGTTTATACTCGTATACTCTTCAGAGTGTAGTTCTCATTCGGCTCACTTCGGCGTTATGATGCCGGCATCGACCAAGGCTTGAATGTTGCTCTTGAGAGAAAAGCAAGCCTTGGTAGGATGAAGGATCCTCCTGTGGTACGCACAGTACTTTGGATCCGTAGTATTGTCAGCTTCCTCCTGATTTGTGATAGGTGGTAGCTTGATCTTGTTGTTTTCAAGGAGGTACTTGAAGATAGCCGGAACCTCTTCAACCTTGAAGGAGTACACTTTTTGGAGCCTCGAATCCAGAGTCTTTCGCTGCTTCTGAGGCTGCTGTTGTGATGTCTGATTAGAGTCAACAGCCGCTGCAGGTACCTTTTCTTTACTATGAGAAGAAATACTTGAGTTTGGACGGTTAGCCATCGGCTGGCTTCTCTCGGCCTTCTTCCTTCTGAGAAAGAGTTCGGCCTGTTCTCCGCGCACCTTCAGCTCTTTCCATGTCTTGGATGGCACGACCCCCAGTGCTTCCAGGATGTCAATGGAAAGGTTATTTGGCAAGTTTGGAGGATGAATTCCTCCGTGACCGAATCTCGGCAATTCATTGCTTTGTTGCAGAAGCGTTTAACAAAGCTATCAACTGACTCCCCATCCTTTTGCTTTTCGTCCAAAAGGGCTCCGATCGACACTTCGGTATCATCGTCGAAGAAATTGTTAAGGAATGAACTCTCTATGTCGTCCCAGCTGTTGATACTTCCAGGCTTGAGACGGTGGTACCAATCGAAGGCAGGCCCACGAAGGGTGCCAACGAATGATCGGACCATCAAAGGCTCGTTGCCAGAGATCACTCCTAAGTGGTACTTGAAATAAATCAAGTGTTGAGTGGGGGAACCCTTCTCGTCGAACGGTGTGAAGTTGATCAGGTTGAACTTCGCTGGGTATGAAATCGAGTCCCACTCCCTCGGGTAAGGACACGGAATGCCGGTCTTCTTTACCTCTTGAGCAGACATCAAGGCATTGATTTTTCTTTCGAGGTCTTTCATCTTAAGGTCTTCGCATGCATCTTTCTTTGGGCGATTTTGGAAAGGGATAGTGGTGCCACCCCCAGTGTTGGTATTGTTAGTAGGGCCACCCCCAGTGTTAAGGACGTCTTCAGTATTTTTATCCTTAAGTGGAACATCGGCATTGATATTCTCCTCCACTTCTGAGTCGCTATCTATTTGATTGGTAGTTCGACGACTAGATTCACCGCGCTGATTTGTCAACTGCTGGAGTTGTTGAGCATGTAGATCTTTAACCCGTTGCACGGCCATCTCCATTTCGATTTTAAAGTCCTCTTTCTGCTTTGCCAAAGCTTCTTGAAGAAGTTGAGCCATCTGTTCAATGGTGATCATGAACGACTCTCGGGTCTGTCCCATACTCGACACAGTGCCATCAGAAGCGATTGCAGAGTTAGCATCTGACGCCTCATCGTCTGAGGACTGTCCTCTCTGAATTCTGTTGTAATCTCTAGGCCTAATAGCCCCGGTTTGCAGCCGAGTCAATCGTTGGGATATTTGCGAAAAAGGTTCAGGACTGAAGCGTCGCGTGGATTTTCCTTTTTCTGCCATGTTAATCGTGAATTCTGAGAATTCACGTTTCTGAACGGCCGACTTTCTTTTACGGAAATGTCTTGGTTTGTGTCTCACCATTTCTGTAGAAAATCTGACAAACATCGAAATCCTTTGCGAGGCGGTCTTGGAGCAGTTACACTTTGATAATACCGCCTTGATAAGTTTGGTACACTTGGAGCAGTTACACTTTGATAATACCGCCTTGATAAGTTTGGTACATGGACAAAGAGAATCCATTTCCCGGGTATTTCTCTTTCGAGCTCTATTCGTACCCCCAGCCTGATAGTACAACTCATTGGTCATATGACCGGAGCAACCTATCGCGTGTTGGCACGACTTTTTAGGTATAACGTTATCGTCAGACCAACACGTTTCCTTCCGGAGATTTGCCGCCTCATTGGTGTTTTTAAGAGTCACGTGTTTGGAGCTACGCTTTTGGGAGCGCGAACTCTTGACGGGCTCTTGGACTTCATTTCGTCATCTGAGGTGGTCAAGTGCGAGGGTTTTTCCATCATAGGCAGACTCAGACTTGTTGCGAGGGTGTGTGTGACCCCGAGCTCGAGTGGTTTCTTGGGGTTCAATCACCGGACCCAAGCGTTCTTTGATCGGAACTTTGTCTCGACCCTTGTGCACAGGACCCAGGTGATTCTTCATTCTCATCTTGAAACGGGACAAGTCTCCGTGGTCGTGAGGCTTCATCGGAAGTGCGGAATTCATCGGGACAGAAATATGGGCTGCCGGAGGCTTAAACGGGACCACGAGAGGTGAACCGGGTGCGAATCGACGTAAACCACCAATTGGTGGCTCGGCTTGGCGGCCTGGGCCGAGCCACCATTTGGTGGCTCGGTTTTGGCCGAGCCACCAGACGGTGGTTCGCATATTTCGGCAGTTCTAGGTGCTGTTTAACTTTTTGTCGACGCTGTTTCGGACCTTGGTTTCCAGACTTGGTGTGGTTTTGATGGTTTCTTGATCTTCTCTTTTCGTTTCAGCTTCTGCGCCTCTCGCACGAGAATTCGTGCGTGCACAATCAAGGCACGACGCTTCTGAATGCGCTCCTCGAGAGTTGAGTGGGTCCGTTTGACTTGGATCCACTCATTCACTGTTGGTTTGGAGGAGAGGCAATTTATTTGCTCCTGGGGCACTTGGTGCCTTCTGCGTTTCAGATCCGTCTCATAGCCAATCCCGTCAATAGGCTCCAAAGCCTTAGCAAATCGGCGCGCAAGTCGTTGGCACTGCCTTTGGCGTGCCCTCTTCGATAAAGTCGGCACGGCTACAGCGGTTATCTCCTTGATTGAGGAGTGCAGATCTGTAGATCTGGCTTCGTTGGAGGCCGGAGGGGCTTTGCAAGGCGAGATTGCAATGGCAATGCAGACATTGATCTTCATGCGCTTGCGAGGTACAGAGGATCTGGAGGAGGAGGACGACAGATACTCCTCAAATTTTAGTTGGTCGAATTCGTACTCGACCTCTTCGTGAACCGGAATCCGGATCCGCGGTTGCGGCCCGACAACTTCGGCAGCGAAGCTGTTGGCTCCCACTGTGGTCGCCAGTATGTTTGTGTCAAAAGTTGCCTTTTCCATTGTTTTAAAAAAAAAATCTGTTACACCGTTTATTGATTACAAGTTCAAACTGAAAGAAAAGTTGATCTTTTTATAAGATCTTCTTACAACGAAAAATAAAGATTACAACTTTATCAAACAAAACGCAGCAGTAGTTTATCTCCCGCTGCTTTGCGTAGGATCTTTGCCTGTGCCGGGGAAGCGTTAGTCCGTGGACCACCGCAGATCAACCCGATAGACAATATGATTACGCTCTTGTTTCACGAAGGAAATAATTGCGGAAGCGACAATCACGACCAAGCAAAATTGTGGCTCTTCTCGAGATTAAAACCAAGTTTAATCCGGAGGAAAGAAGGAAAAAGAATCACAAACCTTTCGAAGGGGCTTTCTTTATGAAAGTATTCGCCAAGCTCTGATGATTCTCCTCTGAAATTCGTGGTTAACTGGACAATTTGACAGCACCTCGCCTTCTCAATCTCAGATCCTAGCTCCTCTTGAAAGAAGACCCTTGACTTCTATTTATAGGCCTTTGGAGATGTCCTTTTGAATAAGAATTTATATTTAAACGTCATCTGCAGTTTATAACTGTCCAAACGTGTTTAGGGATAACCTCAAAGTAGTTGGAGAGGTTCTGGGACGAAAGAATCCTTAAAAATCATCGAAATCCGTGTTTGGGAGGTTTTGTGTTCAGCAAGAGTCCTGGTGGCTCGGAACTGTGCGAGTCACCATTTGGTGGCTCGGAACTATGCAAGTCACCATTTGGTGGCTCGCATGGGTGCTTGTTAATGCTATGGTATGAAGACTGTGATTTGATTATGCTATGGTATGAAGACTGTGATAACTGAGTGGGCTTGTTAATGCATAATATTAAATAATGATAATGTGATTAATAGTTTAAAGAAAAATTATTTTGTAAAAAGGGTTATTTTGAGATGCTTTAAAAAAAAGAATATTTTAAAGATTTTTGGAATTATTAATGATGAGAAATAATTTAAAATAAATTATTTAGAAAAAGATTATTTTATGAATTATGTAGACGCTGTTTATGATTTATAATTCTTAATTTTGATTGTCTGATAAACCATGATATTATTGCTCATGATTAATTGCATTGATTGTTCCTTGTTGTGATTGAAAATCGTTAGGAGTTTATGACTATAGTGTGACGCCTCTGGGTTCACACAAGGCTGCAGTCCAAGGTGAAACTAAGAATGTCAAACCTGCCATGCACCACACCGTGCAATAACATGTTTCACCATCACAATTAACATCTCTCTAGTAGAGTCAATAATAGGTGTAGATACAAAGGTAAGTAAAAGATAATACAAAAGATAACTGATGAAATGCTAAAGATCAAATAAATATTCCATTATCCGTCATACAGATATACAAAGAAAATGTCTGAAATAAGTAAACTAGAGTTCTCAACAAATCTCAAATACAAGTGTCTGAGTAAAGGAAATAAGGCACACAGCCTTTACAACATCTAGAATATAGTCCTCAAATATCTAAACAAAGTCTACAATGGAGCTCCAAAATAAAACATAGCTATAATAGATAGCTGAACACTAAAGTGCATCGCCATCAACCTGCGACTCTCCGGGCTCCGGGCTCGTTATCTGAAAGGGGGAGGGACAACGAGCGTCAAAGCGCTAGCGAGCAACATCACAACCAACCCAAGGGGGAGGGACAACGAGCGTCAAAGCGCTAGCGAGCAACATCACAACCAACCCCAAGGGAAAGGACTCATTGTATAAGAAAATACAGATTTATACATAGAATAATCATATCATTACTCCTAACAAATAAAGGGTTTTAGTATTTAGGAAACTACAATACGAGCGTAGGTACGTCGAGCGAAATAATTCAAACACGGAAACCCTCATGTATATACCTTACAACTCAAATTGTAAATCCCTAAATACAGAACTCAAAATCTAATACAAGAACAATAAAGAAAATAGACAACCTATTACAATACGTAAAACAAAAGTCATGTCGGAACCACATAAGTGTCATGTCAGAACCACATAAGTATCATGTCCAGCCTAAGTAGCTATCATGTCTCAACTTCATATGCTCATGTCATGTCCTGATTCAGCTAAGTTTCATGCTTGTGGTCTAACCAATATCCAACACATGGACTAATTTGTGAATGTCTAACATGAGGACTTCAATGGATTATACTCCAACACGAGGACTTCAATGGATTATAGTCGAACACGAGGACTGTGTATGTAAAACATGGAATGCTAATGCTAAAGATATACATATCCTATTCTTGCACGTGTCTCAATGTACAGATCTAAGCTTGTGACAAATGTGTCATCTTACATGTGTAGATGAAATCATAAATACTAAAATTAATACCCGATAAGCGAGGCGACTCCTCGTACTCAAAATGATAAACAGTACACTCGAATATATATACACAGCAGGTGGTTTTACAGAAAAAAGAAAATAAATCACTCGTCAGTCGACTCACAGTCGACTGGGATCATCAGTCGACTCGTGGTCGACTGGGATCACCAGTCGACTCATGGTCGACCGAAAGAAGAACAAAACTAAAACCCGATAGTCAACTCACAGTCGACTGGGGTCATCAGTCGACTCACAGTCGACTGGGGTCATCGGTCGACTCACAGTCGACTGGGGTCATCGGTCGACTCACAGTCGACTGAACAGATGGGTTTTCCCTGTTTGTGCATGCTGTGTTATTTCTGTAAAAGTTTGTCTAAAAATAAAATTCATCAAACTCAAGCATCGTATTATCAATTCTAAACATATGAGACAGTGAAAAATTCGTATAAAACATGAAAAACGAAATCTTGCATGTTAGATTTAACATTTAATCCCTAAACATGTATGAGAGCATTTAATCAATATAGAAACTCATTTTTAAAAAAAATTCTCAGATCTAAGTTTCATCAAAAATTCGTTGGTGAGGATTTGGAGATCTGAAACACAAGATTTATAGTATTTACATCAATAAGAATATTGAATTATACTTGAATCTAATTCTTAGGCTCAATAAATCTCATGAAAAACATTTAAAAACTCTTAAAAACATGGGAGAGGGATTGGGCGAGATGCTACCCGCCTCTGGTGTGTTGAAGAACGACTCCCTTCGCTGCAAACCACAAGAAGCTGCTGAAAATCCCCGAAAATCTCCTAAAAACGCCCAAAATCTGAAGCTAGGGTTTTAGAGAGGAAAGGGGGCTAGGGTTTCTGGGGAGAACTGATGATAGGGTGTCTTTCTCGGGTAAAAGAGATAAATATCAATAGTTAAAACCCGACCTGAAAACCCAAACAGACCCGAACTGTAAAAACCTAGAAATCAGCCATCAGTCGACTCAGGGTCAACCGAACCCATCAGTAGACTCACAGTCGACTGGGATCATCAGTCAACTCGTGGTCGACCGAACAGACTCTATATCTGCATGTGCATGATTTTGCAAATTTACAAAACTCAACCTTAAACCTGATGCATATATACATTCACATAAACTCAAAACACTAGTTATCATGCACAACCATGACATAAAGTCATTTATCATAAATAAACATTATTTTTTCACTAATAATCACATATATAAATTATAAAAAATGTACAGGGTTTTACATTCTTCCCCCTTAAAAGAATTTCATCCTCGAAATTAAGAAATCATATCTAACGCATAATAATACTAGAAAAGCACGTCGAGGGTCTAATCCAACCCGCACACAATTATCTAACGCATAATAATACTAGAAAAGCACGTCGAGGGTCTAATCCAACCCGCACACAATACACCTTTCGTAATATTAAACTCTAGATAAGCATATGCACACAATACACCTTTCGTAATATTAAACTCTAGATAAGCATATAGTGATATTTATACTTAACGATCTAAAATGATACTATTCTCACTCAACCCTTAATCCAACGGAACTAGTACGTCGGGCGAAAAATCCAAACAATGAACTCTCCATATATATACCATGTGTTCCGAAAGATTTAAGAATTAAGTAAAAATACCCTCATTCTAGTGTTAAATACAAATATCAAGATATAAAAGCACAAGTAAGAGTTCACATCATAAATAAATTTACCTGCTCAAACAAGTGTGGGTAGTCGCGTTGCATGTCCTCCTCGCACTCCCAAGAAGCTTCCTCAACTCCACTTCAGTTCCACTGAACTTTCACCAATGGAATCACCTTGTTCCTAAGTCACTTGTCTTCTCTAGCAAGTATAGACACTAGGATCTCAATAGTAGTCAAATCATCCTGAAGCTTAATCTCTGGTGCATCTAACAATCGCTGCTGCTCCTTATCATGCAAGTGCTTCTTAAGCATAGAAATATGAAATACCTTGTGTATACTAGACATAGATGCTGGAAGATCTAGTCTGTATGACACAGCTCTAATATGATCCAAAATCCGGAACGGTCCAATATATCTCGGTGCTAGCTGTCCTCGCCTCTCGAATCGCTGCACGCCTTTTATAGGCGATACCTTCAGCATAACCAAATCCCCAATCTGAAACTCTAGGGGTCTTTGCCTCTTATCCGCATAGCTCTTCTGCTGACTCTGAGCAGCTAGAATCCTCACCCTGATCAATGCTACCTTCTCAGTAGTCTGCCTCACAAGCTCTGGTCCAAGCACTAAGCTATCCTCCGGCTTTGCCTAACATATCGGTGATCTACAGGGTCTCCCGTACAATGCCTCATACGGAGACATACCGATCGTCGCTTGATAACTATTATTATAAGCGAACTCTATCAATGGAATATGATCTTCCAAGCTGCCTTGGAAGTCAATGACAGAAGCCCGCAACATGTCCTCCAACACCTGATTCACCCTCTCCGTCTGACCATCCGTCTGTGGGTGGAATACACTGCTATAAGATAGCCTCCCGCCAAATGAGTCCTAAAAACTCCTCCAAAAATGTGAAGTGAAAACCGATCCTCGATCCGACATGATCGTATCTAGAACTTCATGAAGTCGAACTATCTCCCAATTGAAGATCCTCGCATAAGTCTCGGCCGTATAAATAGTCCTTACTAGAATAAAATGTGCTGACTTCGTCAACCGGTCCACTATCACCCAAACTAAATCATTCCCCTTCTTCAATTTCGGAAACCCTACAATGAAGTCCATAGAAATATCCACCCATTTCCACTCTGGGATAGGTAAAGACTGAAGTGTTCTTGCTGGTCTCTGATACTCTGCCTTCACCTGCTGACAGGTAAAACACTTAGCCACATACTCTGTAATCTCTCTACGCATACCACTCCACCAGAAGTGTCTCTTCAAGTCCTTGTACATCTTAGTGGTCCTTGGATGTATTGTGTACCTAGTATGATGTGCCTCATCAAATAACTCTCTCTTCAGCTCGGCACTGGATGGCATAACCAGCCTACCCTTTATCCATAGACCTCCATCTGCTCCAATGGTCCAATCAGCCTTAGTCTCTTTGGAAATCTCCTCCTTTCGGATTTGAATCCAAGAGTCATCCAGCTAAGCTCTGACTACTCTGGTACTCCAAGATTGCTACACTGACACAACTCCTAAAAATGCACTGGTACCACCAACCTCAGGTCTAAGATCAAACTGGCTATGGGTGAGAAGATCTCGATGTAACGAGCACCTCAAAGCCGCAACCTGATGTCGACGCTTCCTACTCAAAGCATCCGCTACGATGTTCGCCTTCCCCGGATGATACTAAATCACGAACTCATAGTCCTTGATAAACTCAATCCACCTTCGCTATCTCTGGTTGAGTTCCTTCTAAGAGAAAAGATATTTCAGACTTTGATGTTCTGTGAACAGCTCAAACTACACTCCATACAAATAGTGCCTCCATGACTTCAGTGCAAAGACCATTGCTGCTAACTCCAAGTCATGAGTGAGATAGTTCTGCTCATGCACCCTTAACTGCCATAAGACATATGCTACTACCCTCTAGGTCTGCATCAAGATGCCTCCTAATACTACCAATGATGTATCTGTGTAGATGACGAACGTCCTGTCGCTGCTCGGAATAGTCAAAACCAGTGTTGTAGTCAACTTAGCCTTCAATGTATCAAAGGCTTCCTGGCACTCTGTGGTCCAAACAAACTATACACCCTTCTTCATAAGGCGTGTAAGTGGCGTTGAAATCTTCGAGAAGTCCTGGATGAACTTCCTGTAATAACCTGCTAATCCCAAGAAGCTACGAATCTCTGTCACCATCTTCAGTGGTTTCTAATCAAGAACTGTTGTAACCTTAGCTGGGTCTACTGATATGCCCTCTCTGCTGATGACGTGACTGAGAAATCTGACCTCTGAAAGCCAAAACTCGCACTTGCTGAACTTGTCACATAACTAAACTTGGCACATAACTGGTGCTCCAGTAGGGTCTTCAAAGCTAATAGGAGATGCTGCTCATGATCTACCGATCTCGAATAAATGAGGATGTCGTCGATGAAAACAATCACGAACTGATCTAATAAGGGATGGAAAACTCGGTTTATCAAGTCCATGAATACCACGGGTGCATTGGTCAACCCAAATGGCATGACCATGAACTCAAAAGATCCATATCGAGTAAGAAAAGCAGTCTTGGGGATATCCATCTCCCTAACCCGTAACTGATGATAACCAGAACGAAGATCAATCTTCGAGAAGAACTATGCTCACTGTAACTGGTCGAACAAGTCATCAATCCTAGGTAGTAGATACCTATTCCCGATAGTGACCTTGTTCAACTCTCTATAATCTATGCACAATCTCATACTATCGTCTTTCTTCTTCACGAAGAGGACCGGCGCACCCCACAGAGAATGACTCCGACGAATAAAACCCTGAGCTAGCAACTCGTCCAACTGGGTCTGAAGCTCCCTCATCTCAGCTGGTGCCATGCGATAGGGTGCACGGGATATCAGGACTGTGCCCAGCTACAACTTAATACAAAACTCAACCTCTCTCACAGGAGGTAACCCAGGTATGTCTTGAAAGACATCCTGATAATCCGAGACAACTCTAGTCTCCAACAAATCAGAACTCTGATCCCGTTGCAACACCTCATTGATGAACGCCAGAAACGACTCCGCAAAATGGTTGCCCTGAGAAGTAGCCACAATCATCTCGGACCCATCGGACGTTTGCAACTTAACTGTCTTCGCAAAACAGTCAAAACTAATATGGTAGGACGACAACCAATCCATACCAAGGATGACATGAAACTCGGACATATGCAACACTATTAGATCGACTATGAACTCGGACTCGTCTAAACTGATAATACACCTCCTACAAACACTCTCCAAAAGCGATACCTATCCTAGAAGGGTGGAAACTAATAAAGAGGTGTATAATGGATGAGCTACGAGCTGGAGTCTAACCATGAAAGCATACGAAATGAAAGAATGTGAAGCACCCGAATCAAAAAGAATACGGGTGGGAAAGGAATTCACGAGGAACGTACCCTCCACAACTGCTCCGCTGGTACCATGATCACGTGGAACCACTGCATAAACTCTACCTGTGGCTGAAGACTGCTTTACTACCGGTACTAGAGAAAATGGGATAATCTGCCCCTGGGGAGCCTCCTGGACTGCTCGAACCTGCCCCTCTATCCTCTATGCTGCTGGCGGTACCTCAAACCTATTCTGCTGGCCCTGACCTCTGCCCTGCTATCGCTGCTGCTGTGGTTCGGACCCCTACCCTGCTGGGCTCCTGCTAGTGTACTACGACACTCTGATGCCTTATGTCCGACCTTGCGATAGTTAAAACACACTCCCTGGAACTTGCACTGCTGATGCGCTCTCTGATCCTGCTAGGGTCCCTTCTTATGAGGACCTTACTGCTGCTGCTGGGATCTAGAAAAAGGCCTCTTGTTCTTGCCCTTATCCCCTGTCTTCCCTGCCTTGGTCTTCCCTTCCTTATCCCTCTGAAACATGGCAGTCTCAATGGAACGCGTTAACATGGTGGAAATCCTATTGTAAACAGGAGAAGAGGGCGGTGTCGTGGAACAAGTTCAAGGAGCTACTTAGGAAGTAGTTCTATCCAAATGGGTTTCTTGAGGAGCATTAGTATAAGTGGTATGGCTTGCGCCAAATGTATAATCAGATCGTTCAAGAGTACATGACGGAGTTCCAGCAGTAGGCGATGGTTCTAAATATCACAGCGGACAAGTACCCCATCTTTATGAAGTACATGATGGGTCTGAATGATTACATCCAGAAGGAGATGAAGCTGTTCTCGGTAGAAACCATCGCAGAGGCGAGCATGAAGGCCATTGCCATTGAGGGCAGACAAAAGAAAGACAACGAGATGAAGGGAGACTCCAAACCATCGGGGAGCAAGTCAGGTGTCTCTTAATCTAAGGACGAGAAAAATAAGGGTGACTCGGGGAAGGCATGATTGACATGTAATCACTGCAAACAGACAGCGCACGTGGCTGATCGTTTCTAGGATAAGTATCCTCATCTGAAACCAAAAGGGTTGAAGAAGAAGGAGGAGAAGAAGGCGTACGTGATAGCACAAGGTCTGAAGGAGGTTCTCGGGATGACTGAACCCAATAGCAGTCTCAACCTTATGGCGGGGAAGCAGACCATTAAAGAAGACAATGACCCGAGGGAGCAACTCTTTGTTCTAAAGTTGCAGGTCAAGATCAGTTTGGTGGATGCTATTATAGATACAATAAGCTAGAAGAGTTTGATATCTGAGACATTAGTACAGAAGCTGGGATTGAAGATGGTGAAGCATCCGAAGCCCTATCCGTTAGGGTGGATTCAGAATGAGGCGGGATTGAGTGTGGTGAATTAGTGTACGTTCAGGTTTGTACTCCATGAGTGTTCGCGGGAAAAATTGTAGCTTTCTTCATTGAATTCATTGTTCTCTCAAGTAACTGTTTTTCGATTACAAAAGATCTGGTCTTTTTATAAGATCTGGTTATAACAAAATCAAAGAAAAAAATAAAAAGATTACAACTTTCCTTTTTCGTCGAACGAATCACGAGCTCCTGTTTTGCGGTCGCTCGCTTTTGTGGGTTCTTCGCCTGCGCCGGGGTTAATCCGTGGACCACCGTGCGATCTAGATCCGGTCGGATCTACACGGTATAACGGGTGTTATCTCACGAAGGAAATAACAGCCGGGGGGTACTACTTCACCAAGGAAATAGTAGCCTTCTCGGGATCAAAAACCAAGTTTTGATCCGGAGTATTACCGTGTGGATCTCAGATCTGATCTTTCTCTCTCGAACTCCTGCCTTTTCTGATGTGGATGCTCGCCAAGAACCAGATCTGAAAATGTCCAAGTCTTCAAAGCTTCAAAAATCCAAGATTCAATTCAGCAAGCTTCGCCGTCAAAAATTCCAACTCCACAAATGAGCCTCCTTAGGCTATTATAGCATCAAAACGTGTCTGGGCACAGGTGCGCCGAGGCACCGGCACCAGAGTGCTCGGCTTTGGCCGAGCACCAGGTGGTGGTCCGGCACCGAGCCACCAGAGGTGTCTAGCACCGAGCCTACCTCCTGGTGGCTTCGACCCACGCCTCTCGCTAGTGCTCGGCTTTTGCCGAGCCACTAGCTTGCTTGCTTTGGCCGAGCCTACTGGAGTGGTCGGTTTTGATCGAGCCCTCCAGGTGTTTGTCGTTTTGCCGTCTTCCGGTTTCGCTGTTGATTTGGACTCCGATTTGTTGATCTGAATCCTGATTTGGCAGTAAATCCGCCTTGGTGTTTGGGTTCGAATCTGTTCTATGGTTGAATGACTCGTTGACTCCCCGAACCGTTGGCTTGATTCCGCACGCGAATGGATGTATGCCATTGTTTGCGTACGGTTCGTTAGCCTCGTCGCCTCGTTAATCCACTTCGTTGCGTGTCACTTGGCTTCGGTGTTGTGGACTGACGCTCGTGTTTAGATACGTCACTCGATGGTTCGTCGGTTTGTGCCGAGCTGTGCTAAGGGACCTATAAGCTTCAGTCTCGTTCTTTTATAGAAGAGTCTGGAATACTTTGGATATGATTGTCCCAACCTTCAGTCGGTGTAACGGGACTTTGGAATGGCTTCTGTTCTTGATTCCTTCAATCCTTCAGGCTATTCGGTGCTTCGTCGAATGTCTGTAAGGTTTCCGGTGCTGCATTTATTGTCTGACCGTTGTCGGAATTTCGAACTTGAAGTCGATTCCTGATTTTCTGATCTTTAGCACATGTTTGTTGGTTCAACCTAGAACTGACCATTGATTGTTGGCGTTGAATTCTCATTTGCGACGCGTTGTCTGGCGTAGTGTTGTTGAGTTATCCTTAAGAATATTTTTAGAAAAATATTCTCCAGAAACTTCTCAACCAAAAAATAGGGAATAGTTTATACTCATATACCTTATTGGAGTATTTCTTGTGCCCGAATGAGCTGAACCGGCCTAATAATGAGTTGAACCGGCCTAATATTGACCTAAAAAAGGCAGTAATTAGGCTCAAAAAATCTTCCGACCCTTCCGAATGTGTGGGAGAGGAAAGAAAATACAAGGGACTGAACCCTCGGTCGATTTGAAGTCGTTTCGATGCTCGGTTCATCTTTAATTTGCATTCTGGTTCAAATCTGGTTCAAACTGGTTCAACCTGGTTCAAAGCTGGTTCAGGACTGGTTCAAGACTGGTTCATCCTGGTCTGGTCTGGTTCAGTCTGGTTTGGCCCGGTTCAGCCTGGTTTAGCCTCTTTTGAACTGA
The DNA here is from genome assembly GCF_001876935.1 of Asparagus officinalis. Lineage (NCBI taxonomy): Eukaryota > Viridiplantae > Streptophyta > Magnoliopsida > Asparagales > Asparagaceae > Asparagus > Asparagus officinalis. The sequence continues at coordinate 60,875,314 of NC_033798.1, read as the reverse complement.
TTTGGACTGGTCTAGTCTGGTTCAACCTGGTCCGGTCTGGTTCAGGGCTGGTTCACATTATAAAAGTGGTTCTTTTCTTCTTTCTTTTCCTCCTCCTAGGGCCGGCCACTATTCCCCCTTCCTCTTTGGATTTTTCTTCCATCATGCATCCTTTCTCCCTCAAATCCTCATATTTGTCTTAGCTCTAGCCTTCCTTTGGATCTTAGACTGAAAAATCCTTCAAAAATCCCCATACAAAAATTCCTCTCAGGTCCCTCGAGCACGTGGTTCGAGCCTCTTTCAAGATCTGATTTTTGTCGGATCCTCGAGCTTTCTTTCAGATATACCCTCCATAATTTTAGCATATTTCATGCTTAATTCAATTTATGAATTTGTGGGCTCGCATGTGAGGGTTAGGATTATGATTTGGCGCCTCGAGCTCATCTTTCAGGGGGGTAGAAAAAAGGAAAATTTTTTCTGGATCTGATCCCCTGATTTATTTTGCAGATCATCATGTCGCGTGTCCCGAGAGGTCGCTCCCCTGCTGCGTCGGCCGATGGCGTGCTTCCCTCGTACGCTGGTGAGTTATTTTTGGCATATTTGGAAATTTACAAATTAGTCCTTTTTTCTGGAAATTTGCAAATTAGTCCTTTTTTCTGAAAATTTGCAAATTAGTCCTTTTTTCCCACGTTGTTCTCCTTGGTGAGGCAATCAGGAAGAGCCTTGATTCTCCTTGGTGAGGATCGACGCTTTAAAGATGGGTTTTGCTTGGCAAATTCAAATCTTCCGGTATATTGGGACGATTTCGTGTTATTTTACACTTTGTAAGTCGGTGTATGTTACCACGTTATTTACGTGATGATGCATACCGTTCTTCCAGTGTAAGAAACTCAAAGTCGTCTCTCCAATTACCCCGTGGATGATCTTATTTCGCTCTTTTATAAGACGGATTTAATTCATAGATAATTTTCTGACTCTATCCTTGTTTTGTTGCAGTCGAGTTCCCCACGGAGGTTTTCTCTTCGGTTTCCGCCAGACAGGCTATCGGTCCACTTCCTCGGTTGAATTCCCGCGATAGGAGGATGGTGAGACCCGAAATCATCCTGATATCCGACGATGAAGTGGAAGAGGATCCCATTGCTGCAATTATGCCTAGCCAAGAATTTGTCCTCCCGGTCCCCGAATCCGTGCAGGGCATCCTCTAAAAATTAGAGAAAGCCATGCAACAAACGACCACCGCCATTAGTTCTGGACGGGGAAGATTTTATGATTTTTGCTCCCTTTCATAGCAGATAGTCTTAAAGATATTCGGCGTGTAGGTGGCATCCGGCTAGCTAGACGATGTGAGTTAAAGTTGACTTGCTTAGAGGAATTCATGTATCGTTTGGAAGAGCTAGTACACTCCGACTCACATGATGAGGTCACGCCGCTCATGATCGATGCTCAGATTCAGAGGATGCACGAATGTAAGGCCCAAGCGAGACGCATATCAGAGCAAGAAATCATCATTGCGAACTTGTACGAACGGCAACGTCATCTGCGAACTAAGATAGATGCTTATAACAACATTGCTGATAGTATGGGGATTAGGACCGTCCAAGGGGAGAGGACTCTAAAAGATTTTGAGTTCGAGAGCACCAGAGTTCAAAATGTTTATAGAGGAGAACTGGAGGCTCTTCACGCGTTGTACCGAGAAGACGTAACTGCCGACGCTGCCGCCGTTCTTGCTTATGCCAAGCTTTAGAAGGAAGAAGAGGAGAAGGTTTGAGCGGAACATGCAGAGAAACTTTCCGCTGTTAAGGCTAAAATTGCTTCATTCAGTTTGTTAAATCTGATTTGCGACGTCTTCTTGTATCTCCACTTGGTCTGATTTTATTAATAAAACAAAGTCTTTTCTTTAGCACACTCCCCTTTTTATCATTATGTTTCTCTGTTGATTGTGAACCCAACGGTCATAATACTTACAGGATTTTTGGCAAACCCTCAGCCATCAACGGGTTTGATAAACCTTTACCGACTACCGTTTGAGTCGGGCTAGCATGCAGATTGTCTAAATCCGTTCCGCATGTTACGTTGTGCTAAGAGAGTGAATTCTCTGAGACTTTTGTGCTATGATGTTGAATACATAGGCTTTACCATTTGTTACGGGAATAGGCTACCCAGCGACACATGTTAGGTGTTGACTTTAGGATTTTTGGTTAACCCCCAGCCTTCAACGGGTTTGATAAGCCTTTACCGACTACCGTTTGAATCGGGCTAGCATGCGGATTGTCTGAATCCGTTCCGTATGTAACGTTGTACTAAGAGAGTTAATTCTCTGAGACTTTGCGCTATGATGCCGAATACATAGGCTTCGCCCTTGTTATGGGAATAGGCTACCCGGCAACACGTGTTAGGTATTGACTCATCCATACTTAGGCTTCGGGATAAAATTCCCCAAGTTTAGATCTTGGTGTCTTTTTCAATCGGTGAAAGACTAAACCGGCAACGCGTGTTAGGCGTTGACTCATCCCTACTTAGGCTTCGGGATAAAATTTTTCGTACACAAAATGCCCGGATTGGAAGTTGAGAATTGTGTCTTTTCTAAGAACAAAGACAGACTGGAAAATGGGAGAGAAAGAATTTTATATTCTATCTCCCAGTACTGAAGAAGAAGAATTTTATATTCTATCTACAGTCGGAAAGGAAACTTAAGGTGGGATCTCCACCCCTCAGAATCCAAAAAGATGAAACTAAGAGTGAGATCTCCACTCCGAGAATCGGAAAGGTTCAAACGACCCTAACTTTTATAGGATTGGTCATTTGAATCTAAAGAATCCCTCATTCATTGAGGAGAAAGCCCAATTTCGACCCTAACTTTTATAGGTTTGGTGGAAAAAGAACAAAGACAGACTTTCGTTTATCGAAAATGAATGACTCGGTCTCAGTCCTAACTATTTGTAGGCTTGACTAAGTGAGATTAGAAACAATCCTAACTTTTATAGGTTTGATTGTTCGAATGTGGACCTCTCGTTCATGGAAGGAATCGAGAGAAAAATTTGGCTTTGGCCCTAACTTTTATAGGTTTGACCTGAAAGCAAAGAGAATGGAATACAGGTAGCAAAGAAAATGCCAACTCGTATTATCACTCAAAGGAAGACTTTAATGCTAGGTGATTAGGACCTAACATGTTGAGTCTGAGAAATACCAATGACTGGCGGATAGAAATGTTGGTGGATCCGCCGTCAATTGATCTGATCAGCGGATGGTTTGGTGAGGAAAGATTAACCTGTCAAAGGATTGAATCTCGTCTCACAAAAATAACTCACGAGAGTTAGAGAATCTGACAATAACAAGAAGAAACATTCCGACATTCCGAGTTCGAACGTGGATTTCTTATTCATTACTTCTACAGTGATTGGGTTATCCCTAAGAATATCACGTGTGGTATTCTTCCGGGAACTTCCCGATATATTAGTTATCCTGAAGATACTAAGGATAGTATTTTTTTAGGAATTTGCCGTTTATCGGCATCATAAACCGGTCACCGTCCTTGGTGACTAGGCGATATGCGCCACTCGAGTAGACTGTCTCTACTACGAATGGTCCCTCCTATTTGGGTTCAAATTTACCTTTCTTCTTGGAGTTAAGGATCATCGGCCGCCTTTCAGCTAGAACCAAATCCCCTTCTTTGAAGCTCCGTTGTCGAAGCTTTTTGTCGAAAGCTCGAGAGATCCTGGCTTGGTAAAATTCGATATGCTGTTGAGCTTCTAAACGCTTTTCATCTAGCCTTTCAAGTTCTTCAAGGCGCTTCTGATGTTGCTCTTCGGTCGTCATTTGAGTCGCGAGGGCAATTCGAAGCGACGGGATTTGAATCTCCAATGGAAGAACGGCTTCACATCCGTATACCAGTGAATATGGGGTTGCTCCCGTCGGTGTGTGCACCGTGGTCCGATAGGCCCATAGAGCCGCGCCAAGCTTGTCATCCCAGTCTCATTTATTAGTTTTCACGAGTTTTGACAAAAGCTTTATGATAGTCTTATTGAAGGCTTCGGCCAATCCATTTGCTGTGGGATTGTAAGCTATCGACGAGATGTCCTGAATTTTGAACTTTTAACAAAACCTGATGAAGGCGTTGCTGACGAATTGAGGACCGTTGTCATGTATGATTCGTCTTGGGACACCATGCCGGTAGATGATGTGGTGCTTGATGAATGCAATGACGTTGCTCATTTTAACTTCTCTAAGCGGAACCGCTTCAGCCCATTTGGAGAAGTAATCTGTAATTGCTAGGATGAATCGATCACCTTTGACTGACGGGGGATTTATTGGACCGACGATATCCATTCCCCTGGTCTCAAATGGCCACGACGTAACCGAAGGATGCAGATGCTCCGGAGGTTGATGCATATAATTCGCATGTGTTTGACATGCATGACACTTTCGGGCATATGCGATTGCATCACTCATCATGAAAGGCCAAAAATATCCCATTCTTCTGATGCGGTCATAAAGCTTGGGGCCAGGTTGGTGTGCGCCACACTCTCCTTCATGTGCTTCTCTAAGAACTTCTTCAGCTTCTTTAGTTGATAAGCACCGTGCTATCAAGCCATCGTACCCCCTGCGGTATAGCGTTCGATTCTCCATGTTATAGTAGAATCTTGGTACTCTTCGTCGGATTGAATCCCTTTCCTTAACGTCTTCCGGTAGTATTCCATGCAGAACGTAATTGATGATGGGGAAACGCCAATCTCGGGGTTCAAACTCAACTTGAGTTGAGTGTGTTTCCTTAACATCTTCTTCTTCGCCATCTTCATCAGAGATTGGCACTAGGAGTTGGTGAGTTCTTACTGTAACAAACTGTTCTGTTTCATGAGGCTGCGCTAGGGATACCGCTAATGCCGCTAACGCGTCTGCATAGGTATTCTGCAACCGTGGAATATGTCCAATAAAGAATCCTTCGAATGATTCTGCCATCTCCACTGCCATCTTATGGTATGGTATTAAATCCTGGCTGATTCTGCCATCTCCACTGCCATCTTATGGTATGGTATTAAATCCTGGCTTCGGACCTCGTATTCTCCCTGAACTTGTTTCACTATCAGTTGAGAATCACCGAAGGCTTCGAGATACTCAACCCCCAGTTCTTTGGCGAAGCTGAGTCCTATGAGTAATGCATTATATTCGGCCACGTTATTTGAGCACGGTTCGGTCAACGAGTAAGCTCGAGGCATCACGTGCTTTCCTAGGGAAACTAAGACAACTCCGACTCCGGAAGAAATCTTAGAACCTCCAGGAGTGCTCGCTACATTAGCTGCTCGTGAAGCGCCGTCGAAATATAAACGCCATACTTGCTGATGTGAAGTTGCGTTGACTTCGTGGGTTTCATCGGGTAGATCGTCATATATTTCGGCGGTATCCGTAGTTGGATTAGCTGCCAGGAGATCACAGATAGCTTGTCCTTTTACCGACTTCTGTTGTTTAAAATGTAAGTCGTATTAGGACAAGAGTAAGGCCCATTTTGCTAATCGCCAATTCATGGAAGCTGGTTGAGTCATGAATACTCGGACTGGGTTAACCTTAGAGATAACATAAATGGTTTGTCCAACCTGATAATACCGCATCTTCTGAATAGCGAACACCAAGGCGAGGCATTCTCTCTCAATCATAGGATATCGAGATTCAGCGCCTACCATGGTTCGGCTTAAATAATATACCGCCTGCTCATGACCGTTATCATCATCTTGTGCAAGTAATGCACTTAATGAGTGGCTCGTCGCCTTGACATAAATTAAGAACGGTTTGCCTGATTTCGGTGCAACGAGTACGGGAGGTTTTGAGAGATATTCTTTAATACTCTCGAATACCTTTTGACAAACGTCATCCCATACAAATGACACACCCTTCTTTGTGAGCTTGGAGAATGGTTGGCATTTTCCTGAGAGGTTCGAGATGAACCGACGGATATAAGCTAACCGCCCTTGCAATCCTCTGAGCTCCTTGAGATTTCTCGGGGGTTGCAATTCATTAATTGCCTTTACCTTATCAGGGTCGATGTGAATACCTTTGGTGGTGACGACAAATCCCAGGAATTTACCACTGGACATTCCGAGGAAAGACTTGGTAGGATTCATTTTCAATTGATGAGCTCGCATCAAGTCGAACATGGTCTTCAAGTCCTTAATGTGATCTTTCTTATCACGACTTTTCACGACCAAATCATCCACGTAGCATTCGACAGTTTTCCAAAGATGCTCCTAAAAAATCTTCGACATGGCTCTCTGATAAGTTGCAACTGCATTTTTTAAACCGAAGGGCATGACCGTGTAGCAGAAAACACCGAGGGGTGTTCTAAACGCGGTATGCTTTTCATCATCTGGATGCATCTTTATTTGGTTATAACCAGAGAAACCATCCATGAAAGGCATCCTTTCGAACCCACACGTATTATGAATGATGACATCTGTGATGGGAAGGGGGAAATCATCTTTTGGGCAGACAGCGTTGAGGTCTCTAAAGTCAATACATACCCTGATCTTCCCGTTCTTCTTAAGGACCGAGACAATATTGGCAAGCCACTCTGGATGCTACTCTTCCCTGACGAAGCCCGAGTCAATAAGCTTTTTAACTTCGGCCTCGATTGCTTCCATCATTTGCGGACGAAACCGTCTTTGTTGTTGTTTGACGGGTTTAACATCCGTCTTAATATTGAGACGATGCACTGCTACATTTGGATCGAGCCCTGGCATATCTTCATAATTTCAGGCAAACACATCGATGTACTCCCTGATAAGAGAGATTAACTCTTCTTTCTCTTCCGGTGGGAGGCTGTCACTAATGAATATTGGCTTCGGATTATCTTCGCTACCCATATTCACCTGGAGTACTTGATCCTCGGTAGGAGGTTCTCTCTGTTCAAACTTATCATCCTCGGTAGGAGGTTCTCTTTGTTCAAACCTATCGTCGTACTGCATGTTTAGGTGATGAACCCAAGGATCTTCCCAAGTCGGCATCTGATCGTCTTCCTCTATTGTGGAAGGATCGACCGTAGCCATGTTTGACATCAACTTTTTAAACATTTCACCAATACTAGTGTCGGAATCCCAAGCTGAAGAATCAGAAGAGTACCCGTTTCTAGCTTTGTTAGCAATTTGATCAATGACTTGCCAACAACATTCGTCGTCGGATGAGGAGACATAGCCTAAACCTCTTTTATGGCGATAATAGTCATCAGGTTTTCCTTTTGGTACATAGGCCATTCGAGGTGGAACTCGTGGACCTCGACCAAAGCAAAGACCTTCTCCGAGTGTGAAGTCATATCCATACTTCTCCATTAGATCGCGCGCTTTTGTGTTATACCTGAATAGGTGAGGAGCAGGTTTATCATCATCGTCTTCCTCTTCCAAGAAGTGGTCGGGTATCGGAGATTCTCTTCCTTTACCGTAGACGACTTCCCTTCCACCCCTGTCCTTGCGGGGATGACAAGTGTCGTTCCGCACGAATCTTGTACCTGCTTTTTCGTCATGCAAAATGATTGAAGCGGCATATACAATTCAGGATTATCATACAATTCTTTAGTAATATTATCCAGACACATAGAGTACTCTAAATCATCGTTTATTGATAGTTCTTCGGCAAGTTGCCAGTTACAACTACTTTCCGATGATTGTTCATCGTCAAGATTGATTACAATGGGTACGATGTCATTAAGCACAAAACCACCATCATAATCAAACCCAGCTTCAGTATCAGCTTCATCTCCGCTGTCCGTTCCTTGGGCCGATGGTTCAGTATCGGATTCGGCGCCGTATAGAAGGGAATCAGTGAAATAGTTCTCCAATCCCTTAAACGGTTGCTTATCCGCGACCACCGTCTTGACTTCATTATTTGTGTACACATACTTAAGGCACTGGTAAAGAGTTGACGGGACTATAAGATTGTCGTGGATCCAAGATCGACCCAATAGTAAATTATAGGATGTTTCCGCGTCAATCACGTAGCAGGTAACTTCTGACTTTAAGTCTCCAATCTGACACTTTATTCGAATCTTTCCCAAGGGTCTGGACCCACTGGTGTTGAATCCATAGATCGTAGTGCCCGTGGATGCTAGTTTACTTGCTGGTATTCTGAGATTATGCATCAATCAGAATGACATGATACTGACAGCGGAACCCGGATCGACTTGGATCCGGTTGACAACGCTAGAGCCGATGTGGCCTGTGAAGTACAGAGGCCGATCATGCTTTGAGTTCTTCATCTGCATGTCTTCTTTGGTGAAGGAAATGCAGGGAAAATGGTGCGCCGCGAGATTACAGTGTTGAACTGATGGCTCCGGTTCTCCAGAAGACGGCTTGATTCGAGTCAAGAAAGCTTCAGCCTTGGAAAGACGCAATAGCTCGTATAGGGTTATCCTAGCTGGGATATTGGCTAACTGCGCCATGATGTCAAAATGGGGCGGAGAGCTTGCCTTTCCCGGTTTGTCTTTCCCAATCGGATGATTGAATCGAGACTGCCTCGGGTTTTGGACTTCCTGGTGTAGAGGCTCTTTTCCTTTCTCCTTTTGCTGGACTTTCTCCATAGCTACAGGTGTTGGGGGAGTTGCGACAATTCCCAGTTCTGCTAACGTCTTTGAGGGAATGGTTTTGGTCACTCCCAGTTGCTCAGAAGCATCCGGATATTTGTAGTGATATTCATTCCCGCTCCGGGTTACAAAGGCCTCCTGTTCATCTTCAGAAAGCGGGAAGGCTAGAATTTCCTCGTCGTCTTCTCCTGGAATAACAAAAGCTCCATAACAAGACTTACCTTTTCCTTTTGACCTTTTCTTGGAAGAGGCTCCAGTCCATTGTTCGTCTCCAATCAAATCTGGATGAACATAAAAGAATCTCACCATTCAAGGCTGTGTGCGGTACAAGTCCTTTCTGGCACTGTTTGTGAGGATCATCGTTCATAGTCTTCACTGCTGCATTTATTACCGGCTCATGCTGGAACTAATTCAAGGGAACAGAACCGAAACTAATCGATACTGCATTTGCACCCACCTTCTTCTCCTTAGGTTGCTTCGTAGTAATGACCCCGACGTCGATTAGAGCTTGGATCTTATCTTTAAGGGCATAGCACGCCTTGGTAGGATGGTGCACCGCTCTATGAAATGCGCAGTATTTTGGATCGCTAATTCTTTTAGCATCTTCTTGATCCTGGACCGGAGGCAATTTGATTTTGTTGTTCTCTATGAGGTATTTGAAAATACCAGGGACTTCATCCTCTTTGAACTAATAGACTTTTGGGAACTTCGGCTCCGAGGCCTTTTGCTTCTGGGGCTGTTGTTGCCACCTTGACTGTTGAGGTGCTTTCTGCTGCTGCTGTTGCGGTTGTGCTTGTACTTCGAACGTTTGGTTCGCGTCCACCGCATTCGCCTGTGCTTTTCCTTTACCCTTAGGGACAAAGTTTTGTTGTGGAGCATTATTCGCCGTTTGACCTCTTTCTGCTTTCTTCCTCTTAAGGAATCGCTCGGCTCGTTCTCCTCGCACTTTTAAGTCCTTCCATGTCTTCGGTGGTGCCATTCCCATAGCTTCGAGGATGTCAAATGAAAGATTATTGTAACAAGTCTCGAGAATAAAGTCTTTGCTGACCGGATCCCTGCAATTCATTGCTTTGTTTCGGAATCTCTTCACGAAGTTTTCGACCGTCTCACTATTTTTCTGTTTCTCGTCAAATAGTGTGCCGATTGAAATCTCTGTGTCGTCGTCGAAGAAGTTTGTTAGAAACATATCCTCCATGTCGTCCCAACTGCTGATACTCCCCGGCTTGAGGCGACGATACCAATCGAAGGCCGCTCCGCAAAGAGTGTCAACGAATGACCGCACCATTAAGGATTCATTCCCGGAGATTATTCCTAAGTGAGACTTAAAATATATTAAGTGTTGGGTAGGAGAACCCTTTCCATCAAACGGCGTGAAGTTGATTAAATTGAACTTTGCCAGATATGGAATTGATTCCCACTTCCTTGGATATGGACATGGTATGCCGGACCTCTTCACTTCTTGAGCATTCATCAACGCGTTGATTTTGCTCTCCAAGTCCTTCATTTTCTTGTCTTCACTCGTATCTGTTTTTGAGTGGCTTCGGGGAGAGGTAACATGGTCTTCCTTCGCATTATCATCCGAGGGACTGCCTCCGTTATTGTTGTTGACAGGAGGGATATTTATGTTGACATTATCCTCTTCCCGTTCATTCTCCTCTTGACTCGGATTATTGCGACGATTGGGTTCTCCTTGGTGAGTTGCCAGTGCCGCGATTTGCTGGTCATGCATCTCTCTCATCTGCTGCATAGCCATCTCCATCTCGAACTTGAATGCCTCTTTTTGCTTAGTCAGGGCATCTTCAAGCATCTTGGTTACTTGTTCGGCGCTGATCATAAGTGACTCGTAGGGTTGTCCTGCACTAGATGCCGTATCGTCGGACGCTATAGCCGAGCAGGAATCTGAACCATCATCTGACACTTCCTCTTCCAAAGGAAGTCCCTTTTGCATCCTTTGGTAATTCTTTCGCCTATTGGTCCCTGATCGCAATCGAGTCATACGCTGAGATATTTCGGCAAACTCATGGCTAAAGCGTCGTGTCGATTTGCCTCTGCCGGTCATATTAGCAGACACTTCTAGGAATTCGTCCTCTTGGCGAACAGGTTTCTTCCTACGAAAACGCCTTGGCTTGGTCTCGGACGTTCTGGTGGAAATTCTCTCGAACACCGAAACTCTCCTTGGGGCTTTAGTACAGCAGCATTCCGACAGTACCGCCTTGATTATGTTGGCACACGGACAGTGAGACTCCGTGTCTTGAGCGTCTCTCTTTCGAGACTTACCCGCACTCCCAGCTCTATAGTACAACTCGTCAGTTTGATAACTGGAGCAACCCATAGAGTGCCGGCATAACCTCCCAGGTATAACACCATCATCGTCAGATGAATGTGTTTCCCTCTGGGGATACGATGCTTTATTAGTATCTTCAAAAGTCGCTCGTTCAAGTCTACACTTTTGCGAGCGTGAAAACTTAACGGGTTCTTGAACTTCAACCCGCAATCCAATGCGGTTGGTAATCGAGGCTTTCTCTCTGTTATTTTTCTTGGGGGGATTAGCATGACCCCTAGTCTGGTTCGTTGTTTGGGGACCTTTCAATGGTCCCAATCACTCCTTACCAGGTGCCTTACCTCGATTTTCTGGTAAAGGACCGAGGTGACCTTTCAAAGGAACTTTGGATCTTGGAGGACCCACGTTCTTACCTGGCTCTACCGGAGGTGCGGGAGCAGGGGAAACGGGATCTTGATTTGAAGAAGGTTGGACGGCAACTCCGTCCACTTTTGTCTTAGGCGCCGGTTTTGCCTTTGGCACCCACACCTGCTTGTGTCTAGGCGGCTTCTCGACCGTCTCTTCTTTCTGCATCTCTTCCGCTTTCTGCAGAAGGACTCGGGCATGCGCAAGCAATGCGCGGCGTTTCTTGATTCGCTCTTCGAGGGTTGAGCGAGTCCTCTTGACACGAACCCATTCGTTCGTTTCTGTCTTGGAGGAGGAGTTGGTTGTACGCCATTGTTGCTCTTGGCGCTGTTTGGACTTTAGATCCTCATTGTAATGGATCCCGTCCATAGATTCTGCGGCGTTGGCCAGTTATCGCGCAAGGCGTTGACGCCGTCTTTGGTGCGCCCTCTTTGACAAGGTTGGAACACCTTCAGCGGTTGACTTTGCGGCGGAAGGGAGATTTGGATCTGCAGCTTTGACCACGTTAGATGCCATAGGAGCGTCGCGGGGAGTAAGTGCAACGGCGGCGAGGGGATCTTGGATCTTCGATCCGGAGGGCCCGCGAGCACTCTTGGAAGATGAAGTCTTCCTGCGCCCATTTGGAGAGGCGGATCTGGAGGAGGAGGAAGAGAGGTACTCTTCAAACTTCTGTTGATCGAACTCGTATTCGATCTCTTCGTTCACCCGGATCTTGAATGCCGGTTGCGTCACGACAGCCTCGGCAGCGAGGCTGTTGGCTCCCACTGTGGTCACCAGATTGTTCGTGGAAAAAATTGTAGCTTTCTTCATTGAATTCATTGTTCTCTCAAGTAATTGTTTTTTGATTACAAAAGATCCGGTCTTTTTATAAGATCCGGTTACAACAAAATCAAAGAAAAAATAAAAAGATTACAACTTTCCTTTTTCGTCGAACGAATCACGAGCTCCTGTTTTGCGGTCGCTCGCTTTTGTGGGTTCTTCGCCTGCGCCGGGGTTAATCCGTGGACCACCGCGCGATCTAGATCCGGTCGGATCTACACGGTATAACGGGTGTTATCTCACGAAGGAAATAACAGCCGAGGGGTACTATTTCACCAAGGAAATAGTAGCCTTCTCGGGATCAAAGGCCAAGTTTTGATCCGAGGTATAGTCGTGTAGATCTCAGATCCGATCCCTCTCGAACTCCTGCCTTGTTTGACGTGGATGATCGCCGAGCACCGGATCTGAAAGAGCAAGTCTTCAAAGCTTCAAATCTCCAAGGTTCAGATCTCAATTCAGCAGAGCTTCGCCGTCAAAAATTCCAACCTCCACAAATGAGCCCCCCATAGCCTATTTATAGGCACTCAAAACTGTGCCTTGGCACAGGTGGCCGAGGCACCGGGCCACCAAGAGGTGGCTCGGCCACCGAGCCACCTCCTGGTGGCTCG
>NC_033798.1:60826230-60862632 GCF_001876935.1 Asparagus officinalis | reverse complement strand
GACTTTGGCCGAGCCTCCGAGGTGGCTCGGCTTTGGCCGAGCCACCTGGGAGTGGCTCGGTTTTGACCGAGCCCTCCAGGTGTTTGTCGTTTTGCCGTCTTCCGGTTTCGCTGTTGATTTGGACTCCGATTTGTTGATCTGAATCCTGATTTGGCAGTAAATCCGCCTTGGTGTTTGGGTTCGAATCCGTTCTATGGTTGAATGACTCGTTGACTCCCCGAACTGTTGGCTTGATTCCGCACGCGAATGGATGTATTCCGTTGTTTGCGTGCGGTTCGTTAGCCTCGTCGCCTCGTTAATCCACTTCGTTGTGTGTCACTTGGCTTCGGTGTTGTGGACTGACACTCGTGTTTAGATACGTCACTCGATGGTTCATCGGTTTGTGCCGAGCTATGCTAAGGGACCTATAAGCAGTTTTATACGCCTACAATGAGTCATATATTGATGAGGTCACATGCGACATGGTTCCGTTGGATGTTTGCCAAGTTATTTTGGGCATTCCTTACTTGTGGGATAGATACACGGTAAATGATCGGCAGGCCTAAAAGTATACATTCACCAAGGATGGCGAGCAATTAAATTTTTGTTCGGCATCTCTTCCACAGGTGACGAGCTTGGTGACGGTGACTCAGGCTAAGAGGTTGGTGAATGTGGACAGGAAGTTCGTTTTGTTGTTCATTCGGCCTTATAAAGAGCAGCTGAGTAGGATATGCTTGTCCACCTTGAGCAAGCTTCAGGAAGGAGATCTTGACAGGTTGAAGGCCATGTATGCAGATTTATTTTCGAAGATCACGGGACTACCACCACGTCGAGGTATAGAGCATGAGATTATGTTGACCGATGAGAGTTTCTTACCAAACATAGGCCTATACCACACATCTGTACAGGAGTCCAAGGAGATCAATAAGTAGGTTCAGGAGCTCTTGGAGATGGGAGTGATTGTGCTGAGTTGTTCGCCTTGCGGGTCACCAGTGTTGTTGGTGCCTAAAAAGGATGGAGGCTGGCGCATGTGCGTGGATTACCGGGCGCTCAACAAGATGACCATAAAGAATCGCTACCCATTACCACGGATCCATAACCTTATGGACCAGTTGGAGGGAGCGAGGTTCTTCATGAAGTTGGGGTCTGAAATCTGGCTATCATCAGGTGAGGATACGGGAGGCAGACACTTGGAAGACTGCGTTTAAGATCAAACAGGGCCTGTTCGAGTGATTGGTGATGCCGTTTGGATTGTGCAATGCTCCGGCTACCTTTATGAGACTTATGAACGATTTGTTACGACCTTTTATAGAGGATTTTATGATAGTTTACCTTGATAACATCTTGGTGTACAGCAGGACCTGGGAGGAGCATCTTGCTCATGTTGAGAAGGTGTTTGAAGTGTTGCAGGACGGACAGCTGAAGCTCAACGGGAAGAAGTGCGAGTTTGGGAAGGATGTGTTGGTGTATCTTGGCTTCATTGTAGGGAAGGGCCAGAGGGGGATAGATCTGGGCAAGGTGGCGGTGATCACGAAGTGGCTGATGCCGAAGACAGTGACTGAGGTGAGAAGCTTCATGGGGGCTTGTCAGTATTTGCGCAAGTTCATTTGACATTTTTTGACTTATGCGGCACCGTTACATGGCCTCACAAAGGCTAAAGTTCAGTTCGAGTGGGGGAGGACGCATGAGGAGGCTTTTCAGTTGCTAAAAATGAAGATCTCGGAGGCATCAGTGTTGGCCTTGCTGAATTTGCAGCAGACTTTCGAGGTGGAGACCGACGCGTCTAATTATACGATGGGCGCGGTGTTAATTCAGGATGGGAAGCCGATGGAATACCATTCTGAAATGTTTTCGGGTGCTATTGTGAATTACCTGACCTACGACAAGGAGTTCTATGCACTATATCAAGCAATTAAGCATTGGAGGGTGTACTTGTTAGGGAAGAAGGTGGTTGTGCACTCGGATCACAAGCCGTTGGATTTCTTACATGCCCAGACGAAGCTACAGCAGGCCCGACACATGAAGTGGATGTCTTATTTGATGGCTTTTAACATCATTATTCGGTACAAGAAGGGGGTGACGAACAAGTTGGCCGATATGTTATCTCGTCCGCCGGTAAGATCTTTATTGGTGGCGATGCGCATTCAGCCCTTATTTCCGTTGGAGTATGTACAGCTGTATGCATCTAATAGAGACTTCGGTAGTGTGTTCGAGTAGGCAAACGCTGGTTGAAGGGGCCGATTAAAAGCAAACTGTAAATATGGTAAACTCTCATCCCAAGTCTTAGAATGCCTACCACCAAGTCCATTTGATCTAGTATTTTCATGTGAAGTTATTGTTGACAGCAAAGAGGGGAGCAAAAGACAACGTGCTTAGTGATTTCTAGAGAAGATTGCAAATATTCATGCCACGGTTGAAGCTCAATTAAAGAAATCACAAGCTAAGTACAAGGCGAAGCATGATAAACATCGGGTTCCTTGTAACTTTGGCAAAGGCGATATGGTATGGCTAAAATTGAGTAAGGAGAGGCTAAAAGGAAAGGGGAAGAAGTTGAAGTCTATTCGTTATGGTCCGTTTCATATTCTCGATCAGATTGGCGATAACGCTTTCAGACTAGATTTGCCGCCTTACTTAGGCATGTATTCGGTGATCAATGGCGAGTATTTGAAGTTGTTTGAGCCTCCATTGTTGGATGATGAAGGTGATGATAAGATGATATTACCGCATGTTGAATACTTATGGTTTGATAGAGAGGAGCCGCTGAAAGAAGATTGTATTTTGGAGCGGAAGACGACCACGATGAGGCGGAGGACGAAGGAGTCGTTTCTCATTAGACGTCAAGGTCAGGTTCCTAGCAAGACTAAGTGGTTCAACAGAGAAGGAGGGGCTCGCGAGTTCCCTCAGCTAAAGTTCTAACTTGAACGGGAAGTCAAATTCCTAAAGGGGGGGGACCCATGATACGGGTTTATCTTCTCTTCAGGAACTTAGTGATCCTCATCAGAAGTGTGAGGATAGATGATTCTCATGGTATCTTGAGAATAGAGACGTGGAAGAAGTCATCGGGGGTGGCAACGTCGAAGACTGCAGGAACGAAGAAAATAAGGCTGCTGGTGCTCGACCGCCATGGTCGACCGCGAACATGCACGAATCTCAGGAGGAGCTGGAACTGAAGGTGGTCGACCGCCACGGTCGACCACACGTTTCCTGTGAACCGCCACGGTCGACCGCGCCATGACTGTAATCAAAACTGCTCTCGGATTTTTTGGTTCGATCAACCGCGAATCCTACGGTCGACCGCGAGACTTTCACGGTCGACCACCGCGGTTGACCGCGACGTAGTTTTTGGCCTGGGCCCAGTTCCTGCACTGTATAGGAGTTCTATTTGATATAAATAGAAACACGATTTTTCTAGGGTTTTCCAACCAGATTTTAACCAGAAAAGAAATAAGGGAGGTTGTTCTTTGATCTAGAGAGATTTGAGAGAGAGATTTGTAATCTATTAATTCTCATAATCTAGAGAAAGTATTTTCCTTCGCCCAAATCAACTCTTTTGTGTGTTCTTCAGTTATTTTCTTCGCAACTCACTCTTGATAATTCCGCGATCAAGGGTGCTCACACGGCGACTCGTATCACCATCAAACCAATATGGAACAAACGAAGCATAGATCCAAACTAAAAAAGAGAGATTTTAATACCCCAAGTGAAGCCCTAATAAGAGCCTCCGAAAGATCTCAACCCCACACGACGGAAATGAGATCCACAATAGTAAAAGTCACACCTTTATTACCAACTAAAGTCCTAGATGAGCTTCCAAAATGATCTACTCCTCCACCTAGCCCAAGCGTAGCCAAATCTTTGATACCACTTGTTGTGCTTAGAGGAACCAAACTAAACACCGAGAGAGAAGGGCCAAACAATGCAAAATAAAGGCACAAACACAAGCAATGAATTTTACGTGGTTTGGCATGTTGCCTACGTCCACGGGGTAAGGGGGATGAGTTTTTACTAATAGAGAAGGAGAGTACAAACTGAGATTATAAAATCACACAAAAACTCACCAATTAATCTCACCAACAAATCTCTCAATCTCTCAAACAAAACCCTAACCTATAGCTCCAGAAAAGACTCTTTTTATGCTCCAAATATCCCCTATTCACTCCCAAAGAAACCCTAAAATGTGTGTTTGAGTTTATATCAAACACCAATCCCAAACAGAATAGGAAATAACAATCTGGGCCTGACCCGATACGCGGTTGACTACCACGGTCGACCGCGACAAGCGACAGAACCTAGTAAACGATTACAGGGTCTGGAGGTTGACCGCGGCAGTCGACCGCACCAACGATAGAACCTAGAATCAATTACAGGGTTTGGGTGGCCAACCACGGTGGTCGACCGTACCAAGCCCAGAATCGAACCCTGGGTTCGTGCACGAATTCGGTCGACCGAATTTGCACCGCGGTCGACCGCATACTGCGAAAATTAACTCCCTGCTTTCAAAACCTGTTCTTCACCAAATCTACAAAATGAGGTTAAAGATATAGTAACCTTTGAAAGGAACCTGATTTTAAAACTTAATTTTGTAGAGTTTGATAGAGGCAATTTTGACTAGACCTGAATTTAGTGCGTCTTAATTGGTCTTATCCAAATTTGGGTTATAAAAGATTTAAAAAAAAAGAGCATCCTTTTTAAACAATCAGGTCTGCCCCTGGTCGTCTGATCCTTTTGATCAGAGGTGACACAACTAAATTCATTAGATAGATCTGCTACATTAAGTGAACATTTTCGGATTTGTTATTGCATGTCTTGCAACTTCTCTGTCTATCCTCATTTGATGGGTAATTTGCTTACGTCTTATTATTTTCCTTATCGGTGATTCAACTAAAGTATTGCACGTTAAATATTTGTTAAAAATTAGTTAAATAAATTAGTTAAATATTTGCTTATGTCCTACACCAATTATTTTCCTTATCGGTGAACAAATAAATTAGTTAAATATTTGTTAAAAATTAGTTAAATATTTGTTAAATTAATGAGTGGTTAATTCCACTAAAGTATAGCACGTTAACCTGTAAGTATAGCACGTTAACATATAAATATAACACGTTAACCTGTAAGTATAGCACGTTAACCTGTAAGTATAGCACATTAACGTGTAAGTATAGCACGTTAATCTGTAAGTATAGCACGTTAACCTGTAAGTATAACATGTTAACCTGTAAGTATAGCACGTTAACCTGTAAGTATAGCACGTTAACCTATAAGTATAGCACGTTACCCAGTAAGTATAGCACGTTACCCAGTAAGTATAGCATGTTACCCTGTAAGTATAGTACGTTAACCTGTAAGTATAGCACGTTAACCAGTAAGTATAGCACGTTAACCCTTAAGTATAGCACGTTAACCTGTAAGTATAGCACGTTACCCTGTAAGTATAGTACGTTAACCTGTAAGTATAGCACGTTAACCAGTAAGTATAGCACATTAACCCTTAAGTATAGCACGTTAACCTGTAAGTATAGCACGTTAACCTGTAAGTATAGCACATTAATCTGTAAGTATAGCACGTTAATCAGTAAGTATAGCACGTTAATCAGTAAATATAGCACGTTAACCTGTAAGTATAGCACGTTAACCTGTAAGTATAGTACGTTAACCTATAAGTATAGCATGTTAACCAGTAAGTATAGCACGTTACCCAGTAAGTATAGCATGTTAACATGTAAGTATAACACATTAACCAGTAAGTATAGCACATTAACCCTTAAGTATAGCACGTTAACCTGTAAGTATAGCACGTTAACCTGTAAGTATAGCACATTAATCTGTAAGTATAGCACGTTAATCAGTAAGTATAGCACGTTAATCAGTAAGTATAGCACGTTAACCCTTAAGTATAGCACGTTAACCTCTAAGTATAGCACGTTAACTAACATCCACATTAAATTACCAGAATTTATTTTCAAGGGTAAAAAAATAACTTCATCAGGCTTCAACACACAACATATGTTAACCCCCATCAATTACCATCATACTAAATCAAGTAAGTAAATAAACTACACCATATTACTCTAAATAGCCCATCGATAATCAAATTTCTCGCAAGCGTGTTCGGCACGAACCGTCTCCTACCTATTTCATCAAACACCTCTCGGACGAAGATAAACATGTCCCCTCTGTAGTAGACCCTTATCAAGATCAGGAAAGTTTTGGCCTCCACATGAGACCCGATAGCCTCCAGCTCCTCCATAATGTCGGTGATGGACCTGAGCTTGAATGTCAAGCGACGGAGGACAGGGATCATTACATCGAGTGAGTCGCAGGCGTGGAAGAAGTCGGGCTGGCGAGAGCACCAGAGGAAGAAGCTAAGGGAGATTGAGTTCGATGGGCATCTGGAGAGGGTCGAGTTGATAAGGTCGGCTAGAGACGAGCGACGACTGCTGGAGATGGGCGCCGACACGCCGACAACTAGAGACGGGCGCCGGCGGCTAGAGACGGGCGACGACGGCAATGGGCTTTCATTTTTTAATTTAGGGCTGAGTTGAAAAGGGTGAGGAGGAGGAGAGATATTTATATGGGGCCAAAGGGTATTTTTAGGATTATGTATAAATACAAGTGCTGAAAGTACTGTATTTTGAAGTTTGGGTTTAAAGATAAATACAAAAAGTAAATTGGGTTTAAAGAAACAAATAATAGTACTTGGGTTTAAAGATAAATGTGAGTAAACAAATGGGCCTAAAAGCAAAAACCCTTAATAATTAACCATGTTGTAATTAAGCCATATTTGGTACCTGACCTAACCTGACATGATGATTAAGTTATGTGATGCTTTGGTAAATATTTAAAATGTAAGTGCTATGTATGAAACATTTTTGCGAGTCTATCAAGGGTATTAGAAGCTGTTTGGTTGCTTTCCTTCATTTTCCAAATACCTGCTTTTCTTTATTTTTTGGTGTTTCCCTCACATTCTTGGTAGAGTGTTTCTTGTGTTTGTTTCACCATAAAACATGGACATAATTACTTTCCATTACTTTCTTTAGTTTGGTTCAATTTAAAAAGACAAGAAAGTAGATGTGTGTGGATTAATTCCCTCATTTTCTAGTGTTTAGTTCAAACTAAAAAAAAAAGAAACTATGGTTGTGGTCACCATAGTGTGCTTACCACCCAATTAGGACAAAATTATTGTCAAACATAAGTGATGTGAGAATACCAACCATTTGGGCAACTAATTCCAAAATATGAACACTTGAGGGAGGAATTTTAAAATGTTTAATGAATCGAGGGACTAAATTTAGATATAAGGTAATAATTTGCAAAATTTATAAAAATTTGAACTACTAATTTCAACTAATTATGAATGCTTACGAGAGTAATTTGTAATCTATAAATATTACAAGAGACTAATTTTAAGTTTTTATGTACCCATTTGAGAGACTAAGTTCAAAATATGAACATTTGAGGTAGGAAATTCACAGTGATTAAAAATTTGTGGGACTAGTTTTAAATTTAAGTTAGTAAGTTGCAAAATGTTAAGAGATTTTAGGGACTACTTTCAATTAATTATAGACATTTAATGGAGTAATTCCAAACCTCTAAAGATTTGAGAGACTAACTTTAAGTTTGATGAAGTAATTTTCAAAATTTTAAAGTATTTAAGGGAATAACTGTAACGATTTATTAATTGACTGACTAATATCATTTTAGAGGTTGATGGACTTTGAAAACTATTTATCAAATTAGCATACCAACGTTCAGAATGAAGCTAAAAAAATACTAGAACTAAGAGTTCACTGGACTAGCAGCCTTGTTTACTTGCTGGACTAGCAAAAACAAAATCTATTGGACTAGCAACCATGTTTATTTGCTGGATGTGCACAAAGACATACACGCACAGTAAACGGTAGATTGTGCAGAAACAAAATTCACGGGACTAGTAGTCCTATGGATTTTCTAGAAAGAAAACATCACAAACTACCATAGAGGTATGTGACAACACCTGAAGGATGGTGGCACCTTAATACAACACACTGGGTTGCCCTGTGATCTGACATTCAAGTGAAAATTGAGTTGGTCGATCAATTTCATGCTCCATAGATTTGTAGAAAAATGCTAAATATTGAAAGAAAATTAGCATTTAAGAATGATAGAGGATGTCACTACGTACTAAAAGAAGACAAGTCCTACACCAATTACAAGAGCTTTCAAGCACTTTCCTTAAAATATTCTAAAAGAAACTTGCTTCTTTCTTATCAGAAGTAGAAGCAAGTTCATCCAAAACGGCATCAACTTGGTCTGAAGCTGAACCTTCATTTACTTGACCTCTCAAGTAACACAAACATCAAATAGCAAGATGTTTTATTTCAAGCAGATTTCTCTTACCTTGTATGGTGCATAAAAGCAGTCAGTGAGGTGATGACTTGAAATTTACTATGATTTTAACAAATAATACTAGTACATGTAAACTAAAAAACTCTAAGTAAATAAAGTTGCAACCTACATAAATATAAGCATAGGATACAATCAAGCTTCTTAAAAACTAAAACATCAAAATTAGCAATTATATACACATCGAGGCAACACATATAAGCTCAATACATCAATATATCGTAATATAACCTAATATGTAATATATTTTCATATACATATTGTCCATATCAATGGTTTGAATAGTATCAATACAAATAATCCATACATCTACAACACACATAGAAATTATCTCTATCTCCTTTGTCTTGCTCTGGTTACTCGAGAAGTTCGTCAACGTCCTCCAAGAAGTTGAGTTTGTATGAGCTCATTTTCCGATTACGTGTGTTGTTGTGATGGAACACTAACATGTTGTGAAGGCCCAACTCCATCATTGTTCCAACAAGATCCTCGTCATCTCCATTGACTTGTTTAAACTATCACCTCACGACCATCATGAAGGTCATCGTGAGTTTGATTCAAAGCTCTACGAATCCTTTACAAAATTCTTTGAAATAGTGGTTTTGATGCACCTCTTCCTAATTATGCCAGACCCTCATTTGCAATGGCCTTAATAGCATCAAAAGCATTTATCTGCATTTAAGACAAAAAATTACAATTCTTAAGCAATCATAGTAATATGAAACAAGTGTTGAGCTTGCTATCCAAATAACTTAAAATTTCTCTCACATCTAAACCCCTGGGCACATATATCTTTTGTAGGGCACGTTGTTGATTATCATCGAGTGGAGGACCGGTCTCATTTATAATCCATTTTTCAGTAATCCTCCAATACCATTTAATGTAAGCTGATTCCTGAAGAGGAGGATCAATCGGTTATATGATACTTAAAATGATGATCATTCCATCTATTTATATACTGATGATGAACATTTGCCCAATTTATCCGATGACGTCCTTTCTTGATCTTTCTCTCTTTCTTTTTAATTTATGCTAGAATGTGTTGCCCCAACCTTATTGTCTAAGCACATGATCTGGCATATGCATCTCTACTATTTCAAAGCATATGAGTGAAACTCTTGCTTACTATGTTACTTGGCCTTCCATGCATATTGATTGTAGCTGTGGAAGCGTATTTTATGGTTTCCAGGAAAACTAGAAAACTTTAAAAGTATTAGTATCTTGTAAATTAGATTTTTGTTTGTTCTATCTAAGCTTGAATTTTCTTGAAGTTAAATTCATCACCTAAAAAGTCTTCATCCGATCAAGCTTATTTATGTAAAAGTCCAACTGTCTTGCTGGGATCTCGTCATATCATTTATGGACGTTCCATCTGTATAGATTTTAAACTTATTCAATATTCAAATTATTTGATTAAGATAAAGTTATGAGACATGTTATGGCCATTTTGCTTAACTCATTAACAAATCACTTACCTCATTCTTTAGGGTGAATAGACAAAGCAGAGTGTTAAGTTAAGTCCATCATAATTCATAAAAAATAATTGAAAAATGTTAATGCATTGGCTAGATTTAAAAGTTTTTACCTACACCCAAGCGATATATGTCCGTCTAAAACTCAGAACTTGCATAATCGCGGTTTTAGAATAAGCCTCTCCCACGCCCAAACTTCCAACAAAGTACGACACTCCTTGAGCTCTTTATTTTGTATCAAAGTCGCCTTTGACATTTCTGAATACAAGTATGCTAAAACAGCACTACCCCATGATATTGTGGCACAAGTGGCCAAGTCCTCAAGGAGCCGTAACCACCTAGGCACATTTAACAAAATACACTAAGAGTTTGAGCGAATCTCCAATGTAATTATACAATCTTTCAAAACAAAATATTCACATACCTCAAATGTATTTTATCTTTACTAGAATCAAAAAAAAAAAAAGAATCATCCCAATCATGTGCATAATTTATGCAAGTATATGGCACTTAATCATGACTTGGGTTGCATAAGCTGGCAATGGGTCGGAGAAAGTATCTTTCAACAATTTTAGTTTAATATTTCCTCTAGTCAACAAGGGTGGAGATACTGCTAAAAAATTATCACATACTCTTCACCATGCATGCCAATCTATGCTTGTAACACATGGAATGGAACATCAATGGGGAGACCTAGTATGACTGATAAGTCTTGAAGAGTAATGGTCGACTCTCCGAGACGCGGATAGAAAGTGTTAGTCTTTGGTCTTGATCTATCTATCAAAGTAATAATAAGTGGCCAATCTAATTTCATCTTAGTCTGGAGTATGTAAGAAAACTAGCCCATGCTACCGCGACGATCATACACTAATCATCAAGTGTCCATCGAGTATGTTTTAGGCTATGATCAACCATGACTAACTCAGGTACTCTCTGCATAACAAAGAAATATAGTATTAGATGTGAAAGAAATTATAATAGAGATATTAGTTTACATGTATTTAACAAAGCAGTTACCTAAGAAAATGAAATTTTCTGAGAATGATGCAAAGACTGATTATATAGGACCTCATCATTATCAGGCACGGGTTGCATGGTGTGTACCCAATCTAAATTGCATATGAAATACGTCACAATTGAAGTCCAAAATGTGATAATTATGACCAATCAAGATATTAAGTCTGTAAAACTCACAATGATGAAGATATTGAGTTAGGTGAATAAATATAAAGACATGCCATTGAAGATTTATTTTTAGATTGTTTCATACATCAAACACAATTAGTGTCATTAACATAATATACCTCGTAAATTATGAATTATAGCCAAAAGAATGAGTGCTATGACAATAAATCACCAAATGTTGAAACTGAAAGTACCGTAGAGTGGGGGGAGGAGGGGCGAATAGGGTAGTTGCTAATCTAATGCGACTACAATGACAAATTAAAACTTATTAACAATTTACCCAAGCAAATATGATATTCAACAAGTTATTTGCAAGAATATGTAATTAAACAAAGGCAATATAAACAATGAGTATAAGTTATGAGCAATATGAACGAAATAAAAGAGTACGCCAAAAAACAAACGCAAACACACAATATGATCATAGAGTTCGATCACTCTCGACCTACGTCTCTGCTCCTCACCCTCGAGAAGAATCTCCACTATTAACTCAAATAACTATATAATCGGTTTTTAATGCTCACCGATAAACATTTACAACTCACACTATTACAATTACACAATACACCTTCTAAGTGTTGGCTTAGCCCGTGTCAACTTCCTCAAGTACTTGGATTTACCACCTCTCCCTAGGCTTTACTACCAACACTACTCCTCTTAGAATTGACCCCGTCTCTCACCAACCACTCCTCTCGGTGTCCTTGTGTATGACAATGTGATCTAATGATAATAAAGGCGTAAATACAAAGTTTTTTTTCTCTAACAAGATGAGAACTCAATTAAGCTCACTCTCAATGAATCACTCACCACAACCCAATTATATAATGTATGAAAATGCTTAAAAGCTCAATAGGTGGTGTGTGATAAAAGAGCAATAATAAAACTAAACTCAATATAAAATCTAGCTTAATGAAAAGATAATCAATAACAAATATATACAAAGCTAGAAATCGAGTTTAGTGAAACTTCTCTGAAAATAAGAGTGAGAGAGATAAGAGATTGAAGCCCAAAAATAAAAATAACGATCTCCTCCTCTTATGAAAACTTCTTCACATAAACAACATGAAAACACACTTGAAAACACACTTGAAAACCATTAAACAAACTTGTCTAAAACTTGATTTTTGTTTTTCTTAGATTGTTCAGAAATTAGAGGGCAAGGGGTATATATAGGTTCATAAAACAAAGCCCAAAAACCAAGAAAATCCAAGCAAAAAGACAAAAAACCCAAAAATCAAGAAGCTGTAAAACTAGCTGTTACAGTGCCATCAGTCGACTGATGAACAATATCAGACATTGATGAGCTGACCGTTACAGGCAGCTCAACCTTCATTGGTCAACTGATGAACTCATCAGTCGACTGATGACCTACTTTGGTCGACTGATGGTTCATCAGTTGACTGAGCAGAAACTTTCTGCTTTTCCAGTACGTTTCTTTTGTCGACTGATGATCCTCATCAGTCGACTGATAACGTGCACGATGAATTTTTGAATAGTAAAAATAAACTTTGAACCCCTTTAAAAAATAACAAATAAATTTTAAAAATGTAAAATTTAGGAAAATTATTATAAACATGAAAATGAACATGTTACAAAAGAATTTTTTGAAATATTATTTTCCATTTGTGAAAACTTAACATTTTACAAAAGCTCAAAAATATATGTTCGTTTAAACACTTGATTTTGACACTATGACTTAAACTAAGTTATGAAACCTTTTTGAATTGATTTATAGACCTAATAAATGATGTATACAAGGATTATTTTGTCCATAAACCAAGAACATAATGTTTTCTCAAAAATACCTATATTTTGATAAAACCAAGAATGAGTGTGTGTGTGTGTAAAATTGAGCTTTAAGCATAAACACACAAAGTATAAGATCTAAACTAGAAACAATATACCCAAACTAAGAGATCTTTGATATACCCATCTTGGATGTGGATGAAGCTTGAATTTGTACTTGACTTGAAATGCAAAGCTTCATTCCGATATTCCTTCCATCCTCCAATGGATATGATTGTACGCGCAAGTCCATCCAACCTCCAATATAGATCATTGTATAGAATACCTAACAAGCACATAAACACTCGATAAATATTGTTAGGAATTTTTTGTTAATCATCAAAATTAGATTAGATAGTAGGCTCATAAACATAAGACCTAACAATCTCCCCCTTTTTGATGATGATAAACAATCTACACAAAGAGATATAAGACATGCATGATATCAAATGAATATACAAGTTATAATTCTCATGCATAAAAATAATAGATTGATATACTCACAATTGACTTGTTTCTCCCCCTTTGTTAATATCAAAATGGGGAAAACAACAAGAGAGAAAGAGAGCGTTAAGCCCCCCTACAGATAAGCACGGGTGAGTATAAACATAATAGAGAATAAGCTCCACCTATCAAAATACCACATGGAATGTATGAAATGAAATACAAGGCAAATATATGAGAAAAACATGTACATAGAGACGTGCTAATTTTCAACTCACATACAAAGAGACCAAGTGAACACATAAACATATATCATTATGAAAAATATGTTACAAGGGTCTTAAACATAAATATATCAAAACAAAAAATATTCCAAAAATGGAAATCAAAGATTCAAAAATCAAAAATAAATTGTTTAATCAATAAATCTAATTTTTTTTATAAATTATCAAATATAAATCTTGATTGATTAAGAACATGTATAGATATATTATTATTATTGAAAAAGTTATCTCCATAAAAATAATATGTATAGATTTATGAAATCAAATGAATGAAAAAATATGAGAATCATGAAAGATATTTTTAAATAAAAACAAATCATGAGAACCATGAAAATTATGACAATCATGAAAGTCCAAAAGAAAACCAAAACAATCAAATAAAATCATGAATCATGATCTAAACCATAATAATATTAAAACATGCTTAATCTACAA
Source organism: Asparagus officinalis (assembly GCF_001876935.1). Lineage (NCBI taxonomy): Eukaryota > Viridiplantae > Streptophyta > Magnoliopsida > Asparagales > Asparagaceae > Asparagus > Asparagus officinalis. The sequence continues at coordinate 60,848,663 of NC_033798.1, read as the reverse complement.
ATCATTATTTTTTAAGAACAAGTGATCAAGTAACTAATAATGTCAAAATATTTATATATTTTATCCATAAAGGTCGAAAGAATTATGCTTATGACAAAAAAATGAATATGAATAATATTATTTTTGACAAGAAAAACAATCATGTCAAGCTCTTGGAGCTTGTTTCAACCCATATAGAAATATTTTGCATCTCGTAAACATGATATGAAAGAATACCAATGAAAGATCAATAAATCCGGGAGATTGCTCAAATATAAACCTCTTTATTTATAGAAAATCATTTTGAAAGGCATTTCTAACATACATTTGAAATAGTTTGAAATCTTTAAGACTATCAAGTGCTAATAAATATAAGTATTTGACTCTATCCTTACAACTAGTGCAAAGGATTCGTCACACTTAATGCCCTCAAAGTCAAAACTAATGAAAATCATAATATTTAATGAAAACCACATTTTTTTAAAAATAATAATGTTTGATCAAGATAAACAAACATTTTGGTAAAATTTAATCAATATACATTTTTCAAAAAGAAGTTTTGCAAACATATTTTTCCAAAAAAATAAAACCGAGAAAATGTTAAAAATATGTTTAAACTTGTTTTGGTACCCAAATACTCTTGATAATGAAGAGTTTAGGGACATGACCCCCTATCATTGAAGCTCAATGCGCTTGTGTTATGATCCCATTTAGACGCATGTTGTGCACGAATCCGGTCATAACAATAATTACTCAAATGATCCTTCCTATTGCAACAAGTACAATGGAATTGACCCATTTATTTTTGTGGACCATGAGATTGTGTACGAGTAACATTTGCAAATAAAAATTGTCTTTTAAAATCATTTTACAAATGGGAAACCTTTTCAAATCAAAATAAAACTTGGTAAAATAATCAAAACGACCACAATAATCAGATTTATACATATGAGTATGCTTATGATATACTTTGTGTGCATGTGTATGTGTATGATGTGATGAAGCTTGATAGGATGCACAAGTAGCAACATTATTAGATTTTATGGGTTTATGTGTATCATAACAAAATTTTGTAAGATGACCTTTACGGCCGCAAATAGAGATCTTATAAATTTTGTTATACATGTGTGCATAGTCCATAGGCTTATTGTTATTTTCAATGTATATTTTTAATGTTAAATCTAATGATGATATATGATTCTTAACATGATTCAACTCATTATTTTGTACAAATGCATTTCATTAGAAGTAGAACATATATGGTTATTCTTAAAAGAATTAAATTTATTTCTAATATTTTCTACTTCTAACATGACATTATTCTTCTCATGAGATACACTAGCAATCTTTGATATTAAGGCAATATGATCCAATTTTAAATTTTTATTATTTTCTTTATGGATCACATTTTCTTTGACAATAGTATCAAATTTAGATGCTAGTATTTCATGATCAGATTTTAAATTTACATGCTTTCTTTCCATATCAATAAAATTAAAATACAATTTGTTATAGGAATGCATTAAACGTTCATATGCACAAGCGAGTTCATTAATTGATAATTCATTATCGGAATCGAACTCGCATACCTCACTAGGGCTATCGCCTAGTGGTTGTGTGCATGATGATACTCTAATTTTACTTGAAGTAGAGTCCACCAAAGCACGTTGGATCTCCTCTTAGTTACCGTGATGTGCTTCTATGAATTTCCATAATGTATAAGCACTATCAAAGAATCGAGCTTGTTAGAAATTGATGTATCAAAAGCATTAAGTAAAAATTTTAACAAGAGCTTGTTCATTGTAAACATTCTCTTATCATCATTACTCCACTTGGATTTCTCCAAAATGGGTATACCATACACATAATCAATAACTTTCTATAAATCAAAATGTCTAGATTTAACAAAAAGTTTAAATCTAACACACCATTGAGCATAAGGGAAATTATCAATTCTTGGAGCAATATTAATGGCATAACTTAAGCTAGGTGCACCGTTCATGTCCATAATAAATATATATAAGCAAGGTAAAGATAATCTCAAAACTAGATTAGCAAGATATAAAAACGTGGATCTTTGAGTCTAGGCGATTAAGCCACAAATCAAGAGCATCAAGCTCTGATACCAAATAAAAGTACCATAGAGCGGGGGTGAATAGGGTAATTGGTAATCTAATGATTACAATGCCAAATTAAAACTTATTAACAATTTACCCAAGCAAATATGATATTCAACAAGTTATTTGCAAGGATATGTAATTAAACAAATGCGATATAAACAATGAGTATAAGATATGAACAATAAGAGCTAAATAAAAGAGTACACCAAAAAATAAACGCAAACACACAATATGATCACAGAGTTCGGTCACCCTCAACCTACATCTTCGTTCCTCACCCTCGAGGAGAATCTCCACTATCAACTCAAATAACTACACAATCAATTTTCAACGTTCACCGATAAACGTTTACAACTCATACTATTGCAATCACATAATACACCATCTAAGTGTTGGTCTAGCCTGTGTCAACTTCCTCAAGTGCTTGGATTTACCACCTCTACCAAGACTTTACTACCAACACCACTCATCTTGTAATTGACCCCGTCTCTCACCAACCACTCCTCCCGACAGCCTTATGTATGACAATGTGATCTCACGATAATAAAAGCGTAAATACAAAGTTTTTGTTCTCTAATAAGATGATAACTCAATTAAGCTCACTCTCAATGAATCACTCATCACAACCCAATTATATAATGTATGAAAATGCTTAAAAGCTTAATAGGTGGTGTGTCTGATCAAAGAACAATAATAAAACTAAACTCAATATAAAATCTAGCTTAATGAAAAGATAATCAATAACAAATATATAAAGCTAGAAATTGAGTTTAGTAAAACTTCTCTGAAAATAAGAGTGAGAGAGATGAGAGATTGAAGCCTAAAAATAAAAATATCGACCTCCTCCTATTGTGAAAACTTCTTCACATAAACAACTTGAAAACACACTTGAAAACCGTAAAACAAACTTGCTCAAAACTTGATTTTTGTTTTTCTTAGATTGTTCATAAGTTAGAGGGCAATGGGTATATATAGGTTCATGAAACAAAGCCCAAAAACCAAGAAAATTCAAGCAAAAAGATAAAAAATCTAAAAAATTAGGAAGCTGAAAAACTAGCCGTTTTAGTACCATCAGTCGACTGATGAACAATGTCAGTCGACTAATGAGCTGACCGTTACTGGCAACTCAATCTTCATCGGTCGACTGATGAACTCATCAGTCAACTGATGAACTCATCAGTCAACTGATGAACTCATCAGTCAACTGATGACCTGCTTCGGTCGACTGATGGTTCATCAGTCATTAGTCGACTGAACAGAAACTTTCTGCTTTTCCAGCGTATTTCTTCGGTCGACTGATGATCCTCATCAGTTGACAGATAACGTGCATAGATAATTTTTAAATAGTAAAAATAAACTTTGAACCCCTTTAAAAAATAGCAAATAAATTCTAAAAATATAAATTTGGGTAAATGTTTATAAACACGAAATTAAATATGTTACAAAAGAAAATTTTGAAATATCATTTACCGTTTATGAAAACTCATCATGTTGCAAAAACTCAAAAATACATGTTCGTTTAAACACTTGATTTTGACGCTATGACTTAAACCAAATTATGAAATCTTTTTGAATTGATTTATAGACTTAATAAAAGATGTATACAAGGCTATGACTTAAACCAAATTATGAAATCTTTTTGAATTGATTTATAGACTTAATAAAAGATGTATACAAGGATTATTTTGTCCATAACTTTTTGAATTGATTTATAGACTTAATAAAAGATGTATACAAGGATTATTTTGTCCATAAACTAAGAACACTATGTTTTCTCAAAAATGCCTATATTTTGATAAAACCAAGAATGTGTGTGTGTGTGTGTGTAAAATTGAGCTTTAAGCATAAATACACAAAGTATAGGATCTAAACTAGAAACAATATACCCAAGCTAAGAGATCTTCATTTTGCTCATCTTGGTTGTCGATGAACTTTTGAACTTGTACTTGACTTGAAATGCAAAGCTTCATTCTGATATTTCTTCCATCCTCCAATGGATATGATCGTGTAGGTGTAAAATCCATCCAACCTCCAACATGGATCATTGTGTAGGATTCCTAACAAGCACATAAACACTCGACAAACATTGTTAGGAATTGTTTGTTAATCATAAAAACTAAATTAGATAGTAGGCTCATAAACATAAGACCTAACAATCTCCCCCATTTTGATGATGACAAACAATCTACACAAAGAGATATAAGACATGCATGATATCAAATGCATGACATCAAATGAATATATAAGTTATAATTCTCATGCATGAAAATAATAGATTGATATACTCACAATTGACTTATTTCTTCCCCTTTGTCAACATCAAAATAGGAAAAACAACAAGAAAGAAAGAGAGCATTAAGCTTCCCTTACAAATAAGCATGCGTGAGTATAAACATAATAGAGAATAAGCTCCCCCTATTTAAATACCACATGGAATGTATGAAATGAAATACTACGGCAAATATGTGAGCAAAACATGTATATAGAGACATGCTAATATTCAACTCACATACAAAGAGACCAAGTAAACACATAAATATATATCATTATGAAAAAGGTGTTACAAGGGTCTTAAACATAAATATGTCAAAAGAAAAAATATTCCAAAAATGAAAATCAAAGATTCAAAAATCAAAAATCAATTGTTTGATCAATAAATCCAAATTTTTTATAAATTATCAAATATAAATCTTGATTGATTAAGAACACATATAGATATATTATTATTGAGAAAGTTGTCTTAATAGAAACAATATGTATAGATTTATGAAATTAAATGAATGGAAAAATATGAGAATCATGAAAGATATTTTCAAATGAAAACAAATCATGAGAACAATGAAAATTAATATAATCATGCATGAAAGTCCAAATAAAAATCAAAACAATCAAATAAAATCATTAATCATGATCTAAACCATAATAACATTAAAACATGCTTAATCTACAAATCATTATTTTTTAAGAACAAGTGATCAAGTAACTAGTAATGTCAAAACATTTATAGGTTTTATCCATAAAGGTCGAAAGAATTATGCTTATGACAAAACAAATGAATATGAATAATATCATTTTGACAAGAAAAACAGTCATGCTAAGCTCTTGTAGCTTATTTCAACCCATATAGAAATATTTTACACCTGGTAAATGTAGGCATATAAAATTGCTTATAGGTCCCTTAGCTCAGCTCGGCACGAACCGACAAACCAACGAGGCGACGAGATCGACGAATCGCACGCAAGCAACAGAATACATCCATTCGCGTGCGGGATCAAACCAAGTGTTCGAAGAGTCAACGAGTCATCCAACCGAGAGCGGACTTGGACGAATCACGATCGAATCAAAATCAGTTTCGGACTCAGACTCAGAAGTGGATTTACTGCCTAATCGGGATCCGGATTTACTGCCAAATCAGATCAACCAAATCAAAGACTAAGTTAATTAAATCACGGACAGAACCAAAGGCGTAAAACACCAAAAAAACCACCACCTAGAGGGGCTCGGCCGACGAAGCCGAGCCAACTTCAGGTGGCTCGGCCCAAGCCGAGCCACCTCAAGGTGGCTCGGCCGGGTTGGAAATTTTGGAGGCGAAGCTCTGCCGGATTCAAGACTCGAAACTTAAAAAAAGGTTGGAGCTTTGGGACTTCGGGGACTCACTCATCCAGATCTGGTGCTCGGCGACCGTCAACGCCAAATAAGGCAGGTGTTCGAGAGGACCAGATCTCAGATCTACGCGTACGAACTCCGGATCTAAGCTTGGTCTTAGATCCCGAGACTTGAGCGATTGTTTCCTTGGTGAATCAATCCCTCCCGGCTATTATTTCCTTGGTGAAATAATACCCGTTGTACTGCGTAGATCCGACCGGATCTAGATCGCGCGGTGGTCCACGGCAAACAACCCCGGCGCAGGCAAAGAACCCACAAAGCGAGCGACCGCAAAACAGGAGCTCGTGATTCGTTCGACAAACAAGGAAACAAAGTTGTAATTTTTCATTTCTTTTTATTTGATTTTCGTTGTAACCGGATCTTATAAAAAGACCGGATCTTTGTAATCGATAAACTATTACAAGAGTGTACAATGGAATCATTAATGAAGAAAGCAACGGTTTTTCCCGCGAACACGTGTAAGGTACGCACAGTGGGAGCCAACGATCTCGCTGCCGAGATCGTTGCGTCGCAGCCGCGGATCTCGATCCCGGTCGAGGAGGAGGTCGAGTATGAGTTCGACCAAGCCAAGTTCGAGGAGTACGTGTCCTCGTCCGGATCTACCTCCCCCCGCAAGTCCAAGAAGTCCAAGTTCTCCTCCAGGAGAAAAACTCGTTTGTTTGAAGAAGTCGAAGCCACCAACGAAGATCTCGCCCCGTTTGATGCCAAAGTCGCATCGGGTGAGATTCCTCCAGTTTCCAACCAGGTCAGATCTGCTCTGGCCAACCCTTCTGCCGCAGGGGGCGTGGTGACTCTCTCGAAGAGAGCCCGCCAAAGGCAACGTCAACGCCTTGCGAAACGATTCGCAAAGGCCATGGAGTCCGTTGACGGGATCCGCTACAACACGGATCTGAAGAACAAAAGAGGCAAACAGCCTCAACAACAGATGAACGGCGCCTCTTCCAAGCCGCCAACAATGGAATGGGTCCGTGTCAAACGGAATCGTTCGACGCTGGAAGAACGCATCCGCAAACGTCGCGCACTATCAGCGCAGGCACGGGCTCAAGCTGAAGAAGCCCGTAGAAAGCTGCAGAAAGAGGTAGCCAAGAAGCCGCCACCAACTCGCAAAGTTTGGAGGCCAAAGTCTGAAGCGGCAATTCAGGCTAAGGAGCAACCTTTGCAGCCTCCAACCAAAGTTCAACCTCCGGCGAACCAAGCTAAGCCGCCGAGAATTCCCATAGCTACTCCGGGAGATCATGCAGAATCCTCCCGAAGGAGAAAGTCAGTCTTGGAGCGCCTCGGTCCACTTCCCGAGGAGCGAAGCAAAGCTCCAATCCAAGAACGTTTGGACCCACTACGAAAGCCCCAAACAACGCAACATGCTGGGGGTCGCCCCAAGCGCACTCAACTGCGCGCGCTAATTTGCGCATTGAGGTCCAGGAGCCCGCTGAGAATTCACGCCCAAAAAGGCATGTCTCAAGGCGCGTGACTCTTGAAAGTCCAAGGAAGGCAATTCTCCCTCAGAAGGAAACGTTATCATCTGATGATGATTACGTTATACCTGAGAAATCGTGCCAACACATGATAGGTTGCTCCGACTTTCAAACGGACGAGCTGTACTATCGTGCTGGGGGTACGAACAAAGCCAGAAAGAGAAGTTCTCGAAGGCTAGAAACTCAGTGCCCTTGTTCAAAGCTCATTCGGGCGGTACTGTCTCAATGCAACTGCATCAAGGTAGTCCCCGAGAGAATTTCAGTGTTCGAAAGGCTCGGCACCGAAACACAAAGAAGAACGGCGGTTAAAGACGGAGAATTTCCGAGGGTCACCGCCAACATGACCAGCAAAGAGACATCGACACAGATTGATCTCAAGTCGTTTCTAGAAGCGTCCCGGCGTGTAACACGTCTGCAGTCCGGAGCCATCGCACGAGGAACTTATGGTAGAATTCGGACAAGATTGCCTTCGGAAGATGAAGAATCGGATTCCTGCTCTGCTATCGCGTCGGACAATACAGTGTCCAGCGAAGGACAACCCCGCGAGTCATTTATGATAAGCACGGAAGAAATGGCCAAGATGCTTGAAGACGCTTTGGCTAAGCAGAAAGAAATTTTCAAATTCGAGATGGAGATGGCCATGCAGCAGATGAGAGAGATGCATGAGCAACAAAAGTTTCAAGTTTGAGATGCAGATGGCCATGCAGACTATGAGAGAGATGCATGAGCAACAAATCCAGGCATTCAGGAACCAACAAGGTGAACCAAGTCACCGTAACCAGGTTGTTCAGGAAGAGGAGCACACGGATAGGGATGGAGCTCACAATGCCAATAACCCTCCCGTCAATGCAGGGGGTGGTAACAAGGATGCCAACGAGGATACAAGTGAAGACTTGAAGATCAAAGATCTCGAGAGCAAAATCAACACATTGATCTCCGCTCAAGAGACGAAGAAAACAGGCATTCCCTGTCCATACCCAAGAGAGTGGGAATCGATCCCCTATCCGGCGAAGTTCAGTCTGATTAACTTTACGCCGTTTGATGGGAAGGGTTCCCCCACTCAGCATTTGATTTATTTCAAATCGCATCTGGGTATTATCTCCGGCAATGAGCCTCTGATGGTGCGGTCATTCGTCGGCACTCTTCGCGGAGCCGCCTTCGATTGGTATCGCCGCCTCAAGCCAAGTAGCGTGAACAGCTGGGACGATATGGAGACCATGTTCCTCGCCAACTTCTTCGACGACGACACCGAGATATCTATCGGATCGTTGCTCGATGAGAAGCAGAAGGACGGAGAGTTAGTCGATACCTTCGTCAAAAGGTTCCGGAACAAGGCGATGAATTGCCGGGACCCGATCACAGAGGAATTCATCCTCCAAACTTGCCACAACAACCTTGCGTTGGACGTGTTGGAAGCAATGGGAACAGCACCGTCTGACACTTGGAAGGATCTGAAGGTGCGCGGTGAACAAGCCGAACGTTTCCTCCGAAGGAAGAAGGCCGAGAGGAACCAACCGACGGTTAATCCGCTGGACTCAAATTTCGCCTCTCGTGGTAAGGGCAAAACACCTGCAGCTACTGGTGGTGCTAATCAAGCGTCACAACAGCAATCCCGAAGGCAGCAAAAGACTTCGGGTCCGAGACTCCAAAGAGAGTATTCCTTCAAGGACGAAGACGTTCCAGCCATCTTCGAATCCCTCCTTGAAGGTAACAAGATCAAGCTACCACCTATCACAAATCAGGAGGAAGCTGACAACACTACGGACCCAAAGTACTGTGCATACCACAGGAGGGTCGTTCATCCCACCAAGGATTGCTTTGCTCTCAAGAATAGCATTCAGACCTTGGTTGAAGCCGGCGTCATAACGCTGAGGTAAGCCAATTGAGAATGGCACGACTCCGATAAGTATAAGAGTATAAACTGCTTCTCAAAACTCCAAAGAGTATACGAGTATAAACTGTTTCTCAATCCTCCGACCGGTATAAGAGGTTAAACTACTCCCTGATACTCCAATAGGTATATGAGTCTAAACTGTTTCCCCACTTTTGACGGGAAGTTCCTGGAGAATATTAAGCTAATATTCTTAAGGATAACCCGGTTAGTTAACTGATAATAATGTCCGAACCAGTTCCGCAGAGGAAACTGGGGGTGGACGATTTATGTAACGGGAAGTTCCCAAAACCACAGCAATGTAATGAATAAGAACTCCCATTCTCACCATGTCTATGCACTCAACACTCTCTCTGTTAGAGTCTGGACGTAAAGTACCCACTTGGTCAAACCTTCTTACAGTTAGGACCACAGTCAAAATCCCCTCTCGATTCCCCCAATGAACGAGAGGTCCACAAATTGAGCGATCAAACCTTCCTACAGTTAGGATTGTCTCAAAACACCCACTTGGTCAAACCTTCTTACAGTTAGGACCACAGTCAAAATCCCCTCTCGATTCCCCCAATGAACGAGAGGTCCACAAATTGAGCGATCAAACCTTCCTACAGTTAGGATTGTCTCAAAACACCCACTTGGTCAAACCTTCTTACAGTTAGGACCACAGTCAAAATCCCCTCTCGATTCCCCCAATGAACGAGAGGTCCACAAATTGAGCGATCAAACCTTCCTACAGTTAGGATTGTCTCAAAACACCCACTTGGTCAAACCTTCTTACAGTTAGGACCACAGTCAAAATCCCCTCTCGATTCCCCCAATGAACGAGAGGTCCACAAATTGAGCGATCAAACCTTCCTACAGTTAGGATTGTCTCAAAACACCCACTTGGTCAAACCTTCTTACAGTTAGGACCACAGTCAAAATCCCCTCTCGATTCCCCCAATGAACGAGAGGTCCACAAATTGAGCGATCAAACCTTCCTACAGTTAGGATTGTCTCAAAACACCCACTTGGTCAAACCTTCTTACAGTTAGGACCACAGTCAAAATCCCCTCTCGATTCCCCCAATGAACGAGAGGTCCACAAATTGAGCGATCAAACCTTCCTACAGTTAGGATTGTCTCAAAACACCCACTTGGTCAAACCTTCTTACAGTTAGGACCACAGTCAAAATCCCCTCTCGATTCCCCCAATGAACGAGAGGTCCACAAATTGAGCGATCAAACCTTCCTACAGTTAGGATTGTCTCAAAACACCCACTTGGTCAAACCTTCTTACAGTTAGGACCACAGTCAAAATCCCCTCTCGATTCCCCCAATGAACGAGAGGTCCACAAATTGAGCGATCAAACCTTCCTACAGTTAGGATTGTCTCAAAACACCCACTTGGTCAAACCTTCTTACAGTTAGGACCACAGTCAAAATCCCCTCTCGATTCCCCCAATGAACGAGAGGTCCACAAATTGAGCGATCAAACCTTCCTACAGTTAGGATTGTCTCAAAACACCCACTTGGTCAAACCTTCTTACAGTTAGGACCACAGTCAAAATCCCCTCTCGATTCCCCCAATGAACGAGAGGTCCACAAATTGAGCGATCAAACCTTCCTACAGTTAGGATTGTCTCAAAACACCCACTTGGTCAAACCTTCTTACAGTTAGGACCACAGTCAAAATCCCCTCTCGATTCCCCCAATGAACGAGAGGTCCACAAATTGAGCGATCAAACCTTCCTACAGTTAGGATTGTCTCAAAACACCCACTTGGTCAAACCTTCTTACAGTTAGGACCACAGTCAAAATCCCCTCTCGATTCCCCCAATGAACGAGAGGTCCACAAATTGAGCGATCAAACCTTCCTACAGTTAGGATTGTCTCAAAACACCCACTTGGTCAAACCTTCTTACAGTTAGGACCACAGTCAAAATCCCCTCTCGATTCCCCCAATGAACGAGAGGTCCACAAATTGAGCGATCAAACCTTCCTACAGTTAGGATTGTCTCAAAACACCCACTTGGTCAAACCTTCTTACAGTTAGGACCACAGTCAAAATCCCCTCTCGATTCCCCCAATGAACGAGAGGTCCACAAATTGAGCGATCAAACCTTCCTACAGTTAGGATTGTCTCAAAACACCCACTTGGTCAAACCTTCTTACAGTTAGGACCACAGTCAAAATCCCCTCTCGATTCCCCCAATGAACGAGAGGTCCACAAATTGAGCGATCAAACCTTCCTACAGTTAGGATTGTCTCAAAAGGTGGCTCGGCCAAGGCCGAGCCACCCCTTGGGGTGGCCGAGCCACCTCAGGGTGGCTCGGCATGAGCCGAGCCACCTTGAGGTGGCCGGCCACCTAGGGGGTCGGCCACACGTGCACACGGGCACAGTGACGCTTGGCTATAAATAGGAGAGGGCCTTGGTTCATTTGAGGGGTTGGAAATTTTGGAGAGGCGAAGCCCTGCTGGATTGGAGACTCAGAACTTAACAAGATTCAAGCTTTGGGACTTCGAGGACTTGCACATCCAGATCTGGTGCTCGACGATCATCAACGCCAAATAAGGCAGGAGTTCGAGAGGACCGGATCTCAGATCTACGCGTACGAACTCCGGATCTAAGCTTGGTCTTAGATCCCGAGACTTGAGCGATTGTTTCCTTGGTGAATCAATCCCTCCCGGCTATTATTTCCTTCGTGGAATAATACCCGTCGTACTGCGTAGATCCGACCGGATCTAGATCGCGCGGTGGTCCACGGCAAACAACCCCGGCGCAGGCAAAGAACCCACAAAGCGAGCGACCGCAAAACAGGAGCTCGTGATTCGTTCGACAAACAAGGAAACAAAGTTGTAATTTTTCATTTCTTTTTATTTGATTTTCGTTGTAACCGGATCTTATAAAAAGACCGGATCTTTGTAATCGATAAACTGTTACAAGAGTGTACAATGGAATCATTAATGAAGAAAGCAACGAATTTTCCCGCGAACAGTAAACATGATATGGATATGAAAGAATACTAAAGAAAGATCAATAAATCCGGGAGATTGCTCAAACATAAACCTCTTTATTTATAAAAAAACCATTTTGAAAGGCATTTCTAACATGCATTTGAAATAGTTTGAAATCTTTAAGACTATCAAATGCTAATACATATAAGAATTTGACTCTATCGTTGCAACTAGTGCAAAGGATTCGTCACACTTGATGCCCTCAAAGTCAAACCAGTGAATATCATAATATTCAATGAAAACCACATATATTTTTAAAAAAAATAATGTTTGATCAATATAAACAAACATTTTGGTAAAATTTAATCAATATACCTTTTTCAAAAAGAATATTTGCAAACATATTTTTTCTAAAAAAATAAAACTGAGAAAATGCTAAAAACATGTTTTAAATTTTAAACTTGTTTTGGTCCCCAAATACTCTTGGTACCAAAGAGTTTAGGGACATGACCTCTATCATTAAAGCTCAATACCCTTAGGTTATGATCCCATTTAGGTGCATGTGGTGCATCCGGTCATAACAATAATTACTCAAATAACCTTCCTATTGCAACAAGTGCAATGGAATAGACCCATTTGTTTTTGTGGACCATGATATAAGTTGTTGATAATGAAACTAAATTGCTTTTTACTAAACCAAGATACCAGTGATTGTCCTAAAAAATGACACGTACCACTTGTACTTTTTCTATCAGATTTTCATCCGGTAAAATGAGCATCACTATATGATAATAAATCAAATGTGCTATTCTTTGGATAAAATAAACTAAAATTTATAATTTTTTTTAAATATCTAAAAATTCTTTTTACTGCTTTAAGGTGTGACTCTTTAGGATTAGATTGAAATCTTACACAAACAAACACTAAAGATAATATCGGGTCTACTAGTTGTAATGTAAAGAAGTGATCCAATCATACCTCGATAAAGCTTTTGATCAATATTCTTACCATTTTTATCTTTGTCAAGTGATGTAGTTGTACTCATTGGTGTTGGTTTGCTAGTAGTGTTGTCCAATCCAAAGCGTTTGAATAATTCTTTAGCATATTTTCTTTGGTTGATGAATATTTTTTCCTTTAATTGTTTGATTTGAAGTCCAAGGAAAAAAGTTGAGTTCACCTATGTGACTCATTTCAAATTCATGTTGCATTGTCTTAGCAAACTCTTGACAAAGATCATTATCAGCAGATTCAAATATAATATCATCTACATATATTTGAATTAATAATAGATCTTTATTTATTTTCTTAATAAATAGTGTAAAATTAATTTTCCCAATTTCAAATCCGAAAGTTAGAAGAAAATTCTTTAGTCTATCATACCAAACCCGGGGTGCTTATTTAAGACCATATAAAGTTTTCTTAAGTTTGAAAACATGGTTTGGAAAACTTTCATGTTCAAATTCGAGAAGTTGTTCTACAAAAACTTCTTCTTTAACAAAACCATTTAAAAATACGCTTTTAACATCCATTTGATATAATTTAAAATCCATAAAACATGCAAATGTAAGTAAAATTCTTATAGATTCTAAACGAGCAACCGGTGTGTAGGTTTCATCATAATCAATACTTTCTTCTTGATTATAACATTGTGCAACCACTCTGGCTTTGTTTCTAATAACTTGTCCAGATTCATCAAATTTATTTCAAAATATACATTTGGTTCCTTTAATGGATTTATCTTGAGGTCTAGGTACAAGATCCCAAACGTTATTTCTCTTGTAAATTGATTGAGTTCCTCTTGCATAGAAATTATCCAAAAATCATCTTTACACGCTTCTTTTATATTTTTAGGTTCTATTGTTGAAACAAATGCAGCATGTGTAAATAAGTTTAATTGTGATCTAGTTTATACACCACGAGAAATATCACCTATGATCAAATCACATGGATAATTTCTAACATCTACATATGCTTTAGGTGAAACATTAATATCATTAGGATTGTCATCAACAATAGAGGGTGGTTGATTAACAAAATCATCATCATCATGATTATTACCATTAATATTAGAATTTGAATTAGATTCATCAAAAAAAACATGCAAGAATTCTTCTATTGTAGAAGTCATTTTATTAAAAATTCTATAAGCTTTACTATGTATATAATAACCTACAAAAATATCTTCATTTGATTTAGAATCAAATTTGTCTAAGTTTTCTTTTATATTTAATATATAGCATTTACATCCAAATACTATAAAATAAGAAACTTTAGGAATGTGATTATAAATTAATTCAAAACTTATTTATTTAAAATAGGTCTTAATAAAATTTTATTTTGAACATAACATACAGTATTAATTACTTTTGTCCGAAAACATATTGGTAGATTAAACTCAACTAACATTATTCTAGCACATTCTTGTAAAGTTCTATTTTTTCTTTTAACAACTCTATTTTATTGTGGAGTGTAAGGAAATAAAAATTCATGTGAAATGCCATTTTTATTATAAAAATTAGAAAATAATTTATTTTCAAATTCACCACCATGATCACTTCTAATAATGACAATAGTAGTGGATTTTTGATTTTGTATCTTTTTACAAAATATAGAAAACTCATCAAAAGCACCATTCTAATGTTTTAAAAACATAACCTATTTATATCTTGAATAATCATTAATAATGACAAATGCATATCTACTTCTATTTAAAGATGCAATTCTAGAAGGACCAAATAGATCCATATGTAATAATTCTAATGGTCTACTTGTAGAAACAACACATTTAGATTTGAAAGAATATTTATGTATTTTTTCCTTGTTTACATGCGTCACAAAAATAAATTTTCTTATTTACAATTTTAGGTAATCCATTTACTAAATTATTTTTAGAAATATGTGAAATATTTTTCAAATTAATATATCCACATCTTCTATACCATAATAATGAATCATCTATTGATGCAACAAAACAATAATCATTTGAATAAAAATTCATGGATAGAATATATATATCTTTCTTTCTAAAACCTTTAAACAAGATATTTGTTAAATAATGATCATATATAAGTCATGAATATTTTTCAAGTATGATTTTAAAATTCTTATCACATAGTTGACTTATACTTAGAAGATTATATTTTAAACCATCTACTAATAAAACATTATCTATTAGAGATTTGTCAATGTTACCTACTGTTCCAATACCTATTACTTAATCTTTGTTTTTGTCTCCAAATGTAACTGTGTCTTCCTCTTTGTATTGAATTGAAGACAACATTTGAGAGTTTTCGATCATGTGTTTGGAACATCCACTATCTAGTATTTATTTTTTTGAGCTACCTGAAAAATAGATAATTAAGCATTGGTACCCTTTTATATTTGGTCCATTGGATTAGCACTTAGTATACCAAATCCACTTGAAATTTGGTTTCCCTTTGTTAACATAAATATAATTATTTGAATTGCATATATTTTTCTCTTAAAATTTGAAATATAAATATTTCTTTCATGCATTCTAACATTTTTAGGCACCCAAATGAATATAGATAAAGCTTGATTTTTTTAGCATGTATATTCATTGTTAATGGTGTACGAAATTTTCTAACATTGTTATTCATAGAAGATGATACATGATTTGTACTAGAACCATTTTCATATTTCTTATGTGTAAAACCTTAAAAATTTGAGATAATATGTGATGATTTGAATTAATGTGTGCTTTGTGATAAGTGGATATTTAGCATGATAAATATCATTAAATGATGTTTGAGTAAGGTATCAAGTGATTTAAGATCAAACAAGTCCATATATGTGAGAGAAACGAGTCAAAACATGCACGGATGTAAAACATGCATAAACAGTCTATTTGTAACCTTAGTAGTCGACTACTCTAAGTAGTAGTAGACTAGTCTAACTGATTTTCCAATTTCCTTTTTGATTTCGGGTCTTATTAGGTTATTTTGGGTTTGCCTCCATATAAACTCATGTTTTTCACGAAAATTAAGTTCTTTTTATCAGAGTATTCAAACCCTAGCAACCACCTTCTCCTCCCCTAAACCCTAGATCATTTTTGTGAGAGTTGAAGAGCTTTTTGAAACGAGATTTCAATTTGGATTTGGCGTGTGTCTTAGGGATCTAACTTGTTTTTGCATCCTTTAGGTTTTCAACAAGTTTTTAGGCGGGTTTCATCTCTGCTAACCCTACTCTCATATTTTTAATTGTTTTATTTAGTTTTAATATGGATTTATTGAGCCTAATCAACAATTTTGAGTATAAAAGTAGTTTTTTATGATATATGAGTTAAAGATCCAATCTTTTTGTGTTTAAAAGTTTACGAACGAATCGTCAGAGGTAAATTAAGATCTGGAACTAATTAGACATGTGATTTATCTAAGTTTTGATGATTTTATTAACGTTTTGATGTTTTTCATGCATGTTTAGAGCTTACATTAATATTTAATGTTATAATTCTTGATTCATGTGTTAGATTAACTTCAGAGATGTTAATCAAGATATTAAAATGTCTTATACATGTTTTACAGCAAGTTAAACAAGTTGAAACCATAAAAACCTTAAAACCTGAGAAACAGAATCTGTTTAACACAGAGTAGTCGACTAGCATCTGGAGTAGTCGACTACTCCTTTCCTAATGCGACTCACAGAAGTGTTTTTTATAGCAGAGTAGTCGACTAATAATCGTATTAGTCGACTACTCACTCTTAGTTTAGTTTTCCTAGTCTCTGAAAGGGCTCATAGTAGTCGACTACTCAGTGTAGTAGTCGACTATTCAGACCTATTTTCTTAGTTTGTGCATGTGTATGTTTTGAGTTGCATTCCTTTGATTCGAGGGATTTTCTCGATCAACCCAAATTGTACTATAATGTTTGTGACTTGTTTAACATCTGAGATCTCTGTAACCAAGAGATATTGATCCGCACATCGAAATTCAAGCACGAACACTTGAATACATGTTCCTAAATGAGTTTACATGAATAGTTGAGATGTATGACACATGTTAAGTTGATAGTGTTAGAATAACACACCCATAATACATGATTCATCAGTTGTGGACGCTCAGTGTGGACGTTTTTCCCGTAATGAAACCTCAGCTAAACCACACTAGGAGTATTTGGATGTTTTCCCGTAATGTAACATCGGTGGTACCAATACTCAAAGGTGATTGGTGTATTTTTCGGATTGGGCTGATGTGCCCATTTACCGTTGTATGATCATCTGGAAGCATATCCAGAATAGGAAGATAAACCTATTGTCATAGAATG
This sequence comes from Asparagus officinalis, assembly GCF_001876935.1. Taxonomy (NCBI): domain Eukaryota; kingdom Viridiplantae; phylum Streptophyta; class Magnoliopsida; order Asparagales; family Asparagaceae; genus Asparagus; species Asparagus officinalis. The sequence goes on along the minus strand of NC_033798.1, from coordinate 60,831,320 downwards.
ATTGAGTAAGGAAGTTGAACCCACATGTCATTGTGCAAACCTTACAAGAGTATTATTATTTTATGTAGCCGGATTAGGGAGATAAAACCTATTGCCGCAGAGCGATTGAGTAAAAACCTTACAAGAGTATCTCTATTACAAGTAGAGATGTAAATATATATACAATTGTAGTTTGCTTCCATTATAAATTACCCAAGAGTAATGTATACCTTTGATACGTGGTATACATGATATGGCCTATTGTGGTTGTGAGTTGGATAATACTTCCTTATGATTATGTCAACTACCTAAGGGTAGTTCGAGAGGTGACGTTGGTTCATTATGTTTGAAGTTTGGAGTATTTTGTTTTCTTTTATTATGTGTTGTATTTTATTCATATGATTAGAATTGGTATTTAGAAATTTATAATTTGAGACATGGTATATACATGAGGGTTTCCTTATTTGGATTATTTCGCTCGACGTACTAATTCTCGTGTTTTGGATTTCTAAATGTCAAGCTCTATTTAGAGTTATACGAATGATTTTATAATTATATGTACTGACTCTATTTTCTTATATACTCTTAACCCTTCCTCCTGGGGGCGATGGAGATGATCTCGCTAGCGCTTTGACGCTCGTTGTTTCCCCCCTTTTAGGCAGCAAGTCCGACGCACGGAGAGTCGTAGGTTGATGGGATTGCATCTTAGAATCCACCTAGTTATTTATATTTGTAGCTATTTCAAAACTCCACATATAGTTGTTTATTTTCAGACTCTAGACTTGTATTTTATTTTGTAGAGGTTGAGTGCCTTAGAGAGATTTTTTTTGACTCTTTATTTTGAGACATGATATATTTGTTATAGTTTAGAGATATTCTTATTCTATTTTTGTTGGGGTCATTTGTTGATTATTTCTCATATACTTCTTTTGTGAATATTCTGTTCTTGTACTATTTTTTATTTGCATGTTTTGTACTTTCACCTATTTGTTGATTCTACTAGAAAGATAGTAACTGTAATGATAAAATATGTCGTAGCATGATGTTGGTGCTTAACAGGTTTGATAATCTATGTTTTACCTTGGACTGCAACCTTATGTGAACATTGGGGTGTCACATTATGAACATATCCAAAACTAAATTTTTTGACTAGAAAACTTTTGAAAAGATAATAAATCATTCAAGTCTTCTTTTCTTTTATTAAACTTGTTTACATTTAAGAATAGCTCTTCATATTTAGGTTTAAGTGAAACCATATTCTTATCTAAATCTGAAATTTTATTTTTCATAATGTTACATTCAGATTTAAGATAGACATTATTTTCAGTTAATAACCTATTTTCAAAAAATAATTTGTTATTTAATTCTTTTAATTCTTTAATTTGTGAAGAATTTGAGGAAACTAATTCTAAGTTCGATCTATTATTTTTATTTTTCAAAATCTTATAATTAGTATTTAAATCTTTAAACTTAATATAAAGTTTATTAAAAGCATCTAAAAGTTCTTCATTATCTAAAGAATCATTTTCTTCATCTTGTGTCATGAAGCACATGTGAGCAGATTCTTCTCTTTCTTCTTCTTCTTCGAAAGAGGATGAATCATCGCTATCATCCCAAGTCCCACCATAGCCTTCTTCTTCTTCTCCTTCTTCTTCTTCTTGAAGTTGTTCAAATTGTTGAAATTTATGAACTTTGACTTTGACTTGAGTAGAGGACAATCCTTCTTTATGTGACCTGGCTTATTATAATTAAAACACAAAGAAAAGTCATTAGTATTCTTAAATTTGTTTGATTTGAACTTACCTTTCTTAAGAAATCGTTTGAATTTCTTAGTAATCATTGCAATATCCTCATCAATTTGAACTTACCTTTCTTAAGAAATCGTTTGAATTTCTTAGTAATCATTGCAATATCCTCATCATCTTCGTCAGATTCATCTTAAGAAATCGTTTGAATTTCTTAGTAATCATTGCAATATCCTCATCATCTTCGTCAGATTCATCGGTGTTGGAGGATGCATTAAAGGCAAATATATTCTTCTTCTTTGCTTCGTCATCATTCTATCTATCTTCAATTTTAACTTCATATGCCATCAAATTTCTAATAAGATTTTCTACGGTGAGAGTTGATAGATCGTTGGCTTCTTCAATCGCCGTAGTCTTCTTCTCCTATTCCGGAGTTAGTGCTCTTAGTATTTTTCTTACCATCTCAACTTGAGTATATTCTTTGCCAAGTCTAATCAAGGAGTTAGTAATATTTATAAACCTTGTGAACATCTCCATGATGGATTCATTCTCTTTCATCTTAAATAGTTTAAACCTGTGAACAAGAACAAAAATATTTGTTTCAATATTTGTTTCTTTAACTTTGTTACTTCCTTCATGTGTTACCTCAAGAGTGTGCCAAATTTGATGTCCTGATATAGAGGTAGACACTCGATTGAATTTATTCTTGTCCAAGGCATAAAACAGTGCATTCATTGCCTTAGAGTCTAGATTTACATTTGTCCTTGAACAACCGTCCATTCGGTGTAAGGAGTGGTTGTAATAATCAATATTTCTTATGCAAAGTCCTACGTAGAACGCCCACATGATTTGGAATTTGAAAAAAAAAACCACAAATATCTTAAAGGCCCATTAGTATTAAGCCCATGAGCATACAACTCCCCCACTTCCCTATTTGTTTGCATACACGTGGGAGTTAGTTTTGGAAACTAACTCCACATGTAACAAAAATTTGATTTTTCAGTATTTGGATAAAACCGATTTTTTTTGTTTCTAAAAAAAGAGAGAGAGAAATAATGATAAATAAAATCCTAGAAAAAAAATCTTTAACAACCTAACCACATTATCTTTAAAAATCTCTACCCATCCCCTCTACCCTTATTTTCCTAACCACATTATCTTTAAAAATCTCTACCCATCCCCTCTACCCTTATTTTCTTCACGATAGTTTTCAAAAAAAAAAAAAAGAGAACGAAAGGAAGGAGAAAGAAGGCTGCAACAAGATTGAGAGGAAAAAAAAAGAAGGGATTTTCTTGCTTCGGTGTAGCTTTCGGAGTTTCTCTCAAATTTCGGCAAGCATATCTTTCCTTAAAATTCTTTTCTAAAATTTTTACCTTCATGCAAGCATTTTTATTCTTTGAACTCTTTATTTGATTGCCTTATTTTTTTTTTCATAATTGGCGAGCATATTTTGTCTTGTTTTTTTGTTGAATTCTTCCTTCAATTCACATGACTGTTTATTTCAATAATAAATATGTTTTTGTTAAAGATATTAGTTCCTCTTCAAGTCTTCATCTATTTTCTTTCTTTCTTTTATTTCTGCTAGTTTTAACAATGGTTCTACACACTAGGGAATGATCTGTCTGCGTAATAGACACGCCACCCAAGATTATTCTATAATCAAATCACGTATACATGCATATATGTACAACGTGCATATAAACAGAAATCATCTCTATGGGAATTTAGTTTTGCGTGTGAATTTAGGTTTAGGAAAAGTTTCCGTAATTGGTATTTGATAGTAATATGTTTGCTTTTAGGTAGAGATTTTTCCTTAAGAGATTTCCCAATCATTAAGTAAGATTAACCGCATGCATACAGACATACAAAAGGTGTTCGTGTTCCCGAGGAAGAGAGAGCGATTGATACACCTCTCCACTACAACCTAGAATGCACTCACCTGGCTATTGGTTTATGAAAGCATTGATACACCTCTCCACTACAACCTAGAATGCACTCACCTGGCTATTGGTTTATGAAAGCTTTTTTTTTTATATTATGAATTTTGGCCCACTATGAAAAAAATGGGCCGACAATTGATCTGGCCAATATAGCATGAATTATCTCAAGAAGTGTGACGCGACTACTTTTTTTTGAGTGACATGGTTGTTTAGGTTGGTATTACTTGTCCGTTAGTGCAAGTATCATGTGGAAATAATACTGCAATGACATTTAGTTTGTGGAAAATAAAGTTCTATAGATTCAAGAACATAAAATAGGCGGTGTTTAAGGTATAAAACGTAATAGGTTGGAGAGTTTACATTTTTTTTCGGGATATCGTGCCATAGGAACTTAAGTGCCTAAATAAGCAAGACTTATTTGGTATTGATAACAGAGATCATCGGAATGACACGATTAGATAAAAACCTGGTTTATACATATAGTACTTATCTTGTTTGACATTGTGTTGACATGCATAACTTTTTTTGGAAAATTATTGCTTGATCAACTAGTTGTCATCCAATAGGAGAGACTGCGCATGAAGATGACTCCTGTTAAAAATATGATTTATAAGCGTGCTTTCATAGCATGGCTATGCTTCAATATTGATATCCCGATATGAGGTTTATTTTTCCTTGGCTATTACTATTATAGCATCAACTAGACGATGTACCCATCTTGACTAGACATGTTCTGGGTCACGGTTATTTTTCATAGTTTTACAGAAGTCGTTTCACGGTAACTCTGTGGTTAGTGCATAACATTTCATACACAGTTACTTAAAATTAAACTGACAACATGGGGTTCTAAAAGGGGAATTAGATGGAGAATATAACATGTGTATAAGCGGGTGTGCGCATTCTTGATATCCTGGTATATATATAAGAACTAAGGGCCCATCCTGACTTGAAGCCGTGTTCCCGGGACGGTTTACGGGAAACCGACTTATATACATGAAATATTCTTCTCTAATTCAAATAACATGTAAAATAAGAATAATGTGTTATATGCTTTGTGATAGTTTTGGCATACACAACATGTGTTGGATTAGGTGTTGGTGATAAAATTGTATATATTTTTGGGAGTTGATATTTAGAAATTTACAATTTGAGATATATGGTATCTACGAGGGTTTTCTTGTTTGGATTATTCCCTCGACGTACTCATCTCGTATTGTGGGTTTCCAAATCTTAATTCTATTTTAGTATAGAATATAAGATATGTGCTTTATGGTAAACTTTGTTTGATATCCATGTTGTAGAAATTTCCTTTATTTATCTGTATTTGAGCTCTCATCTTTTCTTTATACCTGCCACCTACACTTACACGTGCATAATTTCCTCATTTTACATGCTTGTTGGGAGTTTTCTGACTCCCCTGGGGTTT
>NC_033798.1:60817129-60825822 GCF_001876935.1 Asparagus officinalis | reverse complement strand
GACGATGCACCCATCTTGATTAGACATGTTCTGGGTCACGGTTATTTTCATAGTTTTACAGAAGTCGTTCCACGGTAACTCTGTGGTTAGTGCATAACATTTCATGCACAGTTACTTAAAATTAAACTGACAACATGGGGTTCTAAAAGGGGAATTAGATGGAGAATATAACATGTGTATAAGCGGGTGTGCGCATTCTTGATATCCTGGTATATATATAAGAACTAAGGGCCCATCCTGACTTGAAGCCGTGTTCCCGGGACGGTTTACGGGAAACCGACTTATATACATGAAATATTCTTCTCTAATTCAAATAACATGTAAAATAAGAATAATGTGTTATATGCTTTGTGATAGTTTTGGCATACACAACATGTGTTGGATTAGGTGTTGGTGATAAAATTGTATATATTTTTGGGAGTTGATATTTAGAAATTTACAATTTGAGATATATGGTATCTACGAGGGTTTTCTTGTTTGGATTATTCCCTCGACGTACTCATCTCGTATTGTGGGTTTCCAAATCTTAATTCTATTTTAGTATAGAATATAAGATATGTGCTTTATGGTAAACTTTGTTTGATATCCATGTTGTAGAAATTTCCTTTATTTATCTGTATTTGAGCTCTCATCTTTTCTTTATACCTGCCACCTACACTTACACGTGCATAATTTCCTCATTTTACATGCTTGTTGGGAGTTTTTTGACTCCCTTGGGGTTTGCATGCCCCAGACTCGGGAATTGTTCTTTCTTAGCAGGACCGAGCGTACATTGAGGATCAGATCCAGTTAGCGGCAATGATCACCTTCTGTCCTTCCATTCTCTCAGCTTCAGTTTATTTAGACTTTTCTTGTATCACACATGGTTCTCCAAACTATGATGTATTTTCCTCTTCCCTACTTGTATAGTTGTGGACATGCAAGAGAATTCTATCTTTGTTAGATATTTTTTTATCTATCTATTTTCTTTGTTATCTTAGTTACATGCTCTATGCAGTAGCTCTTTGGGATAATATATATGTATACAGGATGATCTAGAGGCATGAATGTGACCATATGGTTGCATTGTCGGCCGAGTCACGTCCCAAACTATCACGTTTTGGAACCGGGGCATGACAATACTTTGTAAATTCCGCCTCTACAATGTTCCATAGATTGTAGCCAAGAGATTAGAGGTAAATCTTCATCTGATACTTCCAACAGGTGTAGTTTGTGCTATCAAAGAGAGGTGGTCACTATGCGGAATGCCCTTCTTTGAATTGTAATGTATTTGTTGTACTTGATGATACCATCCTTCACCTTGCTTTAATACCAATTGTAGGATCTGGTCTAATACACACTAAAATACTAGAGGGAGGGGGGGGGGGGGGGGGNGGGGGGGGGGGGGGGGGGGGGGTGAATAGTATTATTTTAAAAATTTATGCAAAGTAGATTATAAATTGTAAGAAAGATAGCAACAATCACAAAAATTTATAATCATAAACACAAGCTTTTATACTGGTTCCACCTCCCTGGTGCACATCCATTCCCTAAGCAAATCCCGCTTGAGAGTTTCACTATGATTTTGAAAACTATTATAAAATCAAAAAGCAAACCTGACCAATTTGTAATACCATATAAATTACACACAATCTCTTCACTAAGAGATCACAACTCTCACGCCCGAGAGAACTTTTCTTGAATCAAGAACACAATTCCTATAAACCTTGATTGTGTAGTGATGTGTTGCAGTGGCTTTAGGAATTTTTTAATCTCTAAAAAATGCCTTAATACTTTATACATATAATAAAAATCAAAGGCTATTTCAGATTTCAGTTTTCTCAACACTTAAGCAAATATCTGAATTTTTAGAACTCTTAAGAATGCACAAATGTTAAAGCTTATAGATAGGAATGAATAGTGCAAATTTCTGAACTTCTAACCTATTTATAGCCCTTGAAAATACAAGTTTTTAAAGCTAATTAACGAATAAAATACGGCTATAAACAGTCACAAATTCAAACTTATAATGTCAGAAAAACTGTCTCTGTAGTCAACTATAACACCTAGTAGTCGACTACACTGAGTTCGAATAGACTCTGTGAAGTCAGGATTTTTCTTAGTAGTCGATTACACTGGTCATTAGTCAACTACTTTGTAAACACAGAAAATCTGGAATTCAGATTCAATTTTTATTAGTCGACTATACTGTCTAGTAGTCGACTATACTGTAATTTGATAGAAACTTGAAAATTAAATTTAAATTTAGTAGTCGACTACATATAGTCATTAGTCGACTACACTATATTTTTATAGAAACTTGAAAATCTAAGTCTTAAGTAGTCGACTACACTGTATATTAGTCGACTATACTGTTATTTAATAGAAACATGAAATTAGTTCTAAGGCATTAGTAGTTGACTACTATTGTCTATTGTCGACTACACTGTCAAATAACAGAAACTTAATATTTCAAACAATGTGTATGTAGTTGACTACAAATCTTATTGGTCAACTATTTGGGTAAAAATGATATGAATGAAGTATTTTGAGACTCATTCTTTAACTATAAACTCTAATGGTTAACATAGAGGATTTTATTATTATACACTAAGCATGTGTTAGTGTGTTCTAAACACTATGTGTGTGTATGTGTTGTGAGTGATCAAGGCTTGTACGATAATTCTAAGTAAAGAAAATGTAAATTTTACATTGTATATGTTTAAGCACTTTATCTTTTTTACTTCATATGCCTTGAGCTCATCTTGCAGTTTTGTGCACATATCTTGAGCTTATTTGAAGTTGATATCTGCATTGATATGTTAGTGCATAATAATACACATAATGAATAAATTGTTATCATCAAAACTATATCATAGGGACATGATATCCAACAGACCAGCTTCGGTCGAATGATGGTTCATCAGTCGACTGAACAGAAACTTTCTGCTTTTCCAGCGTATTTCTTAGGTCGACTGATGATCCTCATCAGTCTACTGATAATGTGCACAGGCAATTTTTGAATAGTAAAAATGAACTTTGAACCTCTTTAAAATATAGCAAATAAAATCCAAAAATATAAAATTTGGGTAAATATTTATAAACATGAAAATGAATGTGTTACAAAAGAAAATTTTGAAATATCATTTTCTATTTGTGAAAAGTCATTATTTTACAAAAACTTAAACATACATGTTCGTTTAAACACTTGATTTTGACACTATGACTTAAACCAAGTTATGAAATCTTTTTGAATTGATTTATAGACTTAATAAAAGATGTATACAAGGATTATTTTGTCCATAAACCAAGAGCACAATGTTTTCTCAAAAATACTTATATTTTGATAAAACCAAGAATGTGTGTGTGTGTGTGTGTGTCAAATTAAGCTTTAAGCATAAACACATAAAGTATAAGATCTAAAATAGAAACAATATACCCAAGCTAAGAGATCTTCGATATGTTCATCTTGGATGTGGATGAAGCTTGAACTTGTACTTGACTTGATGTAGAGCTTCATTCTGACTTGATCATGTAGGCGCAAGTCCATCTAACCTCCAACATGGATCTTTGTGTAAGATTCCTAACAAGCACATAAACACTCGAGAAATATTATTAGGACTTATTTGTTAATCATCAAAACTAGATTAGATAGTAGGCTTATAAACATGAGACCTAACGAAAACCACCTTCTTGGGCCGACACATGTCTCGTTCCTCGTCTAATCAAATATGATTAGAGTCCAGACTACCCGTGCAGCTTCTGTAGCTAATCTGTTAGGCCGACAACTTGCATGGTCGACTAAAAAAGGTAGTACTTATCGACCTATTCACCAGATTGACCCTATAATTACTCGCACTCAGCCTACCACTTTAGGCTGACAACTTGTATGGCCGACTAAAAAGGCGGTGCTTGCCGGCCATCAATGAAATAACTAAAAAGGTGATAGTTTCCTCGAACCCTTCACCAACAACTGACTACCCTCACATTAACTGCTCTAACAAAGTCATCATTGCTCTATCCCCCATAATCTTTATGACTCGTCGAACCCAGTCAGCTCCAAGCAACTGGTATCATCCCAACATTAAGTAGCTGGATGAATCACCATCTTCAGCGACCGATACCTGTAAGATATCTGCTAATTCAGTTGTCTATCTGGACCCAGCTAGAGTTATCTTTTTACCCTTCTAATCTGTTATAAAAGGAAGTTGCGCTACATGGGGGGTAAGCTCTCTGATTTGGGCCATGCAATTGAACCTCTTTTCACTTTATATTTCCACACTCAAAATTAATTACTTACTTGATCGTCGGAGGAACAACCAAAGGATCCAACTCCGCCCTCTTATGGGTTTTTCATGTGCATGACACGATATCGAGCTTAAGAATTAGTCATTAGAAAAAGCTTGAGGACCCTAGGACAACTTTAATCCACACGTAAACCCCTTATTTGGTAATTGACATCAACAATGAGCATTCATCAAGCTCATTTACATACAAAAATAAACAAATTAGTTTCACTTTCACAGTGTACCACATAAATCAGGAAATGTGGCCAAAAGAATGACGTTGTTGAGCATTCATCAAGCTCATTATCATACAAAAATAAGCAAAATAACGTTGTTGTAGACAATTAGATTTACAAAAGTATCTCAAAATCATCCTACCACAAAATTCATGTATTCCATTGATTCTGTATGAACTCAGTCAACACCTTCTTTTGCATGACAGATGAATGCCCCATAAATAGACTAGATTATGATTCATTTCCATACAATTCTTGATAAATTTATCAAGAACTTCCAAGCTAATGTCAACATAGTGTACAAATGTAGCTATAGTCAACTTCTCTATCCTAATATTAACCTCTTGCATAGATGATGCAAATTATTTTACCTCACCTACCATCTCACGCATACGGATCGTGTCCTCACTAGCCTTCCACCCCTTTCCCTTACGCATCCTTGACAAATCATTTTTAGATTGTTTCTCATTAGAAGTTAAAATAGGTTTTGAGGGCATAAAGGGGTCCTTCGGAGGTGGAATGTCATCGTTACTGCTGAGACATAGCTACGAGTATTTTCCCTATGCATTGCAATATCATCATCATCATCATCAATATTAAAATATGAACTACCACCAAATTTGTCCATCACATCCATTGCATACTCTTCTCAAGCTTGATCATTTCTGATGACAATTACAAGATTTTCAAAATATTTCATAGGCTTATTGATGTATTTCTTAAGTTTAGAACTAGGAATACTTTTTTCTACATGGCTAAGGATATATATTAGCCCCAAACTTATTCAAAAATAGAAAAATACTTAATATTCAAGTTAAAACCATTAAATGTTTGCTATCTCAAACCATATATCTAAGCAATCATCATCCATAATAATTTGTTTATTCACATCATCCCAACCTGCACCACTCAAGTTAAAGCATTTTTGCATGTCAAAATATCTATTGTACCAAGTTTTCATACGGTTCTCCATATTTTCTATAGTAAATGATGAGCCAAACTGTTTGTTTATCTCAATGGTGGTTGAACAATAAGCAGTCTTCTTGAACTTTTTGTAGTCCTTCATCCATTGGTTGCCACAATTTGCAAGGAAAGGAACTAGCATACCATCATGCTTGCTCTCCATAATTGGTAGCCCTTCATGTACTTGTGTTTTTATTTTTATTTTATAAGCAAGCACTTTTTTTCCTCTTTGGTTGGGGATGTACTTTCATCACTATTAATATCAATAGCATTCCTCTTATTGTTTTGATATTGTTGATTAAGAGATGAGGTTTCACCCATGCTAAAACATAGATGTTGTAAAGTTAGAGGAGTATTTAGCATGTTCATGAATGGGATTGGTGGTTGTTGGGCCATTCCCGAGAAGTTATCATCTTGCATTTTAAAATTGTTCCATAAATTAGGATCCTGGCCTACTTGTGAAGAATGATAGGCCATATATCCCCACTTAAACCCACAAGGTATTGATGAATTCTTAGGGGTTCTAGGAGATGGAGTTGATGTCATGATTTTCCCTTTGCCCTTATCAAGTTCCTCACAATTGAAGTTGGCATCTATACCTAAAAACTTTTTGATAGAAGTACACCAAACAAAGTTAGGCTAATGCACCACACATAAAATAAAGTTAAACGCCTAAAAAATAATTTGATAGAAGTACATACAACATATAGTGCTCATCACACAAATGTTACACATGAACCTTAAATTATTTTACAAACTATATTATAAAATAATGTTCTTGAAAATAGAAAACTTCATAAGCAAATTTTCCTAACACAATCATCACTATAAAGTCAAGTAAATTCACATGCCAATTTTATTGGTGTTACCATCCTTATACTTTTCACATTAGTCAACTCACATCTCCCAAGCTATTTGATCTTACGATTCTTCCATACGTTTCTTGATTGAGTTTGCTCCCTTTGAGTTTGGCATTGAGAGAAATTAACAACATTATTTTCTTCTTCGCTTGCAACATCGCCTTCATCCTCTTCAATGTCAACTATCGTATTGAATACGTCATCATTCGGGTAAACCATTGCAATGTAATTATGAAGAACCACGCATGCTAATACAATATCAACTTATGTGGGGAAAGGGTAATGGGGCTTAGCAATGAGAATCTTGAAACGATTCTTCAAACAACAAAATATAGATTCAATCCTAGGAAGAATGTCCAAGATTGAATAAGTCCCTTCTATTTTTAGGTATTCTTCCTATTTGTACCTTTTTGAGTAATAACTAGCTTCAATTATCAAGTAAAATTAGTTATTTACTAACTTCTTTAATTTGGCAAGTTGACCGAATTTTGTGTGTATATTCACTGCAAACCCTCACGAGACTTCAACTCATTCACTAGGGTAACCTAGGGGTTTAAAGGCTTATTGTATGCTCTAAGTACAATCGCGATTCCTGCGAAAGTGAGTTAGGTTTTCCTTCAGTTTTCTTTCTTTGCTAGAGGACTAGCAAAAGTTTAGGTGTGGGGATATTTGATAATCATATTTTATTATAATTTTATACCCTCATTATCTATTTTATATGAATAAATATACCACTAATAATTGTTTTTATTTTTTAATTGCAGGTTAATGAAGAATAAATCTCAAACTCCCATCTCTCAATAAAAACCCATTGATTAAATAAATAATTGAAGTAAAGAAGCCCATTGGAAAATTAATTTCCAAATTATCCAAAAGCCCAAGCTAAGAAGAAGCCCAAGAAATGCCAAAGCTCAAAGCCAAAACCAAAACAAATCAAGAATTATCCAAAAGCCCAAGTTGCCAAAAGCCCAACACAAGGAGGAAGCTCGAACAGAATTTGGAGAGGGTTAGACATCGATGCCAGCATCGATACGCCTATCGATGCTGGCATCAATATCTCCGACAGTTTGTTACAGATTAGTGGCTGAAAATTATTATTTTTGGATAAGATTTCAATCCAATGGCTCTCATTCACTGATATTTACTATAAATAGGGGTAGAGAGTGAGGGGTTAGAGGTGTGAAAATTTTTGTAACTCCTTTTGAAAAGGAGGGCTACTCTTAATTGGGAAGGCCTTCCAAATTTATAACTTTTTGTTACAATTAATAAAATAAATTTTTTCACCACTTAAAATTTTTCTCTTCTTCTCTTTGTTGGATGATGAAGATGAAGATAAAGATGGAGATTAATTTGAAGGTTTGTTTTTCTTATTTCTCTTTTATTGCTTTTTAGTTTGGATTTATTTTCATGCTTGTAATTAGATTTTATTTTCTTGTTTAAATAGCCAAGAGGCTCGAACCCTCTTGCCTTAGATTTATTTTATGCTTATAGATTAGATTTATTTCATACTTATAGAATAGATTTATTTTCTTGCATTTAATTCTTACAATTTATTTTGTAGTTTAGATTTTGTAATTTATTTTGTAGTTAGATTTTAATTTCTTGCACTATTCATATTGAGGCTAGAACCCTCTTAGGTTTAGTTTTTTATTTTGTTCATTTTTATTTTCTTTGATTCGCCTTTAGGCTAGAACCCTCTAGGGAATCACCTTTTCTAAGAAGTGGATTCAATTTAAGATTACCCATATCTTTAATTGAATCCGTTATCTTTACATTCTTGATTTTTATTTGTTTCACGATTTTACTCATTCTTCCTTCTTGCCTTGTTGATCACATTTATTTTTTACTCACATCCACTCTCAAAAGCATTAATTTACATACTATCACTTTCACTCTCATTATCTCTCCATAATCACATTCACTCATCACTCCTATTTGTCACGCACACAACATAAGAACCGATTTTATATTTTCTCCTACAAAACACCTTCCTCGTAGGATCGATATCTTTATACTATAACTTGACACGGTTGTGCACTTGCAATATTTTTTTAATACATGTTTATGCCGCATCACTTTGTTCGCCATTCCGGTGGCTGATGAGCGTACGGGCCACTTGGAGCTGGCTGATGAGTGCGCGGGTCACGTAGAGGTGGCCGATGATCGTACGGGCCACTTGGTTCGCCATTCTGGTGACCGATGAGCATGCGGACCACTTGGCGCTGGCTGATGAGTGCGCAGGCCAATTGGAGGTGGCCGGTGAGCACACGGGATGGTTGATTCGCTATTCTGGTGGTCGATGAGCATGCGGACCACTTGGTGCTGGCTGATGAGTGCGCGAGCCACTTGGAGGTGGTCGGTGAGCGCAC
>NC_033798.1:60790527-60817119 GCF_001876935.1 Asparagus officinalis | reverse complement strand
CACTTCACCGATTTGGCGGCCAATGGCTATTCCGGTAGCTTATCGCTACGTCATCAACGGTTCACTGATTTGCTTTATGCGCTTATCGGTGTTGGATAATCTTCCTTGATTCGGACAATAACATTCATCGTCTTCTCTCTGTCTCGAGCTGCATACGGGGACCTATAGGCATTTCTTGACGCCTATAGTGGCGAGACAGATCTGATGACCTATAGGGCAAATGGGTATGCGACGGATGAGACTGGTGCTGAGAATCAGATATGATTTTACCATCAAAGTAATTAGTATACAATTATTCAGAGTCATCACAGGAGCATGAGTTGGTTAGTGTGTAGCCTCATAGATAATAATGCTAGTTTAGTTAGAGCTTGCAAGCGAGCACGGTCAAGTGACACACATGTTGATGAAGATGGTGGCATTGGAGTTGTAGGGAGTTGTAGGAGAATGACAATCATATTCGATCCAAGCCAAGTGATGGAAGATATAGAGGTATCCGGCTCATAGTGTGGAGTAGGATAGGTGCACCGATATAGTTGAGACAATCGATGCAAGTAGAGCACAAGCAGAACAAGCGGAGGGAGGCTATTGTTAAGCTCAAGTTGGAAGGACAAGCATGGTTAATTTGCTTCTAATTTTAGAGGTAGTGAAGATCTCTTTGTGCACACAAGAGAAGTGGAGGCGCCACAGTGAGGCAGGATAGCGTGGGTCACGAAGCATCCCGGTTGGAGTGCGGGTGTTCCGATTAGGAGTGTGGGTGCTTCTGATTGGAGTGCGAAAAAGAAATAGAAGACAATAGTAGGAGATGCAAAGTTTTAGGACGGCAATGTTAGATCTTTGAGGTGGCTTGGGAATCAAATCCAAGTGGAGATTTTTAGGATTATGTCTTTGATTCTTTGTATAACTTCATGAGAATTATATAGGATTAGAGATCTATCATGATTAGGAGATTGTGTCTCATTATGATTGGGAGTTTGTATCTTATTCTAATTAGAAAGCTTGGTTAGGGGTAGGATTTTGGTTTCCCTATATATATTATTCTATTATTGGAGAAAAAATCAAGGAGAGGAGAGAGAGAGAGATAATATTCTTATAATCTAAGGTTAGCAGAGGGTGTAGCCTGATTCAAGAATATTGTGTGAGAGGCGAGGGTTTCGTAGTCTTTTTTCTTGCAAAAGATTACAACATTGGGAGATGGTTTCGTAGTCTTTGTCCGTTCAAAATATTATAAGGAGTGAGTTTTGGAGAGAATATGATATTTGATTATATATGTGAGGTTGTAAGATTGAGAGACAAGAGTTAAGTGGTTTCCCCTGTAGTTCTCTCTGATGTATAGTGGATTTCTGGTATTGTTACCTCGTGGATGTAGGTCGAAGTTAGTTGACCAAACTACGTAAATCTCAGTGTTCGTTCTTCTTGATTGTGGTCATTTTATATCTTATTCATTATGGGTTGGCTTCCGAGTTATGGGGATCGTACTACGCGGGGAGACTAAAATTCCCCAACAAAAAGTAGTCACCTTAGAATTTGAAGGTGGATGCTAATTGTATTGTTTATTAGTGTAGAGGATATCCAGTATGTATGAAGTTGCACATACAGCCGCACCAAGGCTTGATAGTTTTCTATTCAGCGGCTGGAATCAAATTGATCTCATTTCTCTAGCAAATGTTTCTAGATTTCCTTAGGTGATGTTAGATTCATATTATCAAGCAACTGATGGATGCCATGAAAGTAGTAGGGTATTCAAATTTCCTCAGTTTTCCTTCCCCCAAGACCAGCCTTCATCTATGGAATCACGTAAATGCAACCTTTTTCTTCTTTTTTGTTTGTTTTTTTGTTTGTGCATGAATATAAGTTTTGTCTATGTTTGTTTTGTTTTAATTGATACGTACATAAGACTGGATGCAAACTTGATACTCATTTTGCCTGAAGTAAATGCACATTATTTGGGTCTCTGAACAGTATGCCAAATTTTCAAATTTCAGAAATTATGTTCGTTTTCAATTTTTTTTCCCTTTTCTTGGGTGGGATTAGCTTCTATGCTATTGCAACGATAACTAGTGTACACCCCGTGCAAAGCACGGTACCCTTTTTTTTAAGCACTACATTTTAAACTTGTTTCCCTCTAAGTTTTAATGCATTTTATTTGATTATTATGTGCTTAAAATTAGAAATTATATCTACTCCACTATATTTAAAGAATGATGCAAGTTTTAATACATTTGATGTAGAATTCATATTTACTCCTTTGACTAAAATACCAAATTAGCCTAAATAGTGACACATCTTTACTACTTTGGTCTATAAAGTGAAATTGGCGACAATTTGACCTAAAAAGTGACAAATCGACGATAAATAGACTTTTCTGATCGCGGGAGTTATTTTCAAAAGTTTAAAGAAATTTTATATGTAGACCACTTAATCTCTCATGATTTTTAAATTAACCCATCTCCTTTCCCTAAATTTCTGAAATTTATAAAAAAATATCATCTTTTTCTACTATCTTCTTCCCACCATCTTCTCAATTCCCTTATTCTTCATATACCCTAACCTTTCATCCCCCCTCACTCTCTCTCCTACCTTATTTCATGGATCATAGCACTTACTTTCTAATTTTCTTCATCTCCTCCAGACTCTTTTACTCCAAATCCCCAACATCTCCTCCTCTCTCTCATTCCATCTTCCTTCTTCTCCTCTTCCTTTCTCTCACTCTCTTCCTACTTGCTTCACCCACTCCCAACACCCATAATTAAACATTCCACCACAATCTTAACTTTATTCTTCTCTTCTTTTCTTGCACTCTCTCTTCCTCTCTGCTTCTTACTCCTCTTTCATCCTCGAATCATTAAAAAATCAATCTCCTTAAGAGTGAGGATATGTGAAAGAAAGAAAAGAGAATTGAGACGATTGAGAAAAAAAAGAATGAAAGATATGACAAGAAGGATGAGGGAAAAGATGATGGGAAATGAGAGAGAGAGAGAAGTTCTTTTTATAAATTTTAAAACTTGAGGGGTTAAATCAGAAAATATAAGAAATGTGAAGGGTGTATATAAAAATCTCTTAATTTTCTTGGTTAAAAAATGCTTCTAGTGACCGAAAAGGTTTATTTGTCACCGATTTGTTACTTTTTAAGTTAAATTATCGCCGATGTTACTTTTTAGGTCAAAATGATAAGGAGGTGACACTATTTATGCCAATTCTGTATTTTAACCTTACTCCTTTATACTTAAAAAAAGACTTAAGTTTTAATATATTTGATTTAGAAATTATATTTAAAGAAGGATCCAAATGTTAATACTGTAGTAAAAAATATTTTATGTTATGTTACAGTTTTGTTGTAGCATGAACAGTACTTTATACATAGAGGGTAGATTCGGTTTATTGTTTATGCTACACTAATTTACTGTAATATTCAATGTAACATGAACCGTGATTCTTAGGTTCTCTTTTAAAGTACAACAGAGTAGATTTTAGACTGATTTTATGTGTATCCAAATATGTTCTGGTTTATTCACCGCTATTAGTGAAAACATCAGCGTCTCACTTTTGAAGGTATCAATTCATCACTCACCGAAGAGAATTTATTTGTACTCGTTCTGTTTCCAGAAATTTATATTAGTGCACAATGCCCAAGCAGAAAGCAGCAATTCAAACACATTGTTCTTGTAAAACCTTACAAATATATACTTAATCACGAAACTGTAAGGGGCTGTTTGGTTAAAAATCTTTTCTCTTGAAAGCCTGCAAAAGTGTCACTTCTTTGACAGGCTTTAAGCAAAAACGCCTCTAAAAAAAGAGGATTTTGCTTGAAAGCCTGCCAAAAAGTGACACTTTTGACACTTTTGGCATGTTTTCAACAGTGACTTTCCCTCAAAAACAGGGAACCAAACAGCCCCTAAGGTATTCATTCTCATGAGCATCTCACGGTTGATTGTTCCATTTTTAAGATTTTCTCATCTTTTAAGAAATTTTGATTGTGGGTGAGGAAAGTTCCGCTTTAGTGGGCCCAAGCACTGTGTTATGGACTAAGTTTCCCTGACTTGTGGGCCTCAACAATTTTCTTTTCAAAATCAAACCTTTTCTTAATTTTCATTATTATTTAAAGAACATAAAAGTTCTAAACGGTCAAATATTTTCAGAAAGTATATGACATGATAAAATATGAAATAAACTAGTTTTGTAAAATATTTGTCATTTTTTTGGTCAATGAAAAGAGATTTTATTCATTACCAAATGTAGAAATAGGGTACATCATGATACTCAATATGTGAGATATCCCTCATTATGATACAGGAACAAAAAACAAGCTATTTACAGGTTACAAAACTTGCATCAGGAGCTTAAAATCTTCCGAATGATCACTGTTGAGAATAATTGACAGAACATCAATTTTTATGTCTCTGATCAATTGCTCAACACTCTTACTGATTTGGCCAAAAATCCTTGCATTTATTTCTCTCCATACACTATAAACAGTCGCTGCCAATACCATCCTCTTCACCTTATGCTTAAGTCCATTTCCCTTCAACCTGATGTTATACCAGTTTAAAAGTATACACCAGTCACAAGACCTCCATTTAAAATGAATCCAATCCATAATTCCATTCCAAACATCTCTTGAAAAGCTGCAATCGAAGAACAGATGATTTCTACATTCAGGAACTGCACCAGAGCATAATTTGCATTGATTGATATTGATAATTCCCCCTTTCAGAAGTTTATCCTTAGTGAGAAGTCTATCGTGAGCAGCTAACCAAAGAACAAAAGCATGTTTTGCAAAGCTCAGACATTCCCAAACTGTATCACGCCATAGAACCTTAGCTGCTACTGGATACAGGGCATTATATAGGGCTGATAGCTTCAGATTTGAATTAGTATGACAGGAACTAATCAGCTGCTTCATGTTTGATACACCACCACAGAAAATCAAAACTTTATCACGGATTTTCAAGAGCTGCTTCCACATCCATGAATCCCCAACTTTAATTTCAACTTGCCAGATATCTCTATTTTTCAGATATGTTTCATGAAGCCACTTGATCCAAAGAAGCTCTTTGTTAGTATGAATATACCAAAGATTTTTTAGAGCAGAAGCAATGTTCCATGTGACTGCTGAGAATATCCCTAAACCACCCTGAGCTTTCCCTCTACAAACTATGTCCCATGAGACAAGAGGATGCTTGAAAGAATTATCTGTTTTACCCCAGAGAAAATTCCTACACATCATGTCAATTCTTTGAAGAACTTTTGTTGGTAGAATGTAGCTTGACATCCAATATAATTGGATTCCCAAGATAACACTTTTTATGATCTGAAGCCTCCCCGCATAGGATAAATGCCTATGAGACAACCAATTTTGAAATTGGCTAGTTATCTTGCTGAATAATGGATTACAGTCTTCAAAAGACAGTCTCTTGCACACTAGTGGAACCCCCAGTTATCTAATTGGCAGACTGCCTTCAGAAAAACCAAGGCAGCTCTGAATAGAAGCTTTAACTATATTATTTACACCACCATAGAAAATTGAGCTCTTACTAGGATTAGCATCAAGTCCTGTAACAGCACTGAAGTGAGAAATTTTCTGATTTATCTGCTGCACAGAATATAAGTCTCCTTTGCTAAATAACAGCAAGTCATCAGCGAAGATGAGGTGAGAAATTTTCAGCTTAGCACATTTAGGATGGTACTTGAATTTCTTATCATGTTTCAACAAATCCAAGCTCCTAGATAGATACTCCATACCCAGTATAAACAAATAAGGGGAGAGAGGGTCACCTTGTCTCAGCCCTCTTTCACCTTTAAAAAAACCATGGAGTGAACCATTCAAGGATATAGAGTATTTAGGTGAAGAGATGGGGAAGCCCAGGCCTACAAGCATTTCAGACAAGAATTTCCAACTGATAGTGTTAAAAGCTTTCCTGATATCAATATTAATCATGATCCTTGGTGATATATGTCTCCTACCATAGTTCTTTACAAGTTCATGGGCAAGTAGGACATTGCTGGATATTGACCTGCCTTTAACAAAAGCACATTGGGCATCATTAATAATATACCCCATAACAGTTTGCATCCTGTTGGCAAGAATCTTTGAGATGATTTTATATATGCAATTACAGCAGGATATTGGTCTGAAATCAGAAGGGGATGAAGGACATTGAACCTTTGGTATAAGAACTATTGCTGTAGAATTAGTTACCCCCAATAATTTTCCAGTCTTGAAGAACTCCTCAACAGCTAATGTTACCTCTTCACCAATAATTGGCCAAGCTGATTTATAGAATGATGCACTGTAACCATCAGGGCCAGGGGCCTTATTATCTGACATTGAGAAAACAGCCTTTTTGATTTCTTCATTAGATACATGAGCAGAAAGATACCTTGAGTGAGTATCATTTATGCAAGGGCCATTTTTGATGATATTGTAATCAGGAGAATCAGTATTAACAGCAGTACCCATAAGGCCTTTAAAATAAGAGATAAATTCCATGGCTATCCCTTCATTATCAGAGATTATGATACCTGAATTATCATGGAGAACCAGAATTCTGTTATAATGTCTATTGGACTTGATGATGGAATGGAATAGCTTGGTGCACCTGTCTCCATGTATATTCCATGCAATTCTTGACTTTTGTTTGTAAAAAGACAATTCACAATCAGCTAGCTTGTTAAAAGAAACAAGGGAATCCCTTTCTTGTTTGATGAAAATAGGGTTAAGAGGGTCCTGCTGCAGATCCCTTTGAATAGCCTCTAGAGCATTTTTTGCTCTCATCACTTGCTCACTAATATTGTGATAATGCTTCTTGTTAAGCTCCTTCAAAGCAGACTTTAACAATTTGAGCTTAGCGCAAACTGAATACATTAAATGCCCTGGGACTGAAGTTTGCCAAATAGAATAGACAGTAGGGAGAAAACTAGGATGTTTGGTCCACATTTTAAAAAATTTAAAAGATTTCTTTCCCTGAACATTGTCTTCATAGATAGAGATAAGAGCAGGATAGTGATCAGAGAAACTTGGCAATAAAAACTCAGCATGGCTAGAATTATACCTGGCAATCCAAGTATCATTAATAAGAGCTCTATCCAATCTGCTCCAAATCCTTGTATCTGGGCCTTGTTTATTACTCCAGGTAAAGAAAGAGCCCAAAGTTTTCATATGAGATAGATGACAATTATCAATGAAGAGTTTGAAATCCATTGTGTCAGCATCAGACAATATAGCTCCTCCCAACTTTTCATCATCACTGATCAGAGCATTGAAATCCCCACAGAGAATCCAGGGAGATTGGCCAATTGATTGAGAAAATTGATTTAAATCTGACCATAGCTCTTTTCTTTTTTCAGTTTGGCTGTATCCATAGACTGAGGTAATAAGGCAATCCAGTTTACCATCATAAGATTTAGCATGGCATGTAATATACTGAGGAGAGCAGTGAATAACTTGAATATCCAGGACATTAGGATCCCATAAGATAAGGATCCTAGCCTTATCAGTAGAGCTACCATTAGCATACCATTTCCAGTTGCAAGCAAGTTTCTTGGTAACACCTGGCAGTATATTCTCCTTGATTTTTGTTTCTAGCAAAGCAAGAAAAGATAGATGATATTGTGATATATATTGCTTAACCAGATGATGTTTAAGGGGTTTATTTAAACCCCTTACATTCCAAAAAAATAAATTCATTTGCTCAAATTCCCCCTATCAATTATAGAGGGATTGATACCACTTGTCAAATTGATCAAAGGAGAAAAAGAATTTAATCCACTTTTTTGAACTTGTTTCCAGGGATTTTCTTTTTGCAAGTTACCAGAAAAAGTATGCACAGGGATTGTCCTAGAATCTGGTACATGCACACCATATTTAGGGGAGACTTGTTGTAACTCTATAATTGGAGTTGAAGCATGCATCATACTGCAGTCTCCAGCTTGTAGAGCTTCAATTGTAGTATTAATTTTCACGTTTCTTTGAACTTGTTTCCAGGGATTTTCCATATGCATGTTACCAGAAAAGGAGTGCATGGGATGCAGCACTACATCTGAAACATTACAGGTAAATGTCCCATAATTTGAATTTGATTTAGGGGCTTGCTGAAACTCTACATTTGGGGTTGAAGCATGTATCACCTGAACAGCTTCCATTCCAGAGATATCTGAAACATGCACAGCATGCACAGAAAGAGAACTGCAGTCCCCAGTTTGTAAAGCTTCATTTCCAGGAGAATGAACCACAGATTTACCTTTTACCACATTTAAATCAGCCTCATTTGCTTGAGTATATTTTTTACCAACCTGATTTTGATTCATCTGAGATACCACAGTTTTTTCAGAAACAACAGTCTTTTGCTTAGGAACCCATTTCTGAGACTTAACTTGCCTTCTACAATGTAAAGCATCATGTCCCACTGATTTACAGAAATCACACCATCTTGGCTTCATTTCATAAATCACCCTCTGCTGATATTGTTTACCATTTGGACTTTGAATTGTTATTTGATCAGGGAGAGTAGCAGGCAAGTCCACTTCAATTAAGACTCTCGCATAAGCAAGTCTTTGTCTATTTGCTGTGAGTTTATCAGTAGTGATGGGTCTACCAATAATACTAGAAATTTTACTAATACACTTAGAATTCCACAAATTAAGTCTAAGTGCAGGAAACTGGATCCACATTGGATAAGAACAAGAGTCAATTTTATCAAAATCATCACCAATTGTCCAAGGCTTAAGTAAAAGAGGCCTAGAGCCAAAGAACCAGGGACCATTGGCAAGAACTTCATTCATTTCCTCCTTGTTTCTAAATTTGAAAAGAAATAGGCCAGCCCTAAGCAAACATATTTCAGGTATAGTCAAGTTGAGCCAGACTTTCTGAATAAAATTCTCCATGGCTTTGAAACTAGCATTTAAGCCCAAAACACGGCCAATTAGAGAGAATTCCCAAATGGAACTACCCTCATTCCATTCATCATCATCAAAAATCACTGAATTATTAGAATCAGGAGGAATAAAACCCAAATTCAATCCGCTTCCAGTCTTCCTATTATCAGCAAACAAATTAACCCAACTTTTCTTTGTGTCTTTATTCACATGAACAGGATTAGGATTCACAAAAGAGGAAGCAATTTTATCACAGTTTGGATTCACATTAGACTTATCTAGATTTCCAGTAGGTAAGTTTTTAACCAAAACAGAATCCAGGTCAGAAATCAAAGGTTCACTACCAGATACTTCATCAATCTTCAGATTGCTTGATGGAATAGAAGAATTCAGAGCAGAATTCACAGGAGTATTACCAGATACTTCAGTAATCTTTAAATCATCTGAAGGATGAATAGAAGAAAAAGATCTTGAGGAAACATCCACCAGCTCAACTTCTTCTGCCCAAGAAACCCTAGCAGAGCTGAATTTTTGAGAATTATCAAGATTACGAGATTGATAACCTTCTCTCAGAGGATCAATCTGAGGATTGGTGGCTTCAAGAATCTCACTCATCAACTTCTTCTTCTTCTCCCCTATAGGACCAGTAGATCCCATTTCAGGGAGAAAATCTTCATCAGAATCCATAAAACTACCATCAAAATGATCAGCAGAAGAAGAAGAAACCAAATTCGATGCTCGGAGACCAATAGCAAGAATCTTTTTCCCACTGTTTTTCTTTTTTTAGGCATTTTTTGATCTCAGCAGAAGGCTTAGATTAGCATCCAAATCGCACACTAACTTGCGCCTAACTGCTCTAACGGCCTAAACCTTTTCGGTTAAAAAATATTTGTCATTTGTTACTCAATAAGTTACCTGTTTCTCCATTCATAATTTTTTGGTGATCTGGTGAATATTTCTAATTGTCTTTCCATGCTTGAGAATGTATATGAGATACAAAATGTGTGAAAGCTTTTTTTAAATGTCTTTTTTTAATAAAGAACACAGTGGGTGTGTTCGGCAATCACCTAATAATTGGGCAAGGTTCAATTCTAACCATGTTCTACTTTGATTCAATTTAGAGTTGGACTAAGGCACTGATGGTGAAACACTAAATTGGTTTTATGACTTCTTTTTACTTAAGTTAGTAAAGTTTTGGCCAATTTAAAATTGATCCAAAATTAGGTCAACACTGAGTTTTAAGAGGTTGTCAAACACATGTAGATTTGGTGCAACTAGGCTTCTTAGAACCTAACTATAAAGTTTTTATTTTTTTTATTTTTATTTTTTTTTTATTTTAGCTACAAAGCTTCACTAGAAGAAATGTCCCTAAAGCTCATCAGTTTTGCTTTCTCAAGTTATTTAAAGATTAAAAAATTGGAAGGATTTCCTAGGGACAAAAAAGTGTAATGGAATAATTTTTTTATACAATAAATTGATTACAATGTTGATACACTGATAAACTGTCGGATTACATCTACTTGCTTCTAATATTAACAACTCAAAAAGACAGCGTTACTACGTTTATAATAACTCCTGACCGAACGTTATTTTCGTCTACTATTAAATACCCACTTATTTAGAGTACCCCTAAGCAAAATAATTATTATAATTCCAGTATCATATATATTATAACATCACTAAGGGCTTCATCTTAATTAATTAAACCAAAATTAATCACATGTACATTGAATCTAAAGTAGATTAGAATTTGGTTAATATATCAGCAAAGATACTTCATCAACCTATATAAATATGTATAGTAATATGGGTGCCCTGCCGGCAATATTTAAATTAGATATATATTAAAACTGCGTGTTGCTGGGATAAATTAATCAGAGATGTCATAATGCACAATTTCTTTATCCTCAAGAGCTAAATATTGTTACTTATGACTTAGAGAAAAAAAGTGTAATACAGTTAATTAGTAAATTACTTTTACTTATAGTTTATCTTTTTTGCCCATCTTAATTAGAGTGAACGCCAAATTGAGAAAGCTTTAAGACAATCATGAAAGCAGAAGTCCAACAGAACGGTTGAAGGTCAAAATTCTTGCTGTTTTCCTTATGTACCCTTAACATACTAGATATTTCTCAAAATACCATCCACATAGTAGTAATTATTGAAAAGTAACAGCGATCATGCCAACGGAAACCATCTATTTGCTACAGTAATTACTAACCACAGTACACACCTACAACAAAATCACTTATATATAGCCTCTCTAGCCTTAGGTTGAGATCATTCCAGTAGCAAGCAAGACGGAGGTAGCAAGCAAGAAAGAGAGAGAGAGAGAGAGAGAGAGAGAGAGAGAGAGAGCTAAAACAGAGAGTTTCTCCTTATAAAGAGAGATTGTAACTCCTAAATTTTTCTAATAGTGGATTCTTCTACTTTTATCTGTGGTTTTTACCGCAAATTTATTTAGAGGGTTTTCCACGTAAAAATATATGTGTTCAATTTTATTATTTTCGCACTAATATTCATTGCGACCCTATTCTACAGGGCTCCAATTATTCCCAACAAGTGGCATCAAAGTCTGACTTAGAATAAGTGTTTCTGACTTAGAATAAGTGTTTCTGCTTATCGTATGCTCTAATGCTGCCACCAACGGTGGACCCTCCACATTAAAAAATAAGCTAGATTATCAGTTACCCTTTCGAAGGCACTGTACACTATTCATGAGTATGGTACTGTTCACAAGTATGGTTGTTATTCATGAGTATTGTAGACGTTAAAAATTGCCTATAGGTCCCCGCACATGGCTCGAGACAGAGATAAGACGATGAACGTCGCTATCCGAGTCACAGAAGCTCATTTGACGACGACAAACACATGAAGTGAGTCGACGGACCATACGAAGCAACGAAACTTCGGAATAACGGGAACAAGAGCTGATCGGGAGCCCCACGTTATTTACGAAAGGCGGAGCACCCCTCGTGTCCTATTTACTCCACATATGATTCAATTATGGGAGCCTGTAGATCTCCTTGTCGGCTTTCCAACGCATATTGAACCACGTAATTCCGAGTCCGGACGACGAATTTATGGTGGAAACAAACTCCACACGCCAAAACCAGAAAAAGCAAAACCAAGACACCCCGTGGTGTCTTGGCTTGGCCAAGACACTTATAAGTGTCTCAGCCAAGCCAAGACACTTATAAGTGTCTCGCCAAAGCCGAGACACTCTCAAGTGTCTTGGCTTGGCCAAGACACTCAGAAGTGTCTACAATACAAAAAAAACACTGATTTTGGTTGTTTTCGGCGGTTTTTCGATCGTTAACCGCCTAGATTTGTTTCAACTGATCTGATAATGTGGTTAATTGGTTTCAACTGAAGATAAGAGGGAATCAACCGTTCTTATCCGAACACAGGGCTCCTGAAGCCTATAAATACAGCCTCAGGGCCTTTATTTTTTAAGATCTAGAATTCTCGAGCGTTGGCGAAGCCCTGCCGGATTGAGGACTGAAGATCCACGAATTTCAGAGAGAAGGAGGACACTTCAGCGGATTCTTTGGCATAAAGAAGAGGAGTTCGTCAGATCTGCAGCCCAGTTTGTCCCTTAAGATTACCCCGTTGCGGTGATCTTAAGAAGAGCAATTATCTCGCTGTTGCCGAGATAAGCGCTTCGGTTTCTTGATTCCTTCACGAATCAACGAAGCTCCGGATCTGATCTGATCGTTTGGTGATCCACGGATATCAACGTCCCCGTTACAGGCCAAGATCCCACGCAAGCAGCGGGCGGATAAACACTCATTGCGTTTGTTTGAAGAGAGTTTTATTTTTTTGTTTTCACTGTGTAAAGGTCTTATAAAAAGACCGATCTTTTTGAACTTGTTGTAACGATTCAAGTTGTAATAATTTATACAATGAAGAGTACAATTTTCTACCCAAACAAGCTGGCGACCAAAGTGGGAGCCAACAGCTTCGCTGCCGAAGCTGTTGTGCCGCAGCCGAGGATCAAGATCCCGGTGTTCGAAGAGGTCGAATACGAATTCGACCAGCAGAAATTCGAGGAATATATTTCCTCCTCCTCCTCCAGATCTTCTTCTTGCAAACGCAAGAAAACTACTGCCGCGAAGAACATGCCTTCAGATCCGAAGATCAGGGCTGATGATCTGAACCTGAATGCAGTGGAAGACCCCTCTCCGGCTTCAAAAGAAACAAGATCCAACGTTCGTGATAACTCCTTGAAAGTCAAGGGGTTGCCCGTTGAAAGTGCACCAGTGTTGACGAAGAGGTCTCGTCAAAGGCGTCGTCAACATCTTGCACGCCAATTAGCCAAGGCTTTAGAGCCTATTGATGGGATATGCTATGATGCGGATCTGAAACTCAGAAGGCACCAAGTGTTTCAGCAACAAGAAAATGCCTCCTCCTCCAAACCAGCAACCAATGAATGGGTTTGTGTCAAAAAGACCCGTTCAACTCTTGAGGAGCGTATCCATAAGCGCCGAGCACTGCTAGCGCAGACAAGGATCCTTGTGCGGAAGGCACAGGAGTTGCAGAAGGAAAAGTGGTCAAAAAGCTACCAAGATCTAAGCAAGTTTGGATGCCAAAGGCCAAATCAGCACCTAAGGCAAAAGCATCCGAGGATGCTTTCCAACCTTCGTCAACTTCAGATCTCACTCCTTCTAATCCCACACCGCCGGTGAAGCTCCGTGATAGTATAGACATATCCAGAGGCAGGAAAGCAATAGCGGAACACCTAGGTCCTTTGCATGAAGATCGAGGCAAACCGCCTATTAAAGAACACTTGGGCCCAGTGAAGGAACCCTGAGCAACTCAACAAGCTGGGGGTCACACGCGCCCTCATGACAATATAAAGCCTTCTCATAAAGAGAAAATTCCAGCCACTGACCGTATCAGACTGCGAGTCGAAGGCCAGGAGCCCGTTAAGGTTTCACCCCCGGAAAGGTCTGATTCCAAACGTGTGACTCCTGCAAACACCAACAAGGAGTTGTTTACTTAGAAGAAAATGCGTCAGACAGACGAACGCATTATACCTAAGAATTCATGTAAACAGCTGATAGGTTGCTCTAATCGCAATGTCGATGAGTTGTACTATCGGGCTGGGGGTACGAATAAATCTCAAAAGAGAAGTACCCAGGAAACGGACTCTCATTGTCCGTGTACCAAAATTATCAGGGCAGTATTATCAACGTGTAGCTGTCCCAAGATTGCTCCACAGAAGGTCTCGGTATTCCAAAGGCTTTCCTATGAAGCGTCGGAAACCAAGCTAAGGTGTTTTCAAAGAAAAAGATCAGCTGTGCGAGACGACGAACTCCCAAAGGTCACTATCAATATGGATGATAAAGGGAAGTCAACACGAAGTTTCAGTTCTCGTCATTTTTCGAACGTATCCCAATGTATAACTCGGTTACACGTAGGAACTACTATGCGTAGGGATTATCAGAGGATGAATAACGAATTATCCTCAGATGATGAAGCATCAGATACGAACTCTGCCATCGCTTCTGACAATACGGTGTCCATCATAGGATAATCTCGTGAGGCGTTCATGATCAACGCTGAAAAATGACCAAGATCATCGAGGACGCTTTGGCTAAGGAAAAAGAGAACTTCAAGTTCGAATTAGAAATAGCCATGATACAGATGAAGGAAGAGCATGACCGACAGATGCAGGCTTTATCCAATCAACTTGGTGAATCTAGCCGCCGCACCCAGAATGCCGCAGTTGATAGCGATCCAGAAGTGGATGAAATCATCATGGCCGATGCACCCTCTAAAAATACTGGGGGTGGTTCAAATGCATCCCCTACAAATAACAACGTGTGGGGTGGTCCCGTCAAAGATAATAATGCCGGGGTAACCACATTGTTCCTCTCGAAAATCATCCAAAACATGATACAGACGAGGACGAGAAGATGAAAGACCTCGAGAGTAAAATTAATGCTCTAATGTCTGCTCGAGAGGTAAAGAAAACCGGCATTCTATGTCCTTACCCGAAAGAGTAGGATTCGATCCTATATCCGGCGAAGTTTAACCTAAACAACTTCACGCCATTTGACGGGAAGGGCTCGCCCACTCAGCATCTGATCTACTTCAAGTCCCACTTGGGCATGATCTCCGGCAATGAAGCCTTAATGGTTCGGTCATTCGTCGACGCCCTTCGCGGGCCTGCCTTCGATTGGTATCGCCGTCTCAAGCCTGGAAGCATCAACAACTGGGACGATATGAAGATTTCATTCCTCGACAACTTCTTTGACGACGACACCGAGATATCCATCAGGACACTCTTCGATGAGAAGCAAGAAGACGAAGAGACAGTCGACGACTTCATCAAACGTTTTCAGAAAAAGGCGATGAACTACCGAGATCCGATCACGGAGGACTTCATCCTCCAGATATGTCATAATAACCTA
Organism: Asparagus officinalis; assembly: GCF_001876935.1. Classification (NCBI taxonomy): domain Eukaryota; kingdom Viridiplantae; phylum Streptophyta; class Magnoliopsida; order Asparagales; family Asparagaceae; genus Asparagus; species Asparagus officinalis. The sequence continues at coordinate 60,801,829 of NC_033798.1, read as the reverse complement.
TCTATTGAGATATTGGAAGTTATGAGAGTCGCACAGTCCAACACTTGGAAAGACTTGAAGGTGCGCGGCGAACAAGCCGAACGCTTCCCCAGAAGGAAGAAGACCGAAAGAAGCCAGCAGTCAAGGCCTGTAGTTGCTAGTGATAATAGTCAGACGTCACAGAAACAACCTCAAAAGCGGCAAAAGGACTCCAGATCCGAGACTCCAAAAAGAGTACTCATTCAAGGATGAGAAAGTTTCGGATATTTTCGAGTACCTCCTAAATAACAGTGAGATTGAGCTACCACCGATTAAAGATCAGGAGGGAGCTAAGAGGATTACGGACCCAAACTATTGCGTGTACCACAGGAGAGTCCCCCATCCTACTGAGGTTTGTTTTAGTCTAAAGAACAAGATTCAAGCTCTAATCGACTCTAGCACCATAAAGCTAGAATAAGCCGAATGACGGTGCACCACTCCGAAGAGTATACGAGTATAAACTGCTCCTCGATACTCTTACATGTATATGAGTCTAAACTATTTTCTTTCTTTCACGGGAAGTTCCTGGAGAGTGCCATGCATGTTATTCTTAAGGATAACCCGATCATGCAGCTGAATACAAGGATAAACCCAGTTTCATAAAAAAAACTGGGGGTAGATGATTCATATAACGGGAAGTTCCCGGAAGAATATTAAATGTAATATTCTTAGGGTTAACCTGATCATTACAAACAAAGTGATAAGCACTAAACTCCCATTCAAACTCCCGCTACGTCTGTGCACTCAACACTCCCATTGTTAGAGTCCGAATATAGTACTCGGGATTTTAATTGTCAAACCCCTTCGTGTTAAGTATTTGTCACTTAACACTAGGAACCCCCTTTGAGTGATTTGTACGAATCAACACTCCCACTGTAATTTGTACTCCCACTCTCACTGTCTACTTGGTCAAACCTTTAAACATTTAAGAACAAAACCAAAATCCCCTCTTGAAACACACGATATGATCACGGAGTTCGGACCTTCCGTCCTACGTCTCCGCTCCCCACTCCCGGGGAGAAATCCACTATCACAACCGGGTTTTCTACGTTCACCCGAATAACGTTTACACCTCACAGTATCGGTTTTCAACGCTCACCGATCAACGTCACTCCTCACAATCGGTTTTCTAGTTCACCGAAAACTTTCACACCACACTCGGTTTCTAGCTCACCGAAAACCTAACAATCTCACAATGTAACAAATATAAATTGTTCTCTAATATGGATGAGAACACAATAAAAGCTCACACTCAATGCTACAACTCTCACAACCCTAATATATTATGAATGGAAATACAATAAGCTCAAAGTGGGTGTGTGTAACAATGAGTGAAATCAAATCTAAACTCAATATAAAACTAGCTTTAATAGAAATGATAATTGACAAATAACAAATGAAAGCTAGAGTAGAGTTTAGAAAACTTCTCAATGGAAGACAAGATGGAGAGATGGAGATTGAAGCCCAAACAAGAAGATGATCTCCTCCACTTGTGAAAACTTCTTCACAAACAAAACAAACCCTTAAACACACTTAAACCTTGTTTAAAACTTGTTTAAAACTTGTTTAAAAACTTCTTTAAAAACTTCGTAGATATATTAAAACTGAGGTATAAGGGGGTATTTATAGCCTCCCAATACCTCAAACAAAAGCCCAAACCAAAAGACCAAAAACCCCTCCAACGGATATAAAAAAATAACCGTTATGGGTTATTTATAGCCTCCCAATACCTCAAACAAAAGCCCAAACCAAAAGACCAAAAACCCCTCCAACGGATACAAAAAAATAGCCGTTATGGGCATTCTGGGAGCTGGGCGGTCGACCGACCTTTTTTTCGGTCGACCGCTCGCACTGTACAAACCCGAAAAAGTTCCAGAGACATTTCCGGTCGACCGGTCCGGTCGACCGGAGTTACTGTAGCAGTGCGCAACTGTTTTGTAAAATCAATTTAAAATAGTAAATGAACTCCAAAAATTATGAAATTTTTTGGGACCGTTCTATACATGTATAATAACATGCCAGAGAAAGAATTTCTAAAAAATCTTTTCCCAGTTGAGAGAAATAAATATTTGAACACAAATTTTACAGTTTCTGAAAAACTGTTAACATATAATAAATATTTGAACACAAATTTTACAGTTTCTGAAAAACTGTTAACATATACGATTTTGTAAAATCAATTGGCACAGTAAATCAACTCCAAAAATAGTAAAAACGGGAGAAAAGTTTCTAAACATGTCAGAGAAAGAATTTTTCAAATATCACTTCCCATTTGCGAAAACTCATCAGTTTTGTAAAACATGCACGAACATGTGCACGGACGAAAACGTGAATTTGTAAATTCCTTTAAACATAACAAATCAATTCAAAACTTGATGAAACTTTAAGAAATGTTTGCAAATGATATTTTGAACATGTTACAAAAAGAATTTTCCAATTTTCATTTCCCAATTGTGAAATCTCATTATTTTACAAAAGTGTTCAAAACATGAAAAAAGTGATATACATGAAGTTTGATGTTTTGACATAAACAATGTTTTGAAACTTTGTGAAATGTTTTTATAGACTTAATAAAACATGTATAAACTGATATTGAAGTCCAAAAACTAAGAATACAATATTTTCACAAAATTGCATATTCTATGCAATGTTTTCAAAAACACAATAGAAAATATGAAATATATAATTTCATATATATAATCATAAAAACTCAAAACACATGTATGTATATATATAACTATATATATGCATAGAAACCAACTTATGTATATATATATAACTATATATATATACGAAGAAACAATAAATGTGTGTGTATAGAATTTGAGCTTAACGTACTTAACACACATAATATAAATCCTAAACTAAATTACCCAAGCTTGATCTTGATCTTCATTGAGCTCAACTTGGTACACGTTGCAGATGAAGCTAAACTTGGATCTTGAACTTGAATTGTATGATGCTTCACTCCACAATTCCGCCAACCTCCATTTGATATGATCGTTGAAGCTCTATTCCATCCATCCTCCAACAACGTTGTTTGTCTACAATACATAGGAATGCACAAACACTAGACAAACAACATTAGTAGTAAATTATTTGTTAAACATCATCAAAACAAGACAAACACTAGACAAACAACATTAGTAGTAAATTATTTGTTAAACATCATCAAAACAAGAAGGCCAACACCATGAACTTGAGGTCCACAAATTGAACGATCAAACCTTTAAACAGTTAGGGTCGTCTCAAATTTCTATCTTGGTCAAACCTTTAAACAGTTAGGATCATAACCAAAATCCCCTCTCGATTCCTTCCATGAACGAGAGGTCCACAAATTAAATGATCAAACCTTTAAATAGTTAGGGTCGTCTTAAATTCCTATTTTGGTCAAACCTTTAAACAGTTAGGATCACAACCAAAATTCCCTCTCGATTCCTTCCATGAACGAGAGGTCCACTTTTAATTTGAGCAATCAAATCTATAAAAGTTAGGATTGCCTCCAACCTCACTTGGTCAAACCTGCAAATAGTTAGGACTAAGACCGGAATGCCCCTTTCGATAAACGAAAGACTTACACCTTCTCCTATTCGGCCAAACCTATAAAAGTTAGGGCCGAAATCGGAATTTTATCTCAAAAAATGAGGAATTCTTTTCTTGGATTCAGCAACCAATCCTATAAAAGTTAGGGTTACTTGAATCTTTCCGATTCTCGGAGTGGAGACCCCACTCCTAGTTTTACTTTTTCGGATTCTTAGGGTGAAGATCCCACTTTGAGTTTCCTTGGTAACTGGAGATAGAATATAAAATTCTTCCTCTTTAGTTTTGGGAGATAGAATATAAAATTCTTCCTATCCTATTTTTTTGACACCATCCTTTAACTCTGTAATCCATGCCTTATACGCGCGGGGAATTTTATCCCGAATCCTAAGTAGGGATAAGCCAACGTCTAACACGCGTTGCCGGTTAGTTCTTGACTGTAAAAAGAACAAAAGCCTACATATTCGATATTGTGGCAGGTAGTTATTCATGATGCCAAAATCCGTGCTTCACACGTATGGGAATTTTATCCCGAATCCTAAGTAGGGATAAGTCAATGCCTAACACGCGTTGCCGGTTTAGTATTTCACTGATTAAAGAAGACACCAAAATCCAAGTCTGGGGAATTTTATCCCGAAGCCTAAAAAAGGATAAGTTAGCGTCTAACACACGCTACCGGTTAGTTCTTGACCGTAAAAAGAATAAAAGCCCACATATTCGACATTATGGTAGGTTGTTATTAATAATACCAAAATCCGTGCTTAACACGTACGGGGAATTTTATCCCGAATCCTAAGTAGGGATAAGTCAACACCTAACACACATTACCGGTTTAGTCTTTCACCGATTGAAGAAGACACCAGAATCCAAGTTTGGGGAATTTTATCCCAAAGTCTAAGAAGGGATAAGTCAGCGCCTAACATGCGCTGCCGGTTAGTTCTTAACCGTAAAAAGAATAAAAGCTCACATATTCGACATTGTGGCAGGTTGTTGTTAATAATGCCAAAATCCGTGCTTCACACGTACGGAGAATTTTATCCCGAATCCTAAGTTGGGATGAGTCAGCGCCTAACACGCGTTGTCGGGTAGTCTATTCCCGTGACAAAGACAAAGTCTACGTATTCAATATCGTAGCACTAAAAGAGTTAACTCTTTTAGCACAACGTTACATGCTAACACGCGTTGTCGGGTAGTCTATTCCCGTGACAAAGACAAAGTCTACGTATTCAATATCGTAGCACTAAAAGAGTTAACTCTTTTAGCACAACGTTACATGCGGAACGGACTTAAACATTCTGAATGCAAGCCCGAGTCAAACGGTAATCGGTAAAGGCATATCAAATCCGTTGATGGCTAAGGATTTGCCAAAAATCCTGAGTCTGCATCTGATACATGCTGCCGAGTAGTCTATTCCCGTGAGAAAAACAAAGTCGATGTATTCAATATCGTAGCACTAAAAGAATTAACTCTTTTAGCATAACATCACATGTGGAACGGACTTAAACAATTCGCATGCTAGCCCGACTCAAACGATAGTCGGTAAAGGCTAATCAAACCCGTTGATGGCTAGGAATTTGCCAAAAATTCTATAAATACGAGTCACTGACGCATCAGCTTTATTAGTTGGTCTCGTGATTTGAGCATCCAACGACTTCAGGATAAGATCCTTATCTGCAGACGAATCAGCTTTAACAGTTGGTCCTGTAGCCCCAACTGTTAGGACCGCCATGCTCCAATTCCTTAAAAGCTTAAACTGTATATACTCCAACAAACGTACGAGTATAAACTATGTTAACGCTGGTTAACGCGTAACCCTAGGTTAACGCCAGTCAACGTGTTGCCTATAAAAAGTCAACGCCGGGCGATTCGAAACCCTAGGTCAACGCCAATCAACACGTTATGATGAAAAAGTCAACGCCGGGCGATCCGAAACCCTAGGTCAATGCCGGTCAACGCGTAATCCTAGGTCAACGCCAGTTAATATGTTGCGGTGAAAAAGTTAACGTCTGGTGATTCGAAACCTTAGGTTAACGTCGGTCAACGCGTAACCCTAGGTCAACGCCAGTCAACGCGTTGCCATAAAAAAGTCAATGTCTGGTGATTTGAAACCCTAGGTTAACGCCAATCAACGCGTAATCCTAGGTCAATGCCAGTAAACGCGTTGTGATGAAAAAGTCAACGCCGGGCAATTCGAAACCCTAGGTCAACACCGGTCAACACGTAATCCTAGGTCAACGCCAGTCGACGCGTTGCGATGAAAGTCAATACGAGTCAATATATCATGATGGAGATAGTCAGTTCAAAGTTAACTCAATGATACGAGCCAAAATCAACTAACCAGTTTTGATTCAAGATTTCGACTACGGCCAGACGATAAACGCAGCGCCGAGAGAACTTCAGCTATTCGTCAAAATATCGAATAGATCAAAAATCGTAGGAGTCAAGAATCAAAGCTAATTATAGGTCCTTTTACACCGACTGAAGGTTGAACCGATCATATCCAAAGTATTTTAGGCTCATCTATAAAAGAAACGAGGCTAAAACACTTTGGAGGCGGTATCTATATGCGTCAAAAATTGCTTATAGGTCCCCGCACACGACTCGAGACAGAGAGAAGACAATGAACATCGCTATTCAAGTCACAGGAGCTTATTTGATGATGACAAACACATGAAGTGAGTCGACGGACCATATGAAGCAACAAAACTTCGGAATAACAGGATCAAGAGCTAATCGGGAGCCCCGCATCGTTTATGAAAGGCAGAGCACCCCTTGTGTCCCATTTACTCCACATATGATTCAATCATGGGAGCCTGTAGATCTCCTTGTCGGCTTTCTAACGCATATTTAACCACGTAATTCCAAGTCCGGATGACGAATTTACGGTGGAAACAAACTCGACGCGCCAAAACCAGAAAAAGCCAAACCAAGACACCCCGTGGTGCCTTGGCTTGGCCAAGACACTTATAAGTGTCTTGGCCAAGCTAAGACACTTCCAAGTGTCTTGGCTTGGCCTGGAAGTGTCTTGGCTTGGTCGGATCTTTTTATATTTTCATTGTAACGACTGAAGTTGTAATGAGTACCTCAATGAAGAAACTAATTTTCTCCCCAAACACACGCGTGTTAGTTCTAGTTCTATATCATGGCTCTTGGGCTCTTGGGTTCTAGTTTTAATTCTAACTCACCGCGTATTAGTTCTAATTCACCGCATGTAGTTACATGCAACTGAGATATTTAATTTTGGATCAGCAATAGTTTCTTGTTACATTGCAACTAATAAATATAGTTGAAACTAATTTTCCAAATAAGTCTCCAATTGCAGACAGAGACACCGCATGTATATTCATAATCATTTTGAGTTGTGAATGAGATTTAAAACTTAAAATTCCAGCTAACCCCTAACAGAAGTCCAAAAGAAATTGATACGTTAGTAAACAACTACAGTTCTAGCAGCAAATTGCAACATTTTAAAACCAAATCAAGCAAGTGTAACTACAACTGCATGCGACAACAGTAGCATTTAACTGAAATTGCCTCCAACTAGCATAATTCAATGAATAAAAGAGTCAAAAGAAGCACATTCTCTTTTAACACAGATTTAAATTTCTAACACACTATAATAAAGGGTACTACAGACAATTTGGGAGCAAAAAGAACGCCAATATTTGAGCTTTCATAAATTAAACCCAAGAGCCATGAATTAGAACTAGAACTAACACCATGGTGAGTTAGAACTAACATACGGTGAGTTATAACTAACACGCGGTGAGTTAGGACTAACACAAGAGCCCAAAAGCCATAAATTAGAACTAAAACTAACACGCGGTGAGTTAGAACTAACTAACATGCGGTGATTTCGAACTAACAATTATTAAACATAACTATGAAACTCTAAGTGAATTCATCTCCTGATGGACCTAATCACAAAACCCCTGGAAACTACTAACTGGGGCTTTCTAAATCCAAATGGAGTTTAAACCCTATGTATGACGAGTTTGCTTTCATGACTTGAACCTAAGACCTTCAGGTTAAGACGATGAGCATTTCTCTATTTGTTTTTTTACACACATTATACTGTAAAAAAGCTTATCATCTTGCAGCCAATTACGCTCATCACTGTTATCAAACAAATAGATGATACATCTGAAAACAAGTAGTATTACCAATCAAAAGCTATGGTCCCAATTAGATAGATCTGGAGCCAATTCTAATAAAAAACCAATTTCACCTGCTAAACTTCCAATTGACACCCCAATCAAATTACCACACCCCCAAGAGGCGGTGACAAACTCGAGGGCGAGGCGGGGAGTGGCGGCGAGCTACGGCGACGAGGTCGGGCGGAGGAGAGGAGGGGAGACACGACAAACTCGAGGGCCGAACTCACGGGGTGCAGATCTGGAGCCTGACGTCGTGGTGAAGGGCGTAGTCACGGGCGAGAGCAGAGCTTGAGAGCTTGAGAGAGAGAGAGGAGAGAGGAGATGAGAGAGAGAGAGAGAGAGAGAGAGAGAGAGAGAGAGAGAGAGAGAGAGGAGAGAGAGAGAGAGAGAGAGAGAGAGAGAGAGAGAGAGATAGAGAGAGAGAGAGAGGAGAGAGGAGATGAGAGAGCGTTGGGTTTGAAGGATTGAGGAGAGGGAATAAGGATATTTTGGGAATTTTAACTTAGGTTAATGTAATAAATGCTAAAAAGGGGCTGCAGCACAAAATGTCACATTTAAAAGGGCTGAACCACATAGGGGAAAGTTGAATGGGCTGCAACACATGAATTTTATGCTTTTGGGCCCCGACAATTTTTTTCTTTGATTCTAATATTGTATGTTTGTTTAAAACACATGTGAAAAAAGCTATCCCATGCTTGTATATAATGCATTACAATAAGGAAAAGTTGTGTCAAGATCCCAAAAATAAAGCTCATTTGGCCAGCCTTCCTGTATTATTTTTCAAGTAAAACAGCCCCTAATACATCATGAATTGTGTTTTAACCCATTTATACCCTTCCAGGTCAGCACATAGAGATTTTTTTTGGAAAAACTCAATTCTACCCCTTAACCCGTTCCCCCCAAAACTACCTTGCTCTCTCTCTCTCTCTCTCTCTCTCTCTCTCTCTCTCTCTCTCTCTCTCCTCTCTTCTCTCGCTCCAATCCTTGTAATCTGAAGAGAACCTATGAAAAAAACCCATAGATTTTCACTCAAACCTCCATAAAACCCGTCAAAATTTTCTTTAAAAAAGGAGGAAAATGACCAAAACCCTAATTTGGAGAAGGGTGATGGAGACAACACCTAATTCGTAGTGGTTCATCGTCGACGTCCCTTAGCTCCAACGATGAAGGAAGCTCTGGGAGAATCATTCACCTCGGTCTCCGTATCCTTATCCCCCTCCGACGGTTCTTCTTTTCCGAAGTTCGCCTCATCTAAGGATGATGACAATAACGAGGCGACGGTGGCCCTGTTGTGCATGAAAAAGGGATCTGACTTTCAAGAATGGAAGAGGAGACGTTCAATGGAGGATGTGCCCCTCTCTAATAAGAAGTGAGTTCTCAATTAACTTTAAAAATTTTAATTTTAAATTTAGTTAATTTTAGTTATAGTATTTTGTAAATTTATGGTGTTGGATGTTAGTTGAAAATTTGAGCGGGAAAAAGGAAGAAAGTAACAGTTTACTTGCTTGAAATGCGATTGATATTTATGGGATATGTTTGTGGAAAAATAGTGGTGAAAAACTAGTTATTGTTGTTTAGAGAAAGAACGAGTTTATTAATTTGGAAGTATAATCGTTATGAAGTAATTAATGTAAAACATACTCATTTGTTGTTAGCTATTAGCAATGCATGTTAATAATTCTCATTTGTTGTTAACTTTTAGCCTTAATTGTCAATTATTAACTATGCATGTTAATAAAAATTGACTTTTACTAAGTTAATACATTAACGGTTAACTATTTCCAATTCATGTTAATAATAATCCTTTGTTGCTAGGCTAAGGCCATAGCTGTTGAAGTTTAATATTCGACTCATTCGTAATAAAATCAGATATAACTTTGGACCATATTTGTAAATTTTTTATCTTAATCTAAGTGAAATTGTTATGTATAAAGTATAGACCTATTGTATGACATATAGACTCATTGTTTAGAATTTAGTTCATTGTGTTGTATTATAATGTATGAAGCATGTACAATGTACAATCACTTTCAATTGTTATAAAAAATAAGTGAATTTTCGCAATTAGATTTGACATGTATTATTTATTGATAAGTATAATCATAGTTGATGAATTATTTGTTTAAGTGATAGCATTACATGCAAAAAGTAAATTGTAGGCGTCTAAAATTGTCTATGAGAACCCGCACGAAACTCGAAGCAATGAATGGGCGAGTCAAGAAGATTCACCTAATCAGCTCGCGCGCGTCGCTCAGCGCACTCACGCCATTCAGCCCGTGCGCGTCGGTCAGCGCACGTACGTCAAATCATCTCGTGCGCGTCGGTCAAACGCGTGCACATCAAACCAACTCGTGCGCGTCGGTCAACGCGTGCACGTCAATCATCTCGTGCGCGTCGGTCAAACGCGTGCACGTCAAACCAACTCGTGCACGTCGGTCAACGCGCGCACGTCAACCAGCTCGTGCTCGTCGGTCAACGCGCGCACGTCAAACCAACTCGTGCGCGTCATTCAACACGCGCACGCCAATCAGCCCGCGCGCATCGATCAACACGCGTATATTAACCAACGCGCGTTCGACGGTCAGTCTTGCGGTGAAGCATACAAGTCAACAAATCGACTGAATACGCGACAAGAATAAGTCTCGGAAGAAAGAAAACAGAAAAAAGGAAAAAAGTCAGCGAACCCGCGCGAGCGCAGGACGGGGCGATCCAACCCGCGCAAGCGCGGGTCGGATCAATCCGACCCGCTCATGCGCGGGTCGGATTTGACCGACCCGCGCAACGACCCGCGCAAGCGCGGGTTAGACCAGTCTGCCGTGCTGTTTTGACCCTCTGATGTGTTTTTTGACGGTTTTAATGGTTTTCTCGAGATCTTTTCAGTTTCAGAGGTTCCCAACTGACTTGATATCATCTACAAACGTGGTTAGGCCGTTATTGACTAAAGATAAGGCCAAATCACTTGTTCTTATCCAAATAACCGCTTCCGAAGCCCTATAAATACAAGCCCAGGGCCTCCTTTCAGCGGGGACGAATATTGATCAAGACGTGGAGGTGCTGCTGGATTGAGGAGTCAAGGAGCACGAATTTCAGCGAAGGCAAATCAGATCCTGGCGAACTTCGGCATAAAGAAGGAGCTATTCGAAGGATCTGAACCTTGTCCGTCCGTCCCTTGAGATTAGGCTTGGTCTTAATCTCGAGAAGAGTCCTGATTTCGCTTGGTCGATATCAGCGCTTCAAATCAAACACTACCTCGGTGAAGGCGAAGCTCTGCCGAATTTTCCATCAACCGGATCCAGATCGACGGTCGTCCACGGATAAACCCCGGCACACACAAAGATCCCACGCAAGCAGAAGACCGATAAACAATCTCTGCGTTTGTTTGAAGAGAATTGTATTTTTTCATTTTCATTGTGTAAAAGTCTTATAAAAAGATGATAATCACATTTTATTACAATTTTATACCCTCATTATCTATTTTATATGAATAAATATACTACTAGACTAATAATTGTTTTATTGTTTAATGCAGGTTAATGAAGAATAAAATCCTCAAACCCGAATGGCTCTAAAGCAGAAAACTCCACGTT
>NC_033798.1:60741582-60789527 GCF_001876935.1 Asparagus officinalis | reverse complement strand
TTGGCCGAGACACTTATAAGTGTCTCGGCCAAGCCAAGACACTCCCAAGTGTCTCAGCCAAGCCAATACACTCAGAAGCGTCTACAATACAAAAAACGCTGATTTTTATTATTTTCGATGGTTTTTCTATCGTTAACCACCTGGATTTATTTTAACTGATCTGATTATATGGTTAAGTGGTTTCAACTGAAGATAAGAGGGAATTAACCATTCTTATCCAAACGTAGGGCTCCTGATGCCTATAAATACTGCCCTAGGTCCTTTATTTTTCAAGATCTGGAATTCTCGAGCATTGGCGAAGCCCTGCCGGATTGAGGACTGAAGAGCCACGAATTTTAGAGTGGAGGAGGAGACTTCAGTAGATTCTTCGGTATAAAAAAGAGGAGTTCGTCATATCTGCAGCCCGGTTCGTCCCTTAAGATTACCCTGTTGCGGTAATCTTAAGAAGAGCAATTATCTCGCTGTTACCGAGATAAGTGCTTCGTCTTCTTAATTCCTTCATGAATCAACGAAGCTCTAGATCTGATTTGACCGTTCTGTGGTCCACGGATATCAATGTCCCCGTCACAGGCTAAGATCCCACGCAAGCAGCGGACGATAAATACCCGTTGCGTTTGTTTGAAGAGAGTTGTATTTTTTTGTTTTTATTATGTAAAGGTCTTATAAAAAGACCGATCTTTTTAAACTTGTGTATTGATCGAAGTTGTAATAAGTTATACAATGAAGAGTACAATTTTTCACCCAAGCAAGTATGGCTACTATTCACAAGCACGATACTGTTCACATAAAATAGTAGAAGTTATCGTTCGTGATAGAAGCAATGGCGGCCAAGTTCGAGATTGAGAAATTCAACGGGAGTAATTTCTCACTGGTGAAAGTTGAAGATAAATGCTATCTTGAGAAAATATAATTGTTTAGCGGCCAAGGAAAGTGGAACGAGATGGATAAAATTGCTATTGCAAATCTCCATCTGGCAAGCAGATGAGGATGCTGTCAAGCATAAAGGAGAAAAAAATAATAAAGGAGATCTGGGATACTCTAACAAAGCTATATGAGGCCAAATCCATACATAAGAAAATCTTCTTAAAAAAGAGACTTTGTACTCTAAGGACAGCAGAATCTACATCGATGACCGACCACATCAACACCTTAAATATACTATTCCCTCAACTCACAACGTTGGGGCATACAATCGGTGTAAATGAACGTGCAAAACTTTTACTTCAAAGTCCACCTGACTCGTATGATTAGCTCATCATCAATCTAACAAACAACGTCCTTATAGACTATTTAGACTTCGACGACATTGCAACCGCCATTCTAAAGGAAGAAAAACAATGCAAGAATAAGAAAGACAGGCAGAAAAGTTCATAACAACCGAATGTATTATCAGTGACGAGAGGAAGATCAATGGAATGTGACTCCAGTGTGAGTCATACCCATGATAGATCAAAATTAAGAAGCAAGAAGAATATAAAATGCTACAACTGTAGGAAAAGGGTGTATGTGAAATCAGAGTATTAGAACAATAAAAAAAGTGGTGATAAAAAGTCTTCAGAGCTATCAACATCTCAAAGATGCGTCATAGGCACATTAGACAATGGTGAAATTTTATACGGTGGAGCAACAACTATTGATGAATGCAGAAAGAGGTTTGCTGATGTCTGGCTTCTAGATTCAGCATCCTTCTGGCACATAACCTCCCAGAGAGAATGGTTCTACAAATATGAATCTATCTCAGAAGGATTGGTATTTATGGGATGATCATGTCTTGAAAATTTTTAGTATTAGTACCATCAAAATTAAAATATTTGATGGTACAATACGCACCATTCAAGATGTATGATATGTGAAAGGCTTGAAGAAAAATCTATTATTTTTAGGACAATTAGAAGAGCTCAGATGCAAGACCCATATAGAAAATGGAATCATGAAAATTGTTAGAGGTTCGATTGTTATAATAAAATGAGAAAAGATAGCTGCAAATCTATACAAACTTAAGGGAAAAAATCTTACAGGAAGCTGATTCATGTGTGGCATTAACTAGCCGTAGAGAAGAACAATCCATGATGTGACACTATAAACTAGGCCACATGTCAAAACATGGCTGAAAGATTCTCTCTGATCAGAAGCTACTTCCTAGGCTCAAATCGGTAGCTCTTATCTTCTGCGAGTATTGTGTTACAAGTAAGCGACATCGGCTAAAGTTTAATACATCGAGTTCTAGAAGCAAGGCTATTCTGAAACTGGTTCATTCTGATACATGGCAAGCATCAGTTACATCCATGGGAGGAGAAAAGTACTTTGTATCCTTTATTGATGATTGCTCGTGAAATACCTTATCATGAAGAAGGCAGATGTATTCTGTCTTTAGAACTTACAAAGTACAAGTCGAGCTTAAATCTAAAAAGAAGATCAAGTGCTTGATAGGAAGGACTACTCGGACTATTATAAGTCAAACTGTAAGAGAAAATATTTTATTAAAGTCAATATCTTCTTTCTAAGCATATCATTTTACCACAAGTCTAGCACGATATCACTCTATTTGATCATTGCTATTTCGCTTGATCTTATAGACTCATTTGTTTCTAATGACCTTTCTTCCTTGTAGTTGTGACACAAATACCCAAGTCTTATTCTTATGGAGAGCTTCAAATTCTTCCTTTATTGTTGTCATCAACAAAGATGCATCTGTGCCATTTGTAGCTTCATGAAAAGTTGATAGCTCTCCATTCTCTTTTAGAAAATAGTATACAATATTACTCTCCTTAATATACTCCGAGTGCCAAGTTAGTGGTCTTCTCTCATGAGTTGACCTTTCAACTTTTGGGGCCTCTCATTTGGTTCTTGTACGTCATGTTTTGATATTGCTTCAGAAGAATTTGGAATATTTTCTACCTGAACAGCTACAGTCTCCTAGTCTTTCCTTAAACTACTTTCTTTCTATTTTCTTTATAGTTGGCTCTCTATAAAGATAACATCTCTATTGATGATAACCATACAAATAGTAGGATCCCATAAACGATACCCCTTTACTCCGTCAGCATACTCCAAGAATATACATATTTTGAAATCTGAATCCAGCTTTGTAATTTCTTGGGCATTGTACATTACGTACATTGGACTTTTAAATATATGTAGGTTTGAATGATCATCTAGCTTGTCAGTCTACATCTCCATTGGTAAAATTTACCGTCTGTGTATTCTCCTTCATTATCTAACCTCCTCTTAATCCAGCGGATTCCAAGTAACCAACCCTCAGTCTTGATTAAGACTTAGAAAGGGAATAAAAAGGGGTAGACAGGACATATTGCCTTGTGGGCTACTATCCATCAAGTCGGAATAGAGGCCCTTCACCTGGTAGGCCACTATCTGATGAGTTTGACTATCAGAGGTAACTATTAATATAATAGTTTTGGTGGACCCGCCATCCTACTAAAGAGGATTGGTGGGGAAAATTTGAATAAAATGGACTATCAGAGGTGATCATTAACGTGATAGTTTTGGTGAACCCGTCATCCTACTTGAAGAGGATTGGTGAGAGAATTTGGGAAAAATAGACTATCAGAGGTGATTATTAACGTGATAGTTTTGGTGGATTTTGTGGTTGATAGAGGTATTCTATTGAACATGACAACTCAGAAAAATTTATTACTCATAATCTAATGAACTACAAATAAACTAACCCCCAGTCTTGAACAAGTGCAGGGGGAAAAAGGATAGACATGGCACATCGCCTAGTGGGCTACTATCTAACGAGTTTGACTATCAGAGGTAATTGTTAACATGATGATTTTGGACCGGCCATCCTACTAAAGAGAATTAGCTTTAGTGGTCGTAGTAACTTCCCCTTCTAATTGAGAAGATTGGGCTTGGTCCGATTGCTCAGGTTAATCCTGCTTACTTTGTTCTTCAGCTTTAATCTTGACAATAATCTTTTGAGCCTATTCGCCTTGAGAGATTAATTGTCTTCAAGAACGGTAGTCTGTAACCCTCATTTGTGCTAGAAGGCCGGTCTGCAAGTTATGTCGACAAGTCTCCACTAAGGTGGGCTGGGTCAAACCTGACGAACATCGAAGAGCCGTGCTTCAAAACCTCTTGACGAAGGCTTTGATGGACCGTCTCTTCTTTTGCTTAGTGGAGAGAAGGGTATGTATGGAGACTTTTATATCCTCTTCAAAGAATCTTGACAAGAAGAGTCTCTAGATCAGCCTAATTTTAGATACATTCCGCAAGCAGTTTCCTGAACCATTCAAAGGCAACTCCCTTGAGGGTGCCAATAAACAATCAAGCCACTATGGCATCGTTTGATATCATATTCCCAGTCTGTGACCTAAAATAATAGATGTGTTGGTTAGGTGATCCTGTGCTGTCAAAAGTTTGTAGCGTCGGGACCTTAAAGTTTGAAGGATAAAGGGTTGCATCCCATTCGATAGGATAGGGCCTAGCAACTACCTCATCTTGGAGATCGCTTCTGTAGGCTATAGCATTAAGACGGGCTTCCAATTCTTCCATTTTGATAGACTACAGATTCTACTCGTTCTTAGTCTCTTCTTCGGGGGATGATTCTACGTGATGAGTTTCTTGCTCGGCAGTCTCATTCACTCTTTCTTTCCCCATTGATATGGATGATCCTCCTTTCCGGGAAAATTCCGGTCGAGGTTGCGACTCAGCTTTATGGAAATTGGCTCTATTTGTAATAATCTGAGCCATTATATCCCGAATTTGATTAATGGTTTCCTACTGTGCTCAGAGCATGGCCTCCTGCTCAGCAACCCTCTTTGAAAGATCTTTAGAATTTTTTGCCATGTGGGCGAAGCTCTCATGCAAAATGAAAGAGCTTGATGATTGGGACTCTGCAATGGTTGAGTGTTCATCCTCGAAATTGGCTCCTCTAGCTAATCTTCGATAGTTAACTGAAGGAATGGCTCCTGTCCAAGTCCGAGTGTGTCGGTAGACTCCTTCAAACTCGTTAGCGATTTCTCTGACGGTCGGTGAACGACTTATCTCAGAGTCATCGGGAAAATTCCGGTCGAGGTTGCGACTCAGCTTTATGGAAATTGGCTCTATTTGTAATAATCTGAGCCATTATATCCCGAATTTGATTAATGGTTTCCTACTGTGCTCAGAGCATGGCCTCCTGCTCAGCAACCCTCTTTGAAAGATCTTTAGAATTTTTTGCCATGTGGGCGAAGCTCTCATGCAAAATGAAAGAGCTTGATGATTGGGACTCTGCAATGGTTGAGTGTTCATCCTCGAAATTGGCTCCTCTAGCTAATCTTCGATAGTTAACTGAAGGAATGGCTCCTGTCCAAGTCCGAGTGTGTCGGTAGACTCCTTCAAACTCGTTAGCGATTTCTCTGACGGTCGGTGAACGACTTATCTCAGAGTCATCGGGACTAGGACCCGAGGCTTTCCCTCTGTCGATCAGATTGATATTGACTCTAGGATACTCGATCGCTGGATATTTCTTCTTGTACGAACGTCGTTGTTGGTTAGGCAAGGTAACGTTCATTAATTGGTCGAACACAACCGGTTTGGCCGCATATGAGCACCAGTGCCATCCCAAGAGGACCGTAGGAATCAGTTGTTCACATTGGAATAAACGAATAACTTGTTGCATCGGTCTTTCCATTGATTTGAACACTCTCAAATTTATTACAAAGACTCGAGAAAAGTTACTCGTTGATCGCGATGTTTGAATTGGAACCCCTAGTCCATGATTGGACAGGACTGGCTCCTGATGAATATGAATCTGGTTGAGATGTCTTGTATCCATGAACTTTTTATATCCACCCCTCAATCTAGCCGTACTACGCAAAGTATTTGGGGGTTCAGATAAGCTTGCACCCCTGGCTGGGGGTCCGGGGGCCCAGTGGGGTTCGGGCGAGCGCCCCGAAGCTCCACGGTATACACCAGGTTCTGTATTGGATTTCGTTACCCGAACGTATGCCTGATTTCTAGGTTTTCTGGTGAAACGTAGTCCTAAGATCTACATTTTGCTAGTGGAATGCAGTCTTGAAGTCTGCATTTTGGTTCTAAAACGCATGCCTGAGAGTTCGTTCAGTTTGTGGAACGTACTCCAGAGAGTTGCATTTTTGTTCTGGAACGCACTCCTGAGAGTTGCGTTATGTTTGAGAAATGTGCCCGTGAGGACTACGTTTTGGTGTTGGAACGCATCCCTGAGGACTGCGTTCTGACTAATCAACGCAGTTTTGAGTTCTGCGTTTTGATATTGGAACGCACCTCTGAGGGTTGCGTTCTATTTGGAAAATGCACCCCTGAGGGCTGCGTTTAGCTTGGCTTATGCAGAGCTCGTGTTGAGGCTCACAAACGCGAAGCTCACGTTGATTGGAGGATCAGCTTTTTTGGAGTTGTACCAAAGCTAAGTCTTCTCCTTCAGAGAGGGGACTGTATGAACAGTGTAACCCCCAGGGAAGACAGTCTTTAGATGTGTCGGCCACAATTGGAGCTTTAGCCTCCTTAGAGACTTTGCGGATCTAGAGTTTAGCCTTGGGGCTAAGGAATCCGGAGGAGAGGGCCTCCTCGTACTTGGCTTGATCAAACTCCATGATGAGAGTCTCGACCTTGGTTCCAGCAAGGTTAACGTTGGATTGCGCCACAACTTCTTCGTCAAAGAAGCTAGTCCCCAGCTAACTCGCCATCTTTTATTTGGTGGAAAATTTGCAAAATAAAAATAAAAGAACTGTGTTTGAATTTATTCTCTTAATCTCAATTACAATTTAGATTTCCTAATTACAAAAGAGAAGAGAATTGATCTGAATTCTCCCCTTTATTTAAGTCTGGGTTCTTCATGGTGGCGATGGAGTGCCTCCCTCGAATACTCGCGTCGAGTTTGCTTCTCATTGACGATCCGAATATCTTGTTTCACTGGAACGTGGTCTTCTCCTCATGATTTGATGCTGTGAAGAACTTGCGTGACAAGTTTTAAAGAAGTCTTGATGAGTTGATAACTCTGAACGAGTTTAAAACTCTATAAAAGAGTTGATTTAACCGAAATCGGTTTATAAGCCAAGGATGAAGAAAGCTCTTGTTTCCGATCTCCAAAGCTCCAGCAATTCCCCCAAAAAGCCAGCCGAAGATCTCTTCTTTTCTGCCAAAACCTAAGGACCTAAACTAAGCTGATTTCTTGCTATTTATAGAGGATTAAGGGGTGTAACCACCCCCTTAATTTTCTTCATAATGGGGTTGAGTGGGGTGTAACCGCCCCCTTAATCTGCTCCTAAGTGGGGGCTGAAATCCCTTAAATCGTGGGGAGAAAATAGTTTCTGGAACCATTCAGTTCGTTCTTTGAATGAGTCAAACGCTGAAAATAGCATTCTGGGCCCAATCTCTGCATTTTAGAACTAAAACGTAGAGTTGGGCATGTTTAAGGCCGAAAACACCGTGTTCGCACAATGTTGTGAACTCTGAAACGCAGAGTTAGGCTCTGCATGAACTCCACGTTTTGGACCTGGGACGCAGAGTTAGGCTCTGTATGAACTCTGCGTTTTGGACCTGGGACGCAAATTTGGGCTCTGCATGAACTCTGCGTTTTGGACTTGAACGCTGGGGATGAACCCTACGTTTTGATATTATAACACAAGGATGACCTCTGTGTTTTAATGTTACAACACAGGGAGGACCTCTACATTTTGAGTTTGAGACGTAGAGGTAAACTCTGCGTCTTGATTTGAAGAGACTGTCAATTTGTAGTCTCTTTTCCTAGAGCATTGCAAAGATCATCATCTTGTAACCTTCGTCTTGGCTCCTTAAAAATATGAGAGTCGTCAGATTGTTAACTCCAGATATTGATTATAAAGGCTTTTGATTAGAGCTTTCATTAGTTGTTATGAAGGTCGTCAGATTGTAACTTTTATCGATCTACGTGAAAGTCTTTAAATTGTAACCTTTTGGAAATCATCAGATTGTAACTTCCATCATCAGTGTTTGATGGGGATAAACTATTTGTAGTAATTTTTAGACACCCTACGTCCTTCTTGGTCATCGACATTTTCATGATAACCACGATCCTCTTGCGAAGTGGAAGATAACAAAATATCTTCTTTCCTTCATCCATAATCCTTGGTTGGTTTCAATCGCCAGGATTAATTTTATCAACTCTCTCACTATGACTCTCTGAGCACTCTTTCATTGAGATGAGATTCAATGACTTCATCTGGTCAATCTTCCCTCACAAAACTCCCACTGTATAATTGTGGAGTATTCAATGATTCACGGTCCTCCACCACAAAATCCCTCACTGATCAAATCAATTGACGGTGGGCCCATTAAATCAAAATCAACCTCCCGTTGTGTATAAGCATTTAACACTCCCACTGTTAAAATCCTAACATAGTACTTGAGATTCTGACTTGCTGATCCATAACAATTGGTGAATCCCCTTTGTGTTAAAGTTTTCACAAAAAACTACCATCGAGAACTTGACACCAAAAGCTCCCACCATGTCCTTGTTGACACAGTGAGTCGCACAAATCAACACTCATACTATTATTTGTACCTCCACCTCATTTGGTCAAATCTTTGAACAGTTAGGGCCAAAATCAAAATCCCCTCTCGATTCATTCCACGAATGAGAGGTCCACTCAAATTAAGCGATCAAACCTTTGAACAGTTAGGGTTGTTCCAAACTTCTATTTGGTCAAACCTTTAAATAGTTAGGGCCAAAGCCGTAATCTCCTCTTAATAAATGAGAGGTCTACCTTCAGATTGGATAATCAAACATTTGAACAGTTAGGGTTATCCGGATCCTTTTGATTCTCGGAGTGGAGATCCTACTCTTAGTTTCGTTTCCAAGATTCTCGAAGTGGAGATCCCACTCTGAGTTTCTTGTGAAGTGATAGATAAAAAAATACCTTCTGTCTCTTTTGTGCTAAAGTAGAAGATAAGAAAATACCTTCTTCCCCTTTATGCTCTTATGGAGTGAGAGATAAGAAAATGCCTTCTCTCCCTTCAGCACCAAAGTGGAGGATAAAAAAAATACCTTCTTTCCCTTTGGTACAACTTTCGAATTGGAAAATAAGAAAAATACATTCTTCCTCTTCAAAATAGGGTTCATCTTTGCCCCAAGAGAAGACAAAGTAGGGTTTGTCTTGGCCCCAAGAGAAGACAAAAGGGTTCTTCTTTGCCCCAAGATAAAACAAAATTCCAAAAGTCTACACGTGTAGCTAGTCCACGCGTGTAGCTAGTCCACATGTGTAGCTAGTTGTTATTATTAACTTAACAACAACTGAATCTATTCCTCTCTAGCATAGGGGAATTTATCTCGATCCCTCATTAGAGATAAGTCTACATCTAATACACGTTACCGGGTAGTCTCTTCCCGTAAGAAAGACAGAATCTACGTATTCAATATCGTTGCACTAAGAGAGTTAACTTTTTTAGCATAACGTTACATGCAAAACAGACTTAAACAATCTGCATGCTAGCCTGACTCAAACAGTAGTCGATAAAGGCTCATCAAATCCGTTCATGACTAAGGGTTTGCCAAAAATCCTATTATGCTTAGATAAGCAGCTTGCGATGATGGATTCGCTGTTCTAGCTCAAAAGGCTTCTCTTCATAAGCTCGTGCAAGTCCCACTTTCAAATTAGCTTTTATAGAGTTCATGGTGGTAGTCAAAGCCTTGATATTCTCCTACTCCATAACACCGCTAAATCAGCCTCATGAGTTGCGAAAGCTGTTCAGACTTAATAGTCACTGACGCACTAGCTTCATCAGTTGGTCTCGTGACTTGAGCACCCGGGATAATATCAATTCTATTTGAAGTCTCTTCGAGGGACCTTGAACCCATTCGATATTATAGTCATATCAGTACCAATGACTGGTCTTATAATCAAAACTCGAACAAAGAATCTCTCTGGCATGCATCCGATGCATTTTCCAGCCCGTCTCCAGTACGCTTACAGCATGCTTTCAATGTACACAACTTAAATGCAAGTGTACCCAAAGGTGATGAACTTCCAACATTGCCCTTGGTAGCCTAAACTCATAAAGTTTAACGGCAATCAAGATGCAAATTCCCAACAAAGATGATCAGTTCAACATCAACTCGACGACACGAGCTAGTTCCAACGTCAACACATCAAGTTCAGTTCCAGATTTTGATGATGGTCAAGCGATAAACGCAACACCAGAAGTATCTTAGATTACTCGACAAAATACTGAGTAAACTAAAAACTGAAGAAGTTAAAGAATTGAAGCCATTCACTGGTCATCTTCACGCAATCTCCTCGACAAAATACTAAAGAGATTGAACGTAGGGTCTATCTTATCTAAAGTATTCCAGACTCCTCAATAACATACTGAGGAGGCTAAAATACTTTGAAGGGGTTATCTGTAGGCATATAAATATTGCTTGTAAAACCAAAAAAAACTTAGCTCAAGATAAATAGAAGATGAAGAATGTCATCATCCAAGTCAGATAGGATCATCTGATGCAAAAACAAGCAAAAGAATGCGTGAAACGATGAAACGGTGAAATGAAGAAGCTGTCTCACACTTAGTGTGATAGTTTGAACTGTCTCAAATCCTGAGCCACTAAAAAGTGTCTCGGATTCCGAGACACAGTAATGTGTCTCGTAGGACGAGACAGCTCATGCTATCTCGCAAATGCTGAAACCACACAATGTCTTTTTCTAACATTTTCTCGATTCTCATGCTGTCCACTGACTCCATAACTACCATGGAAACATCCTTAAACATGGGAAAGTTGTTGCAAACTAAAAATCCACCAAATCATGGTTGGTTATGAATTTTTATCCACAAACACGACATCCGAGGCCTATAAATACCCCCCCCCCCACGCACTTGTGAAGGGTATGGACACACTGGCAAAAGACTGGTGAGATTTGGACTTTTGGGAAAAGTGTTAACGGTTTGAGAGCAGAAACCTAGAAATTTCAGAGAGAGAGGCGGAGATCTTGGCGAACTTCGTTCATAAAGAGGAAGTTTTCGAAAGATCTAAAGGCCTTCGGTCGTTTCCTTGAGTTCTAACTTCGTTTTGATCTCGAGAAGAGTGTTTATTTCACCTTGTTGAGATATTTACTTCTATTCTTATTTCCAAATTGAAACAAGAACACCGAGCCTTCTTCACGATCAATCCGAATCTGTGAATCGGTCATCCACGGGCTAATGCGTCCTCGGTACAGGAAAGATCCCATGCAAGCAGCGATTGATAAACAATCTCTGTGTGTGTTTCTTAGAAATCTTCTTTTTGCTTTTTTGTAAATTGTAAAACCAAAAAAAACTTAGCTCAAGATAAATAGAAGATGAAGAATGTCATCATCCAAGTCAGATAGGATCATCTGATGCAAAAACAAGCAAAAGAATGCGTGAAACGATGAAACGGTGAAATGAAGAAGCTGTCTCACACTTAGTGTGATAGTTTGAACTGTCTCAAATCCTGAGCCACTAAAAAGTGTCTCGGATTCCGAGACACAGTAATGTGTCTCGTAGGACGAGACAGCTCATGCTATCTCGCAAATGCTGAAACCACACAATGTCTTTTTCTAACATTTTCTCGATTCTCATGCTGTCCACTGACTCCATAACTACCATGGAAACATCCTTAAACATGGGAAAGTTGTTGCAAACTAAAAATCCACCAAATCATGGTTGGTTATGAATTTTTATCCACAAACACGACATCCGAGGCCTATAAAACCCCCCCCCCCCACGCACTTGTGAAGGGTATGGACACACTGGCAAAAGACTGGTGAGATTTGGACTTTTGGGAAAAGTGTTAACGGTTTGAGAGCAGAAACCTAGAAATTTCAGAGAGAGAGGCGGAGATCTTGGCGAACTTCGTTCATAAAGAGGAAGTTTTCGAAAGATCTAAAGGCCTTCGGTCGTTTCCTTGAGTTCTAACTTCGTTTTGATCTCGAGAAGAGTGTTTATTTCACCTTGTTGAGATATTTACTTCTATTCTTATTTCCAAATTGAAACAAGAACACCGAGCCTTCTTCACGATCAATCCGAATCTGTGAATCGGTCATCCACGGGCTAATGCGTCCTCGGTACAGGAAAGATCCCATGCAAGCAGCGATTGATAAACAATCTCTGTGTGTGTTTCTTAGAAATCTTCTTTTTGCTTTTTTGTAAAGAGAAGTCTTATAAAAAGGCTCACTCTTATGATTCCATTGTATTGATAAACGATTATAATGGATTCTGTAACGAAACTAATTCCCGGTGCAAACACCCACCTTCTGGAGACCTACGGTCGGAGACTCACCCTCTTTCCAGAGCACAAGTAGTCCCACCTTAGACTCCTCATGTTTCTACCAAGCAGTTGAGGGATCGCATTGACTACATGACCCTACCACCTCATCGGTCAACTAACCCCAGAGAGCCTCAACAACATCTCCTCTCTCATCCAGAAATCATCAATGAGAGCCCCGGCCCTGGTCACCCTGGGTACTACACTAGAGGAGCAGTCTTTAAGACTTTCCCCCATCACCATGCTTCTCTAGCCCCTTCTGCTACTATGAGGGCCTCTGGCTATGATCGGGTGTACAGATCGGTCACAGAAGCCAGCGGTAGGAAAACCCCCTTTTCAGATGATCTCATGATTGGCCCATGTGAGAAGTTTAAGATGCCTCATGTGGAGAAGTATAAGGATGAGGGAAACCCCTCTGAGCATGTTCAGAACTACTATGACGTGATGAGCATGCTCCAAGCATCGGAATTGGTTATCTATCGATGCTTCCCTATCACTCTTTCAAAGAGTGCTAAGCTCTGGCGTAACGCTCTCGAGAAGAAGTTCATCAACAGCATTCAACAACTCAGCCAGAAGTTTATCCACCACTTCCTAGCTGACACCAAGCAGAAGTTGCCTCATCATATGTTGATCTAAATGAGGCAAGGGACCGGAGAGAGCCTTTGAGCCTACTTCAAGAGGTTCTAGGCGAAGAGGCTGGAGGTTAATGACCCAGGGAGTGCGGTCGCTATGTCTAACCTCGTGGCCGACTTGTAGAGTAACAAGTTGGCCGACTCACTTGTCAAGAAGCCAGTTAATAATTATGATCATCTGATCGCCAAAGCTCATGGATACATGGATATGGAAGATGCCCGAGCTTATAAGGCGGCAATCAAGGCCATAGAGACCTCCACAACCACGACTTTAGCACAAGCACTACCCACACTAGCAATAGCATAGGTGGTAGTGCTAACACCAGAGTCGGCTAAAGGCCCCCCTACGAGGCAGAAGTGGTCGAGATACCCTCCCGAGAGTCTACTCTTGCTCCAATCGGTCTGACAGGAGGGACCAGACACCAAGGCCCACTCTCACAGTCCTCAACACCTCCCTTACAGAAGCTCTCACAAGAGTTCAGAAGGAGGCACACCTCAAAGAGCTGCTCCTAAGATGAGGTCAGATCCCCAGAGCCGCAATATGAGCTAGTACTCTCGTTACCACAAAGATCACAGCTACCTCACCAATTGAGAGGGGGTATTTGAAGAAGCTCATCTCTCAGATAGACCAGAGGGAAGCTACCCTAGCCAAGGCAGATAGGAGATCCTAATCGTGATTTCATCATGCTAAGATAGTCGACCCCCAGAGCCCAGCCATAAGAGGGTCATCAACATGATCAGTGGTGGTCCCACCACTGGAGGGTAAACCAACAATGCCTGAAAGAGGTAAGCTAAGAGGGTGTTGTGGGTCGACCAGTGCGACAAGAGATCGAGAGGAAAGGAGCCCATCTCTTTTGTGGATGCTGACCTACAACGCGTTGAAACACCTCATGACGACCCCATCATCATAACGGCAGGGATTGATGGCTTCCAAGTGAAGATGATCATGGTCGACACAGGGATCTTGGTGGACATCCTATAAGTCGACGCCTTCAACTAGATGAGCATCGACAAATCTCGCCTGCTCCCCTATAGAGACCTACTCATTGGATTCACTAGTCGCTCTCTCCTGCCGGAAGGGATGATCACTCTCCCCTTAACAGTTAGAGAGTACCCTAGGCAAACCACCATCCAAGTGTAATTCCTGGTGATGAATCTCAAGTCGGCCCACAATGTTATCCTGGGCCAAACCGCCCTCCATCTTTTGCGGGTCGTTCCTTTAACTTACCACCAGATGATAAAGTTCCCGAATCCTAATAGGATCAGAGTTGCCAGGATCAACCAGCGAGAGGTTAGGTCTAGTTATCTACTCTTGACCAAGGGTAAGGGTGCACAAGACACCTTGCCCATTGAGAAAGCCCACCTCCAGTTAGAGAAAGCAATAGAGCGGCAGAGGACAATGTCGATGGAAGAGCTCCTAGAGATACCAATCGACCAGGAAGGACAGAAGACGGTCAAGATTAGGTCTAGCTTAGTGGATCCCTTGTGAGGAACATTGATGGAATTCATATAAGCAAACACTGATGTGTTCACCTGGGGTCTTGAAGATATGCCGGGGGTTCCCCCCGAGGTGATCAGGCTTGAGCTGTCTGTCGATAGGCATACTAAGCCTGTGCAACAAAAGAATAGACATCTTAGCCCAGAGCAATAGAAGGTAGCTGTCAATGGAGTCGAATGACTCCTTAGAGCTGGTTTCATCTGGGAAGTCTAATATCTGGAATGGTTGGTTAATGTGGTGTTGGTGAAGAAGGCGTTGAACCACTGGAGAATGTATGTGGACTTCACCGACATAAACAAAGTTTACCCTAAGGACAACTATCCCCTACCTTGAATCGATAAGTTAGTGGACAAGAGTGCAGGGCACGAGCTACTTAGCTTCATGAATGTCTTCTCCGGCTACAACCAGATCTTCATGGTAGAACATGATTAGGAGAAGACCTCCTTCATTACTGACTTGGGGACACTTACTACAAGATGATGTCATTCGATATGAAGAATGCTAGAGCCATATATCATAGGCTTGTCAACATGGTCTTCAAGCACCAGATCAGTCGCAATCTGGAAGCTTATGTGGATGACTTGCTGGAGAAGTTGAAGCAAGCGTCGGCCTATATATCAAATCTCGACGAGACCTTCTATACTTTTCGGCACTATCGAATGAAGCTCAATCCCGCTAAATATGCTTTTGGGGTGCAATTGAGAAAGTTTATAGGGTTTATGATCACACAAAGAGGCATAGAGATCAACCCCGAAAAGATAGTCGCCATAGAGGGATTGCCCGAGCCGCGCACCTTGAAGGATATCCAGAAGCTAAACGAGAAGATAGCAGCATTGGGTTGATTCCTCTCCAAATCTACCGAGAGGAGCCTCCCATTCTTCAAGACTCTGAGGGGAAGGAAGAACCTAAAGGAGAGCATGATTTAGACAGCTGAATGCAGTGCTGCTTTTTAGGATCTCAAGGCCTACAAGAGTACCAAACCATTGCTGAGCCAACCTATAGGAGGAGAGACTTTGAATCTTTATATGGTTGTCTCCTCTTAAGATGTCAGCTCTGTCCTCGTTCGAGAAGAAGAGAATATTCAGAATCCCATATACTATGTGAGCTGAATTCTAAAAGCAGGCGAGCTCAACTACCCCCTCATAGAGAAGGTTGTATTCGCCTTCATCACCATTGCGAGGAGACTCCGTCCTTACTTCCATGCCTATACCATAATTGTGCAGACAAGTCTACCTCTGAAGAAAGCACTAGGTAGCCCCATGATACGAGTCGCCGTGTGAGCACCTTTGATCACGGAATTATCAAAGGTGGGTTGAGAAGAGGATGACAGAAATACAAGAATAATTCAGTATGTGGCAAAGGAAAATACCCTCTCTAGATTATGATATGAAAAGATTACAATCCTTTTCCCACAATCTTACTAGAATCGAGAACAAACTCTCAATTCTCTCTAAACCCTAATCTCTCTTGATTAGAATCTCTCTTTGATTATACCTGATTGATTAGAAACCCTAAACAATCCCTTATATAGGTGTAACAACGTGGATGGCAAAGTGGTAAATAACCAAGCGGAAACCCCACAGGAATTCGTGCAAATAGACACCCAAATTAACCAGTTACCATCGATGAGTCAACTCATGTGCATATATGAGTCGACTCATGACACATGGGTCGACTTATGACAGTCATGAGTCGACCAGTTAGAAACTTCTGACAAAACTGCTGGGCTTCGTGAGTCGATTCATGACAGTCATGAGTCGACTGGTCAGAAACTTCTAACAAATGGCTGGGCTTCGTGAGTTGACTCATGACAGGCATGAATTGACTCAACCTGATGAGTCGACTCATGTGCATGTATGAGTCGACTCACGAGTTGAAAACTGGACGCTTCGATTCTTCGATTCGTCGTCTCGTTTCACACTTCGACCTGCATTTCACTATATTGTTTTACACCTCTATTCTCAAGTTACCATAAGAATCATCTATCCTCAAGCTCCCATGAGGATTGTTAAGTTCCGAAGAGAAGATACACCCGTATCATGGGGCCTTTAGGAACTTGAAGTCCTATTAAAATTAGAACTTTAGCTGAGAAAACTCTCGAGCTCCTCCATCCTTTCTGTACCACCTGGCTTTTTCTAGGAACCTGATATCAACGTACAACTAGAAACGACTCCTTCGCTCCTTGCCTCATCGTAGTCATCTTCCGCTCCAACATGCAATTCCTTTTCGATGGCTCATCATGAAGTCTAATGCACAGCGAGACAAACTTCTTTCTTGCATTCACTAGCCTCTTCGCTTGCATCACCATCGCCAATAATGCCTTCCTTAGAAGAGACGCCGAACGAAATATGAACTTTTCACCATCCTTGGTGAATGTGTACTTCTGAGCCCGTCTTTCGTAGATCGTGTATTTATCCCACAAGTACGGATTACCCAGTATAACCTGACAAACATCTAATAGAACGACGTCGCACGTGACCTTGTCAATATACGACTCGTGGAGCACAAATCTGATAGTGCATTGATCAACTACACTTAGTCCCGTCTTCTTCTGAATCCACCCTAATGGATAGGGTTTTAGATGCTTGACTGTCTTCAGACCCAGCTTCTAAACCAAGGCCTCGGATATCAAATTCTTTTCTCTACCTGGATCAATAATGGCATCAACCAAATTGGTCTTCACTTGCAACTTCAGCACAAAGAGCTTCTTTCGGGGGGTCTTCGTCCTCTTTCGTGGCCTGTTTTCCTGCCATAAGATTAAGACTACTGTTGGCCTCTGTCATCCTAGGAACTTCCTTCAGACCCTGTGCTATGATGTATGCCTTTTTCTCCTCTTTCTTCTTCAACCCATTTAGCTTTAGATGGAGATACTTCTCCCAGCATCGATCAGCGATATGTCCTGTCTTCTCGCAGTAACTACAAATCTGTTTTCCTCTTCCTAGATCACCCTTCTTCTCCTCCTTATGTTTGGAACCACTTGACTCACCTCCCGTCTGTTTTGCATCTCCTTTTACCTTGTTGCTCTTCTTTTGCTTGCCCTCGATAGCAATAGCTTTCACACTTGCCTCCATAATAGACTTGACCGTGAATAGCTTCGTCTCCTTCCGGATGTATTCATTTAGACCCACCATGTACTTCATGAAGATGGAGTATTCGTCCGTCGCGACATTTAGAACCATCACCTGTTATTAGAACTCCGTCGTGTACTCTTGAATGGTCTGATTAAATCTTTGGCGCAAGCCGTACCACTTGTACCAACGCTCTTCAAGGAACCTCACTGGATAGAACTGCTTTCTTAGTAGCTCCTTAAACTTGTTCCACGACACCGCCTTCTTCTCCTGCTTACAGTAGGATTTCCACCACGTGAACGCGTGCCCTGAAAGCTTCAAAGACGTGAACACAATCTTCTCATTGGATGAATATCCGTAGAGAGTGAAATACATCTCCATACGCTCGATCCAATCATCGAGCTTCTCCACATTGACACTCCCATCATAAACAGGAATCTCCATCTTGAAATTAATTTTTAAATTCTGGTAGTAATTCTTACCCCCTTGATATAGAGCAGTCTTAATAATCTTGGCCTCCTCATCAGAACCAGTTTTTTCGCCCTCTCCATCGGACTCTTCGAGCTTCTTCTTACCCTTCGAAGAAGATTCTTCCTTTTTGTCCTTTCCATTGATGAGACCTACAAGTTGATTGAGTGTAGAACCGATCATCTCGATCTGCTTCTCCATTGCATCAAGCCTTGCTGAATTATCCCCTTCAGTTATCTTCTCATTCCTTAATTTCTGGACTCCTTCCAATAAAATAAGGATCTCGTTTAGCTTCTTGTATT
The DNA here is from genome assembly GCF_001876935.1 of Asparagus officinalis. NCBI lineage: Eukaryota > Viridiplantae > Streptophyta > Magnoliopsida > Asparagales > Asparagaceae > Asparagus > Asparagus officinalis. Next base: position 60,771,321 of record NC_033798.1, on the reverse strand, counting down.
GCGATCGAGTCAGAACCATACACAGGATGCCCCCTTCACAGGATCTGATCGTTCTGATACCAACTTGATACGAGTCGCCATATGAGAACCTTTGATCGTGAAATTATCAAAGGTAGGTTGAGAAGAGAATGACATAAACACAAGAATAATTCAGTATGTGGCGAAGAAAAATACCCTCTCTAGATTATGATATGAAAAGATTATAATCTCTCTCTCTCGCAATCTCACTAGAATCAAGAACAAACTCTCAATTCTCTCCAAACCCTAATCTCTCTTGATTAGAATCTCTCTTTGATTACATCTGATTGATTAGAAATCCTAAACAATCCCTTATATAGGTGTAACAACATGGATGGTAAAGTGGTAAATAACCAATTCCAAACCCCACAGGAATTCATGCAAATAGAAACTCAAACTAACCAGGAAACCATCGATGAGTCGACTCATGTGCATATATGAGTTGACTCATGACACATGGGTCAACTCATGACAGTCATGAGTCGACCATTCAGAAACTTTTGACAAAACTGCTAGGCTTCGTGAGTCGACTCATAACAGTCATGAGTCGACTGGTCAGAAAGTTCTGACAAATAGCTGGGCTTCGTGAGTCAACTCATGATAGGCATGAGTCAACTCAATCTGATGAGTCGACTCATGTGCATGTATGAGTCGACTCACGAACTAAAAACTGGACGCTTCGATTCTTCGATTCGCCGTCTTATTCCATGCTTGGACATGTGTTCAACTGTATTATTTTACACCTCTATTCTCAAGTTACCATGAAAATCATCTATCCTCAAGCTCTAATGAGGATCGCTAAGTTCCAAAGATAAGATACACTCGTATAACCCCACAACCTCTAGGAGGATGGTTGCTTAGGCAGTTGAACTCAGTGAGCATGATGTGCAGTTTGAACCCAGGGCGACAATCAAAGCCCAAGCATTGGCCGACTTCTTGATCGAGTCGTCATCGTCGAGCGATGAGCCAACCACTCCCTCACTGTCGACTCACCAAGAGCCTCCAGTGCCCTCAACAATCCAGGCATCTGTCCCACAGATCCATTTCACTCTAGAGCATGATTCACCTAAATTCGCCTCATGGTGGTTATTAAAGGTGGATGGGTCCTCTAGAGAAGTCGTTAGTGGAGCAGGAGTGGTCCTGTGCATCCCCGAAGGGTTGACGCACAAGCACTCCATCTCTTTTGATTTCTTAGCCTTGAACATTAAAGCTGAATATGAGGCTCTTATTCGAGCGGCACAAGCACTAAAGGCAGAACGCCTCTATATATTGGTTGACTTATAGTTAGTCGTCCATGAGGTGAATGGACGATATGCAACTAAAGACCCTAGGATGGCCTTGTATCTCAAAGCTGCTAAGGAGTTATTGGCTAATTTCTTAGATTTTCAGATAGCCTAAGTACCCTATGCTCTCAACACCCAGGCGGATGCCCTTTCCAAGCTCGGGTTGACAAGCTCGAGGATCAACTCAGGGCCTGTCTACACCAATACTCTTGAGCGACCCAACATTTCTAAGTCGCCGGAGAACGTCATGCAAATGGAAGCACCTGCAGTGACATGCTGGCTAGATCCTATTATCCTCTACCTAACACAGGGTACCTTGCCTAAAGATCCTGCTAAAGGCAGGGTGCCTCTACATATTGGCTGACTCACAGTTGGTCGTCCATCAGGTGAACATGCAATATGCGGCTGAAGGCCTAAGGATAGACTTGTACCTCAAAGCAGCTAAGGAGCTATTATCTAGCTTTGTGGATTTCAAGGTAGCCTAAGTCCCCCGCTCTGTCAATGCCCATGCGGATTCCCTCTCCAAGCTCGGGTCAACAAGCTCAAGAAACAGCTCAGGGCCCGTTTACACCGACACCCTCGAGCATCATAGCATTTCTAAGTCTCCGGAGACGATCATGCAAACTGAGACACCTGTGGTACCCTCTTGGCTAGACCCTATTACCCTCTACCTGACACAGGGCACCTTGCCTGAGAATCCCGTCGAAGCCAGGCGTCTGTAAGGGAACTCTCGCCGTTACCTCATGATCGATGGACAGCTCTATCAGATGTCATACTCGAGCAGTGGTGTAGGACTCTATCTACATGCCTTCAGCTACCAAAGGCTAGCTATATTCCTAGGGAGATTCATGAGGGCACATGTAGAAACCATCTTGGGGTCCGAACCCTCGTGCAGAAAATCATCCATCAAGGGTACTACTGGCCGATCATATTGGCTGAGTCGAGGCGATTTGTCTCTCAGTGCAAGAAGTGCCAGTTCTTCTCATCCATCATGTGAGTAGTGACCACCGAACTAACTTCCATTGTAAGTCTCATACCATTTGCTCAATGGGGGTTGGATTTTCTGGGTCCTCTCCCCCTAGCTTCGATACAGAGGAAGTTTCTCAATGTGGTGATCGAATACTTCACTAAATGCATTGAAGCCGAATCACTGGGTAAGATTGGTGAGTGTAACATCATAATTTGTATGGAAGTCCATCATCTGCTGCTTTGGAGTGCCCCTATCCTTCATGACTAACAATGACACTCAATTCGACAATGGAGGCTTCCAAAAATTTTGTAAGGAGTACAACATTCACCTCAAGTTATTCTAAGTCGCCCACCCCAAATCCAACGGACTTGCGGAGAGTACCAACAAATGCATCCTCCAAGCGTTAAAGAAGAAGGTGGATGCCATGGTAGGGAACTGGGTTGAAGAATTGCCTAGTATTCTCTGGTCATACCGCACAACTCATAAGAACTCAACCGGGAAGACTTCATTCAAGCTAGTTTATGGCATTGAGGCAATCACTCCAGTCGAAGTAGGTAGGCCAACCATTCGACTACAACACTTCAACAAGGACTTGAACTTAGTAGGACTTCGGATGGGGCTTGATCTCCTAGACGAGACCTAAGAGAAGGTGCTCAAGACCCAAGTCACCAATCAGCAACGGATTGCTCAGTACTACAACAACAATGTCTGACCCAAAAGATTCAGCGTTGGTGACCTCGTCCTCCACAAAACTTCTTTTAACAGAGACACCCGAAGAGGCAAGCTAGCTCCCAACTGGGAAGGCTCTTACATAGTCCTAGAGGGACTATGAGCAGGCACCTACCAGCTAAGGGCCCCGGATGGGAGAATCCTACAATATCCTTAGAATGTTTAGCACTTGAGGAGATATTTTCAATAATTTTCTACAAAGTGTCATTCATTATTAATGAAATATTTTTTGAATCTGACTCTTTGTTTCCCACTTTCGTAGTACCCAATCTATGCAGGAATTCTAAGCCCTTTGTGCCTTTTCAGGGTAAACCTAAGGCACACTTACCATTCAGTCGGCACCTGCACTTATAGTTTGACCCTCAGTAGGTTCATAAGACCTAGGCGTCCATATTAAGACCTAGACACCTAACCTCCGGGTTGTTATTTTGTCAAAAAGACCTAGGCGTCTACATTAAGACCTAGGTGTTTGTTGGAAAATTTGAAGTAAGAGAAAAAAAATTGATTTGTATTCCTTTAATCTCAATTATAATTAGATTTCCTGATTACAAAAGAGAAGAGAATGATCTGAATTCTCCCCTTTGTTTAAAACTGGGTTCTTCACGGTGGCGGTGGAGTGCCTCCTTCGAATGCTCGCGTCGAATTTGCTCTTCGTTGACGATCCGAATGTCTTGATTCACTGGAACGATATCTTCTCCTCACGGTTTGATGCTGTGGAGAACTTGCAAATCAAGTTTTAGAACTCTGAACGAGTTTAGAAGAACTTTGTAAAAGAGTTGATTTGAACCGAAAATTGGTTAATATAAGCCAAGGCCAGAAGAAAGCTCCGGTGGTCGATCTCTGTTCGCGGTGAGAATTGCCTTCATTGAATTCATTGTTATCTCAAGTAATTGCTTTTTAGTTACAAAAGATCCGGTCTTTTTTAGATCCGGTTACAACGAAATCAAAGAAAAAGAAAAAAGATTACAACTTTCCTTTCGAACGAATCACGAGCTCCTGTTTTGCGGTCGCTCGCTTGTGTGGGTTCTTTGCCAACGCCGGGGTTAATCTGTGGACCACCGCGCGATCTAGATCCGGTCGGATCTACACAATTTGACGGGTATTATTTCGCGAAGGAAATAATAGCCGGGGGGGATTAATTCACCAAGGAAATAATCGCCCTTAGTTCTCGGGATCAAAGACCAAGCTTTGATCCGGAGTATTACTTCGTGTAGATCTCATATCTGATTTCTCTCTCTCGAACTCCTGCCTTTTGTGACGTGGATACTCGCCAAGAACCAGATCTGAATGTCCAAGTCTTCAAGTCTTCAAAACTCCAAGCTCAATTCTCAATTCGGCAGAGTTTCGGCTCTCCAAGTTCCAACCTCCCAAAAATAAACCAAGGGGGCCTATTTATAGGCTCTCTGAACTGTGCCCGCGCACAGATCTGGGCCGGCCACCTATAGGTGGCCGGCTCTGGGCCGAGCGCACAGATCTGGGCGGCCACCCATGGGTGGCTCGGCCACCGAGCCACCCAGAGGTGGCTCGGTTTTGGCCGAGTCCCCTTTGGTGTTTGGGTTTTGCCGATTTTTTTGGTCTCGTGGTTGATTTGGACTCTGATTTGTTGATCCAATTTGACAGTAAATCTGATTCCTGATTTGGCAGTAAATCCACTTCTGAGTTCAAGTCTGAAACTGATCTTGATTCGATCGTAATTCGTCCGAATCTGCCCTTGGATGGATGACTCGTTGATTCTTCAACCCGTTAGCTTGATTCCGCACGCGAGTGGATTTATTCCGTTGTTTGCGTGCGATTCGTTAACCTCGTCACCTCGTTGGTTCGTCCGTTTGTGCTGAGCTATGCTAAGGGATCTATAAGCAATTTTATACGCCTACAGATACCCCCTCCAAAGTATTTTAGCCTCGTTCTTTTATAGAAGAGTCTGGAATACTTTGGATATGATTGTCCCATCCTTTGGGATATTTGGAGTGGCTTATATTCTTGATTCCTTCAGGCTATTCGGTGCTTTGTCGAATGTCTGTAAGGTTTTCGGTGCTGTATTTATTGTCTGACCGTTGTCGGAATTTCGAATTTGAAATCGATTCTTGATTTTATGATCTTTAGCTTATGTTTGTTGGTTCAACATAGAACTGACCCTCGAATGTTGGCGTTGAGTCTTTATTTGCGACGCGTTGTCCGGCGTAGTGTTGTTGAGTTATCCTTAAGAATATTTAGAAAAATATTCTCCAGGAACTTCTCAACCAAAAATAGGGAACAGTTTATACTCATATACCTTATTGGAGTATTTTCTGTGCCCGAATGAGATGAACCTGTCTGATAATGAGCCAAAAAAGGTAGTAATTCGGCTCAAAAAATCTTCCGACCTTTCCGAATGTGTGGGAGAGGCAAGCATAAACAAAGGATTGAACCCTCGGTCGATTTGAAGTTGTTTCGATGCTCGATTCAGCTTCACTTTGAATTCTGGTTCGAATATGGTTCAAACTGGTTCAACCTGGTTCAAGACAGGCTCAACCTGGTTCAAGGCTGGTTCAGGACTGGTTCAAGACTGGTTCAGGACTGGTTCAAGACTGGTTCAGACTGGTTCATCCTGGTCTGGTCTGGTTCAGTCTGGTTTGGCCTGGTTCAGCCTGGTTTGACCTCTTTTGGACTGATTTGGACTGGTTTGGTCTGGTTCAGTCTGGTTTGGTCTGGTTTAGGGCTGGTTCACATTATAAAAGGGGTTCTTTTCTTCTTTCTCTTCCTCCTCCTAGGGCCGGCCCCCCTTAACCTCTTTTTTGCTTTTCTCTTCCCTCGAGCATCCTTTCTCCCTCAAATCTTCACAATTGTCTTAGATCTAGTCTTCCTTTGGATCTTAGACTGAAAAATCTCTCAAAAATCTTCATATAAAAATTTCTCTCACGTGGTTCGAGCCTCTTTCAAGATTTGATTTTTTGTTGGATCCTCGAGCTTTCTTTTAGGTATATCCTCCAGAATTTTAGCATATTTCATGCCTAATTCAATTTATGAATTTGTGGGATCGCATGCGAGGGTTAGGATTAAGATTTGGCACCTCGAGCTCATCTTTCAAGGGGGGAGAATTGCAAAAAAGAGGAACTATTTCCTGGATCTGATCCCTTCATTTATTTTGTAGGTCTCTATGTCTCGTATTGCGAGAGGTCAATCCTCTATCGCGTCGGCTGATGGCGCGCCTCCCTCTTATGCTGGTGAGCTATTTTTAAAAATTTACAAATTAATCCATTTTTTCTTGGAAATTTACAAATTGGTCCTTTTTATCCCCATTTTGTTCTCCTTGGTGAGGCAATCAGGAAGAGCCTTGATTCTCCTTGGCGAGGATCGACGCTTTAAAGATATGTTTTGCTTGGTCAAAACCATATCTCAATATAAATAAAGGGGGCGTTTTGACGCTGCATTGTGCCTTATAAGGCAAGGATATATTGTCGATATACCCTATCTTATAAGTGCATAATGTGGCCAAATCGTCTCACCCTTTATAAGGCAGTGACTCTATCTTACCCGTTCGTAGGATGAGTTCAACTTCCTTTTATAATTGAGACTGACAAATGTTTAACTGTTCATTTCCAGTGGGCTATCCTTCTGGAGCGTTCTCATCTCACGCAGTGTACGGCCGTCGTGGCGAGTATTATTCGACTTCCGACGATTTTTCTCCTATTCCAGTTACTCCCCAGTTTGCTTCGGGCATGTCGATAGAGGTTGCCCAAGTAGTGAAGGAAGGTGGACATCGAGCTCTTCGACAGTTGATTACAGATGCGCCTTTCGTGAAGGATGCCAGTTCTATTCAGCCTCTCAGGAAGACTGACTTTTTATTTGGCGACTCTGCCAGAGATCCGGATGTAGTGTTTATTGACGCCGAGCAGTGGCTTCATAAAACTGGCGGTGGTTTCATATATTTGCCGAAGATTCCTCGGCATCGTTCGTTGACTGAGCTCAGGCGTCAGGCTGTGACCCGGGAGATGTCGTGGCGCTTGACAGAGGAGCATGAGAGCATTCACTGTGGCTACATCACTCATCAGGCAGCTCCTGGTTCGAGCAGGAGTCACATCACTGGATTGCATCCTGGAGTATTGGGGTTGGATGCACCGCCGCGTAACGAGCTTCTTGCCTCTGCTTCTACTTTGAAGAATTGCCTCGCTGCTTTAGGACGGGAGATGCCTGCGACACGCCACAGGCTTATGGTTGGGTCCATTCTTTGGACAAGCTTTGGTGGACTCGCATGACGAAGTACGTCTTGAGCCGATGGAGCGAGGAGTTGCACGCTTGTGGTCTATATGCAGCCGTTCGTGCCACCATGTATGGTTTGCCTGTCAGCGCGAAGCATTTCTTCCCTTTGTGTGAGCTTTATACTCCAGATTCGAATACTTTTCTGACCCGGCAAGGGGAGTTGGGCTTGGCCCTCCATGAGATGCACAGGATTTCTGGTTTGCCCATGGGACAGATGCTATATCAGGAATACTTTCCCTCCAACCATGAAATTAAGTCAGCTGAAGGATCGTATGCCCGACCGCTATGAGACTTTATGGGACCTCACATGTCACTATCATATCGCTTTGGCGCAGTCTGAGCCTTTAGCGAAGAGGACTAAATCCCATGTGAGCCAGAAGCAGTTTGCGTCTTATTTGTTCGGAAATCTAGAGAGCAATTCTGGCGAGGCTATTTGTGAGTTGGCACCACTCATTCCTTCAGGAGTTAATAGTCTACTGAAGAAGATTGACGCCCATTCCTATACCATTAGCAGTCCTGAGAGTGGCTTTCCTGTAGGGACCAGGTTTAAATCATTCTTGTGGCATGCGACCGCGCCGATTCGACCGATGACCCTTCTCGCCGGTTACCTCGCTATTGGTTAAAGAAAATGCGTGGTCCCGTATCAGTCTAGTGATATCTTGCCATTGGAGGTGCTCTACCCAGCAGTTCAGCTTGCCTACAAAAAGGAACTTTCGCTTCTTCCGGTGATGGTGGCTAACATTCATCGAGGGCTTCGACAGATTTCTAGTGCTTTTACACGGAAGGAAAGTGAATCACCGGCTCAGATTCCTACTATTAAGGTGGAGCTTCCGTACACTTATTTGATGGCTTGGTTCGTCCTTCATCGTTCTGATATGATGTCGGTACCGAACGCCACAGACCCCTCCGTTCCCCTACTACAGTTGCTTGAGAATGGTAAGTGGGAGGGGCGAGGATTCTCTAACATCAGACAGCAGCTACAGGTCCATAAGTGTTGGGCGTTTTCTACTTGCTTTCCGTAGTTCTCCGGCCGATACGGCGAGTGTCTGATTGATGAGGAGATGCCGAGGGAGTATCGAACTCATTTAGACATCGGCTGCTTTAACTGGCTGGTGAACATTAGGCCGGGTGAGGAATCAGTGTTTCATAGAGCCATACCTACCCTGCCGGTTCGCTCGCCAGTTTGGCTATGATCAGCTTTATGTCGGGAATCCACGACAGCAGCTTCGGACCCACGGCGGTTTGGTGGACGGTCTTTGTGCATGGTTGTGGACCGTGACAGGCTGTACTGGTGCTAAGTTTAGTCTCCCGAGTGCTGAGCAGTAGTTGAACCTCACATTCTTAAGCTGCAAGTGGTTCTTAGCAGCTAATAAAACTGTCCCCGTGAAGCCGATTGCAGAGTTAGAGGCTGAGGAGGCTTCTCAGGCTGATTCTCGTATGATTTGGGAAAATGCTCGGTCACACAGGACACGGAACAAGACTCGTCGGATTGACGAAGAGGGAAAGAAGATCTTTCATTCTGCTGACGAAGCTTCAGGCGGAGATCTTGAAGATCACGAGGACTATTCTGAACGAGGTCAGTTTCTTACTCTTTCCTTTTATCTTCCAGAATTATTAAACCTGACAATGGTTTGATGTTTCAGGGACCACAGCTGACCAAGATGAAGGGTTCCGTCCTTCTTCCCATGCGAGACCTTCGATTGTTGTCCCTGCTGCTAGGAGGAAGAGATTGGCCCGCAAGCCGCGTGTAGTTTCGCGATCATCTGAGATGGATTTGGCTGGTGACGATCCTGCTAGCGACGGAGGTAACATCTACCTCATAGACTATCCTCTTGATCATTCAGAACTTCGACTCATGCTTTTGCATTTCTATATAGGAGAGCGTGGGGAGAGAGAGATGAGTCCTGATCCTGCTTTTCATGATTTTGCATCTTCTGGGGAGCCTGACTCACCGCACCAGGTAGAAAAGCCTGCAGGAGCCGCTGACGTTGGGGAGACTATCAATGTAGGACACGGTTCGATGAATCCAGGTACATCTACCATTAACAATATATCTTTTAGATGGCACACAAAGGAGTCGAATGATTCAGAATTTGTGCATTCCCTAATTGTCTCTGTGCTTCTCGTTCTTTTAGATAACTTGCAGGAGGCAAACGTGGATCTTGGGAATAGAGAGGCTGACGCACCCATAAGAGGTAACTCATTTCTATTGGTCGTAGTCTCTTTATTCTCCTTTCGTACTTATATTCTCTTGTGTCAGATTTCTCGACTGATGATTTTGACGAGGAAGGCTTGCTTGTGGACACTCCTATGCTCCACTTTATGTATGGCTCTCCTCAAATTGATGACCAGTTGCCTGGAGATATATTTCCTGAGTCTACGCTCCCTAAGAATCCTGAGGATGGTTCTTCCGAAGGTACGTAGCTCTTCTCAAGTTAATTATAGGATTAGCTAATTTCTGACTACTGTAACTATAATGTGATGCATCTGAAAATTCTATTTTGTATTTGACAGGAGCTTTTGTCGAGGCTGATCCTGTTGAGCCGGCTGTGGGACCAACTACACCAGTTGATACACCCACAGCCGTTACACCTCCACGACCCCCAGTGACTCAAGGGGAAGAAGGTATAGATTGGGCAACTGAGAAATGTCATTTATTTCCTCTTTTGCGTAGGGCTTTCTTCTCGGCTTCATGTCCTTGTGAGGGAGTTATTATCAGACGATGACCCTGAGAAGATCATCATTTGCATAGAAGTCCGCTCTTTCTTCTCCTTCGTGAATGCTATGATTGGCAAGCTCTTCCACGGCGGATTTTTTCTTCATCAGTTTAAACCTTTCCTTGATTCTAAGATAAATTCCATAAGGGATGCAGGATACCCGAATCAGGCGAATGCTATCGTTGATGACCTTGATTGCCTAGAGCATGAGCTTCGGATGTTTCGCGAGCTCCGGGATGCAGGTCTATTGCCTCTTGTGAGACCAAGATAGAACAGTTCCGAAGAGGACTTCGTGAAGAAGAGGAGACTTTGAGTATCCTTCAGATGACGAAGGTACAGGATCAGCAAGCCCACACTATCTTATCTGAGGAGTTGAAATCTTTGAAGTAGAAGCTGACCGAGACGGAGGAGGTTGCTGCGAAGACATTAGCCACCAACGAGGAGTCCATCAGAGCTGAGCTGAGGCAAGCTTATGATGAGAAGCTGTCTAAGCTTAATCAGCAAATTTTTGGCCATGTGCTTGATGTATGATTTTATTTGCTGAACGTTTTGACTTTTGATCTTTTTAGTGGAACTGGTTTTTGTCTTTATCTTTATTATGATTCCTCATTCCGTTTGAAATGATTGACCATAATTCTTTTAGGATTTTTGGCAAACCCTCAGCCTTCAACGGGTTTGATAAGCCTTTACCGACTACCGTTTGAGTCGGGCTAGCATGCGGATTATCTAAATTCGTTCCGCATGTAACGTTGTGCTAAGAGAGTAAATTCTCTGAGACTTTGTGCTATGATATTGAATACATAGACTTCGCCATTGTTACGGGAATAGGCTACCCGGCGACACGTGTTAGGTGTTGACTTTAGGATTTTTGGCTAACCCCCAGCCTTCAACGGGTTTGATTAGCCTTTACCGACTACCGTTTGAGTCGGGCTAGCATGCGGATTGTCTAACTCCGTTCGCATGTAACGTTGTGCTAAGAGAATGAATTCTCTTAGACTTCGTGCTATGATGTCGAATACATAGACTTCGCCATTGTTACGGGAATAGGCTACCCGGCAACACGTGTTAGGTGTTGACTTTATCCCTACTTAGGTTTCGGGATAAAATACCCCAGACTGGTCTTCTGGTGTCTTTTTCTACGGCGAAAGACTAAACCGGCGACGCGTGTTAGGCGTCGGCATATCCTTTCTTAGGATTCAGGATGACATTCCCCATGCGTGTAAGGCATGGATTTTGGTGTTATTAATAACAACCTGCCGCAATGTTGAATATGCGGACGAGTGTTCTTTTTAACGGTTAGGAACTAACCGGCAGCGCGGGTTAAGCGCAGACTTATCCTTGCTTAGGTTTCAGGATAAAATACCCCAGAATCAGACTCTGGTGTCTTTTTGTGCGGAAAAAGACTAAACCGGCAGCGCGTGTTAGGCGCAGACTTATCCCTGCTTAGGATTCGGGATAAACTTCCTAGGATGAATCCTAGATTGATAGATTCTTAGAAAAGGTTGGTGCGGGAAAGGAAGAATTTTATATTCTATTTCCCGGTCTTCTTTTAGGGTGAAGGCGAACCCAACAGACAAGGAAGGAAGAATTTTATATTCTATTCCCTGATTCTGGAAAGGAAGAATTTTATATTCTATTTCCAGCGAAGAAGAAACTAGAAGTGGGGTGTCCACTCCGAGAATCTGGAAAATTTAGATAAACTTGCCTTTTATAGGATGGGTTATCTAAACTGAAAATGGGTTCTTCGTTTATCGAAGTGGAATTTCAACTTTGGCTATAACCATGGGAAGGCTTGACCAAAGAGAAAGAGAAGGGAGTTCTTTCGTTTATCGAAAGGGGACTACGAAATGAAAGTGGACCTCTTGTTCATGGAGAGAGTCAAGAGGGCCAGAAAGACATTTTTGGTGGACTCACTGTCAATAGAAATTGAACGGTGAGGGATTTTGGTGGTGAAAAAGATTCTGGGTTATCCTCTAGAATATTAAGTGCAATATTCTTCAAGGAACTTCCCGGTAAATGGGTTATCCTGAATGTACTAGGGATAGTACTTTTTTAGGAATTTCCTATTTATTGGCATTAATTGCTTGGCGCCTTCTTGGGTAATCAGGCGATATGCGCCGTTTGAGTAGACCATGTCTATCATAAACGGCCCTTCCCATTTGGGTTCGAATTTACCTTTCTTTTTGGAGTTGAGGATTATCGGTCGGCGAGCAGCGAGGACCAGATCTCCTTCCTTGAAGCTTCTCTGTCGGACTCTTTTGTTAAAAGCGCTAGATATTCTGGCTTGATAAAACTCAATTTGTTGTTGAACTTCCAAGCGCTTTTCATCCAACCTCTCGAGTTCTTCGAGACGTTTTTGACGCTGTTCTTCTGTCGTCATCTCAGTTGCAAGGGCGATCCGAAGGGATGGGATTTGGATCACCAATGGTAGCACAGCTTCACATCCGTATACCAACGAATACGGGGTGGCTCCTGTAGGTGTACGTATGGTAGTGCGATAAGCCCAGAGTGCTTCACCGAGTTTATCGTCCCAGTCTCGTTTATTGGTCTTCACGAGCTTTGACAGGATCTTAATGATCGTCTTGTTGAACGCCTCAGCTAATCCATTCGCAGCGGGATAGTAAGCTGTTGACGAAATATCTTCAATTTTAAACTTGTTACAAAACCTGACGAAGGCGTTGCTTATGAACTGTGGACCATTGTCATGAATGATCCGTCTTGGCACGCCGTGTCGGTATATGACATGATGCTTGATGAAATTGATGACCTTGTTCGTCTTCACTTCTCTAAGCGGAATTGCTTCAGCCCACTTTGAGAAGTAATCTGTGATTGCGAGGATGAATCGATCACCTTTGACTGAAGGGGGAAAAATAGGACCGACGATGTCCATACCCCATGTCTCGAACGGCCAAGACGTGGTTGACGTGTGCAACTGCTCTGGCGGTTGATGCATATAATTTGCATGTATCTGACAAGCATGACACTCTCGGGCGTATTCGATTGCGTCACGAACCATTGTTGGTCAAAAATATCCCATTCTCCTGATACGATCATACAGTTTGGGACCGGGCTGATGCGCACCACATTCTCCTTCGTGTGCTTCCTTAAGAACTTCTTCTGCTTCTTTGTTCGAAAGGCATCAGAGTAATAAACCATCGTACCCTCTACGGTATAATGTATGGGTCTCGGTATTATAGAAGAATCTTGGTGCTCTTCAGCGGATTGATTCCCTTTCTTTTACATCCTCTGGCAGAATACCATATTGAACGTAGTCAATGATAGAAAAACGCCAATCTCGGGACTCAGACCCAATTTGAGTTAAATTCACCTCCTTGGCGTTTATGTTTCCATCATCTTCCTCTTCAAAATCCAAATCGTATGTGGGTATGCAGAGCTGATGCGTCCTTACTGTGACTAACAGCTCAGTTTCGGGAGGCTGCGCAAGTGAAACTGCTAGTGCTGCCAGTGCATCCGCATAAGCGTTCTGGAGACGAGGGATATATTCAATGAAGAATTCTTCAAAAGATGGTGGTACGGTATCAGGTCTTGGTTCCTGACTTCATACTCTCCACGGACTTGGTTGACTATCAATTGAGAATCCCCAAAGGCTTCGAGATATTCGACCCCCAGCTCCTTAGCGAAACTGAGTCCAATGAGAAGTGCGTTGTATTCGGCTACGTTATTAGAGCACAGACTAGTCAATGAATAAGCTCGAGGCATCACATGCTTCCCCAGGGAGATTAGGACAACCCCAACCCCAGATGAAACTGTAGAACCTCCCGGGGTTATTACCCTATTAACTGCCCTCGAAGCACCATCCAAATATAATTGCCATACTTGTTGGTGCGACGTAGTGTTAACCTCGTGGGTTTCATCCGGCAAATCATCATATACTTCTGCCGTATCTGTGGTCAGGTTTGCCGCCAGAAGATCACAAATCGTTTGTCCTTTGATCGACTTCTGCTGCTTGAAGTGCAAATCATATTGGGACAAGAGAAGAGCCCATTTCGCTAACCGCCAATTCATAGAGGCCGGTTGCATCATAAACACCCGTACTGGATTAACATTGGAAATGACGTAAATCGTCTGTCCAACCAAGTAAAGCCGCATCTTTTGCATCACGAATACCAATGCGAGGCATTCTTTCTCAATCATCGGGTATCAAGACTCGACGCCTATCAAGGTCCGACTTAGGTAATAGACTGCATGTTTGTGACCGTTATCGTCGTCTTGTGCTAGTAAAGCACTTATTGAGTGGTTCATCGCCTTGATGTAAATCAAGAACGATTTACCCGATTTCGGTGCAACGAGAACAGGAGGATTCGCCAGATACGTTTTGATATCTTCGAATAATTTTTGGCAGGCGTCGTCCCAGATGAATGACACCCCTTTCTTGTTTAGCTTAGAAAAAGGTTGCACTTCCCAGAAAGGTTTGAGATGAACCGCCGGATGTAAGCTAGCCGCCCTTGCAATCCTCTGAGCTCTCTCAGATTTCTAGGAGGTTGCAGCTCATGTATCGCCTTCACCTTGTCAGGATCAATATGTATTCCTTTAGTGGTGACGACGAATCCAAGAAATTTTCCGCTGGACATTCTAAGGAAGGATTTAGTAGGGTTCATCTTCAACTGATGGCTCCGCATGAGATCGAACATCGTCTTCAAGTTCTTGATGTGATCTTCTTTGTTGCGGCTTTTTACAACCAAATCATCAACGTAGCACTCGACTGTTTTCCTGAGATGTTCTTGGAAAATCTTAGTCATCGCTCGCTGGTACGTGGTGCCTGCATTCTTTAGACCGAAAGGCATCACCGTGTAGCAAAAGACACCAAGAGGTGTTCTGAACGCTGTATGCTTCTCGTCATCTGGGTGCATCTTGATTTGGTTATATCCTGAAAACCCATCCATGAAAGACATTCTCTCAAATCCGCATGTATTGTCGATAATGACATCCGTGATTGGGAGAGGGAAATCGTCTTTTGGACATGCCGTGTTCAGGTCCCTGAAGTCGATACAGATCCTGATTTTACCGTTCTTCTTCATGACGGGAACAATATTGGCTAGCCAGTCTGGATGTTGTTCCTCTCGGATAAATCCTGATTCGATCAATTTCTTAACCTCCGCCTCAATGGCTTCCATAATCTGCGGACGAAACCGTCTTTGTTGTTGCTTGACAGGTTTGGCCTCCGGCTTGATATCGAGGCGGTGCATTGCTACATTGGGGTCGAGCCCTGGCATATCTTCATAGTTCCAAGCCCTGGCATATCTTCATAGTTCCAAGCGAAGACGTCAATATACTCCCTGATGAGAGCAATTAACTCCTCCTTCTCATTTGAGGGAAGACTATCGCTGATGAATATAGGTTTTGGGTTGGCCTCGTCACCCATGTTAATTTGGACTATCTTATCTTCAGTGGGGGGTTCTCTCTGTTCGAACCTATCACCATACTGCATGTTCAGGTGATGAACCCACGGGTCTTCCCATGTTGGCATCTGATCGTCGTCTTCCATTGTGGATGGATCAGCTGTAGCCATGTTGTGTGAAATCATATCCCTGCTTTTCCATGAGCTTGCGCACTTCTGGACTATACTTAGATAAATGCCGACCAGGTTTGTCATCATCTTCATCTTCGCTTAAGAAATAGTCTGGTAATGGGGAGCTTTTTCCTTTACCGTAAATCACTTCTTTTGCGCCTCTTATTTTGTTCGGGACGACCATGGTTGTTCCGAAAGAATGCTGGAGGCGTTCCTTTGTTATATAGGACGATCGAAGCGGCATATACAAATCAGGATTATCGTACAATTCTTTTATCACGTCATCAAGAGACAGGGAGTACTCTAAATCGTTATTTATTTCATTATTGGCAAGTTGCCAGTTACAACTGCCCTCTGACGTTTGTTCATCGTCAAGGTTGATTACAAAGGGTACAATGTCATTTAGAATATAACCTCTATTGTAATCAAATCCGGCTTCGGTATCATCTTCTTCTCCGCTGTCCGTGCCTTGGGCCGATGATTCAGTATCGGATTCGTTACCATAAAGGAGAGAATCAATGAAATAATTCTCATACCCTTTGAATGGTTGCTTATCCGCGACCACCGTCCTAACCTTATTATCAGTGTCGACATACTTTAAACACTGATGGAGAGTGGAGGGGATTATAACGTTACTATGGATCCAAGGCCGACCCAATAGTAAGTTATATGAAGTTTCGGCATCGATCACATAACATGTGACTTCTGTCTTCAAATCTCCCATTTGACACTTTACCCGGATTTTACCCAAGGGTCTTGACCCGCTAGTGTTGAATCCATAGATAACAGTGCCTGTGGACGCCAACTTACTAACCGTAATGCCGAGGTTATGCATCAAGCGAAGCGGCATGATACTCACAGCAGAACCTGGATCAACTTGGATTCGGTTGACTTTACTGGAGCCGATGTACCCGAAGAAGTATAGCGGTCGATCGTGGTTCGAATTCTTCGTTTGCATGTCCTCTTTGGTGAAAGTAATGCAGGGAAGGTTTTTAGTCGCTATGTTGTACTGTTCACTCAGCGGTTCTGGCTGTTCAGGCACCGGCTTGATTTGAGTCAGAAACACCTCTGAATTGGCCAAAGCTTCTTGCAAGGCCTCCCTGGTTTCCTTGGACAACCGCAGCAACTCAAACAGCGTTATCCGTGCTGGAATATTGGCTAGTTGAGCCATTATATCAAAGACTTGCGGAGTCTTCAAGCTTTCCGGTTTGTCTCTTCCAATCGGGCGACTGAAACGAGACTGCTTCGGATTCTGCACCTCCTGGGGATTCTTCTCTTTCGGTTTATTCACCGACTGTCGTCGAGCCTCTTCGCCCGGTGTAGGACTTGTAATCACCCCCATCTCCATGAGAGTTTTGGCTGGTCCCCGTTTATTCACCCCTTGCTCACTAGGTGGTGGATAATTGTAGTGATAATCATTTCCGCTTCTAGTGGCGAAGACTTCTTGTTCTTCTTCGGAGAGCGGGAAAGTAGGAGCTTCATCGCCATCCTCCTCGAAGATTGCGGAAGTAGCATTGCAGGACTTGCCTTTGCCCTTTCTTCTCGAGGAAGTCGCCCACTGTTCGTCTTCAATGAGATCAGGATGAACCCATAGGATTTCGCCGTTTGGGGCTGTGTGTGGCACAAGTCCTTTTTGGCGCGTTTAAACCATGCTGTGGGCACTGATCCAAAGCTGATTGACACTGCGTTTGCTCCGACATTCTTGGACGGCTTCGGGGTTATGACGCCTACATCAATTAGCGCCTGGATCTTGTCCTTGAGGTGGTAGCACGACTTGGTTGGGTGATGGACCGCTCTGTGGTATGCGCAATACTTCGGGTCCGGTCACTTTGCCAGCCCTTCTTGATCTACAACCGCCGGCAGCTGGATTTTGTTATTCTCCAACAGGTACTTAAAGATGCCGGGAACTTCGTCATCCTTGAAGGAGTACACTTTAGGAAACCTCGGCTCCGAGGATTTCTGCTTCTGAGGCCGTTGTTGCTATTGTCCCCGAGGTTGTTGTGATGCTTGTTGCTACGGCTGTTGCTGAGGTTGCAATTGGAAAGTTTGATTAGCATCAACTGCATTAGCATGTGCCTTACATTTCCCCCGTGGGACGAAATTCTGTTGCGGAGCATTATTCGCCTGTTGGCCTCTCTCCGCCTTCTTTCTTCTGAGGAATCGCTCGGCTTGCTCTCCTCGGACCTTCAGATCCTTCCATGTCTTGGACGGTGCTGTCCTCATTGCTTCCAACACGTCCAGTGCGAGGTTGTTGTGGCAAGTCTGGAGGATGAATTCCTCGGTGATCGGGTCCCGACAGTTCATCGCCTTGTTCCGGAACCTCTTGACGAAGGTGTCAACCAATTCCCCGTCTTTCTGTTTCTCATCAAGCAACGACCCAATGGATATCTCTGTGTCGTCGTCGAAGAAGTTGGCAAGGAATATGGTCTCCATGTCGTCCCAGCTATTTACGCTTCCTGGCTTGAGGCGGCAATACCAATCGAAAGCGGCTCCACGCAGAGTGCCAACGAAGGACCGTACCATCAGAGGCTCATTACCAGAGATAACCCCCAGGTGTGATTTGAAGTAAATTAAATGTTGAGTAGGGGAACCCATCCCATTAAACAGCGTGAAGTTAATTAGGTTGAACTTTGCCGGATATGGGATTGATTCTCACTCTCTTGGGTATGGACAAGGAATGCCTGTTTTCTTCATCTCTTGAGCGGAAATCAACGTATTGATTTTGCTCTCGAGATTTTTAATCTTCAAGTTTTCACCTGTGTTTTCGCTAGCATTCTCATTACCACCCCCTGCATTGACGGGAGGATTATTGGCATTATGCGTCTCATTCGCATTTGTGTCCTCATCTTCCAGATTAACCGGGTTACGACGACTTGGCTCGCCTTGCTGGTTCGTCAATGCTTGGATTTGTTGGTCATGCATTTCTCTCATGTTTTGCATGGACATCTGCATTTCGAACCTGAAGGTTTCCTGTTACTTAGCTAAGGCGTCTTCAAGCATTTTGGCCACTTGCTCTGCACTTATCATAAGTGCCTCGCGGGGTTGTCCCTCGCTGGATACCGTATTATCTGATGCGACTGCGGAGCCGGCATCAGATTCTTCATCTTCTGAAGGGAGTCTTGTCCGAACCCTACCATAGGTTGCTCGCTTGATGGTTCTGGACTGCAGACGGGTTCTAGGCCGGGATGCTTTCAGAATCGACTCGAGATTATCCCGTGCCGATGTCCCCTTGCTGGTCATATTGGTGGTGACACTCGAAAATTCTCCATCTTCAACCACCGTTCTTCTTCATCGGAAACACCTAGGCCTTGGTTTTGGAGTTTCGGTACTGAGTCTTTCGAAAATCGAAACTCTTTCGGGGACCGCCTTGATGCAGTTGCACTCAGACAATACTGCCCGAATGAGTTTCGAACAGGGGCATTGAGTTTCCTGTTCTCGGGGACTCCTCTTCCTGGTTTTACTCGTACCCCCAACACAATAGTACAATTCGTCTGCTTGACCTATCGTGTGTTGGCACGACTTCTCAGGTATAACATTATCGTCATCAGATGATAATGTTTCCTTTTGAGGGTGAACTACCTTCTTTGGGCTTTCAAAAGTTACGCGCCTTGAAACATGCCTTTTTGGGCGTGAGTTCTCAGCGGGCTCTCGGACTTCAATGCGTAAATTGGTGCGCGTAGCTGCCCTGATTTCTTTGTCACTTTGGAGGTGACGCGCGACCCCCAGCGTGTTGAGTCGTTGTGGGCTTCTTCATCGGGCCCAAACGCTCTTGAACTGGAGCCTTGACTCGTTCATCGGGAAGTGGACCGAGGCGCTCCAAAACTGGCTTCTTCTTTCGGGATGATTTTGTGTGATCTCCCGGAGTAGTTGCTGGAATTATCAGCGATATGGGTTGTTTCGTCGGGGGTTGAACTTTGGTTGGAGGCTGCTTCGGCCTCCACACTTGGCGGGTTGATGGTGGCTTCTTGGCCACTCCTTCTCCCTCCAATTTCTTGGCCTCCTGCACAAGAATTTTTGCTTGTGCGAGTAACGCGCGGCGTTTGTGTGAATGCCGTTCTCTCAAATGTGAACGGCTTCCATTCTGACCCGGAGTCATTCGTAGAATGGCGGCTTGGAGGAGCCGCCATTCTTCAATTGTTGAGGCTGTTTTGCCTCTCCTATTCTTCAGATCCGCGTTGTAGCAGACTCCGTCTGTTAGACTCCATCGCTTTAGCGAGTTGCCACGCAAGGCCGTTGACGTCGCTCTGGCGGGCTCTCTTTGAGAGTAGTCACAACGCCCTCAATAGTAGAGGCGTCGGCAAGAATAGGTTTGACCTCGTTGTGAGTCGGTGGAACTTACCCGACGCAACTTTGCGTCAGCCGGGGTGAGAGCTTCGTTGGTGTTCTGAAACTTCTTCAAACAACGAAGCTTTTCTCCTGAAGGAGAACTTCTTGGCTTGCGGTGATCCGGACGAGGAAGACAAGTATTCCTCGAACTTCTGCTGGTCGAACTCGTATTCGACCTCCTCCATGACCGGATTGAGATCCGCGGCTGCGACGCTCCGATCTCGGTAGCCGAGATCGGGGCTCCCACTGTGGTCGCCAGATTGTTCGCCGGTGAAAATTGCGTTCATTGAATTCATTGTTATCTCAAGTAATTGCTTTTTGGTTACAAAAGATCCGGTCTTTTTTAGATCCGGTTATAACGAAATCAAAGAAAAAGAAAAAAGATTACAACTTTCCTTTCGAACGAATCACGAGCTCTGTTTTGGCGGTCGCTCTCGCTTGTGTGGGGTTCTTTGCCAACGCCGGGCGGTTTAATCTGTGGACCACCGCGCGATCTAGATCCGGTCGGATCTACACAATTTGACGGATTATTTCGCTGAAGGAATAATAGCCGGGGGATTAATCACAAGGAAAATAATCGCCCTTAGTTCTCGGGATCAAAGACCAAGCTTTTATCGGAGTATTTTCTGTGTAGATCTCATATCTGATTTCTCTCTCTCGAACTCCTGCCTTTGTGACGTGGATACTCGCCAAGAACCAGATCTGAATGTCCAAGTCTTCAAGTCTTCAAAAACTCCAAGCTCAATTCTCAATTCGGCAGAGTTTTCGGTCTCCAAGTTCCAACTCCCAAAATAAAACCAAGGGGGGCCTATTTATAGGCTCTCTGAACTGTGCCCGCGCACAGATCTGGGTCGGCCACCTATAGGTGGTTGGCTCTCCACCGAGCCACCCAGAGGTGGCTCGGTTTTGGCCGAGTCCCCTTTGGTGTTTGGGTTTTGCCGATTTTTCCGGTCTCGTGGTTGATTTGGACTCTGATTTGTTAATCCGATTTGGAAGTAAATCCGATTCCTGATTTGGCAGTAAATCCACTTCTGAGTTCAAGTCCGAAACTGATCTTGATTCGATCGTGATTCGTCCGAATCTTCCTTTGGATGGATGACTCGTTGATTCTTCAACCCGTTAGCTTGATTCCGCACACGAGTGGATTTATTCCGTTGTTTGCGTGCGATTCGTTAACCTCGTCGCCTCGTTGGTTCGTCGGTTTATGCTGAGCTATGCTAAGGGATCTATAAGCAATTTTATACGCCTACAATCTCCAAATCGAAAATCCCCCAAAAGAAGCCAAATATCTCCTCCTCACTGCCAAGTCTCAGATCCCAAAAAACCAGCCCGAACTCAATTGAGTTTACCCATATTTATAGGGAATTAAGGGGTGTAACCACCCCCTTAATTCTCTCCATAATAGGGTTAAGAGGGGTATAACCGCCCCCTTAATCCGCTCCTAAGTGGGGCGGAAATCCCTCAAATCGTGGAGGGAAGATGGTTCGTGCAACCGTTAAGCTCGTGTTTGAACGAGTCGAACGCCAAAGTTGGCGTTCAGGACCCTAACTCTGTGTTTTAGAATTGAGACGCGGAGTTGGGTGTCGACCGAATATCAAAAACGCGAGGGCCGCTTGCATTTTGCTTGTTGAAGCTTGGAAACACGGGGGTTGCCTACATTTTGCTTGTTGAAGCTTGGAAACGTGGGGGTCGCCTGTGTTTTTCTTGTTGAAGCTTGGAAACACAGGGGTCGCCTGTGTTTCAAGAACTAAAACGTGAAGGTGAATTCCGCATTTTAGAGGATGCTAATGACTTATAACTTCTTCTGTAGAGCATTGCAAAGACCATTGTTCAGTAATCTTCGTCTTGGCTCCTTGAAAATATGAGAGTCGTCAGATTGTAACTCCCGATGTTGATTGTGAAGGCTGTTGATTAGAGCTTTCACCAGTTGTTACGAAGGTCATCAGATTGTAACCTTCATCAATCTATGTGAAAGTCTTCAAATTATAACCTTCTTGAAGTCGTCAGATTATAACTTCTATCATCGGTGTTTGATGGGGGATCAGCTATCTATTGTAATTTTTGACAGCCTACAGAACCCCCTCCAAAGTTTTCCAAAGTTCTCGGTTGACTAGGATGAATTTTCGGAATACTTTGGATCTCAACTCTGATTTTGGAGCTGTTGATTCCTTGTCATAAAGGAGTTGTTTTTTGCACTCGCTTCTAAGGCACCTTGGTTGAAGGGATTTCGCACGTAGGATCCTGTATGAAGGTATGCGTCATAATCCTGCTTCTGGAATGCGGGGGTGGACACCTGTGTTTTGAACTTGAGACGCGGGTCTCACCCTTGCATTTTAAATTTGGAACCCGGGTGTGACCTCGGCGTTGTGGTGTTTATAACGTGGGTCTGACCTCGGCGTATTAACTAGAGGCGCGGAGGAGGCTTTCATGCATTTTTGACTAAGTCTTCGAGACTTGTCTTTAGCTCATATGTTTTAAGTCTCGGTTCGCATCCATTAAACTGATGAACCTGCAAATGTGCATAGGATTTTTGGTAAACCCTCAGCCATCAACGGATTTGATAAGCCTTTACCGACTACCGTTTGAGTCGGGCTAGCATGTGGATTGTCTTAGTCCGTTCCACATGTAACGTTGTGTTAAAAGAATGAACTCTCTTAGACTTAGCGCTATGATTTTGAATATATAGACTTTGTCATTTTTACAGGAAAAGACTAACCGGCAACACGTGTTAGGCGTAAACTTATCTCTAATTAGGGATCGAAATAAAGTCCCCCATGCGTGAAAGACATGGATTTTGGTGCTACGATGTTCAATACGTAGACTTGGTCATTTTCACGGGAACGAACCACCAGGCAGCATGTGTTAGATGCAGGCTTATCTCTGTTTAGAGGTCGAGATAAATTCCCCCATGTGTGAAGGTATGGATTTTTGGAGCTGTTTCTTCCTGTGTTACTTAAAACACTGAAAGAAAGTTGGAAGTACCAGAGGTATAGTATTAACTTGGCATGAATTTTCACTTAAAGTGAAATTCAAAAATTTTCTTTATTATCACTAGGATAATTCCATAAAATCTTTAATCCACTGGGGATTTTATGATGAAAACTTGCTATTCCTGATTAAAAATGATTAACAAGTTCATTGGGGTGTTTGACTGTTAGAGGTGTTATGTTAACCTAACAGTATTTTATGGACCTATCGCTCTATTGAAGAGAGTCGATAAGTTGATTTGGTTGTCAGAGGTGTGATGTTTACTTGACATAATTTTGTTGCGATTGGAACAACTTTGAGGATCTATCGCTCTATTGAAAAGAGTCGATAAGTTGATTTGGTTGTCAGAGGTATAGTGTTAACGTGACAAGAGAATGTTGCGATCGGAGCAACTTTGTGGACTTATTATCCTATTGAGGAGAATTGATAAGTGGATTGTCAGAGGAGTTTGATATTAACATGACAAGAGAATGTTGTGATCGGAGTAACTTTGTGGACTTATCATCTTATTGAAGAGGATTGATAAGTGGATTGTCAGTGGTGTATTGTTAACATCACAGGAATGTGTACTTGTGACTTGCACAAGATTTTAGGAATTAGCGTCTCGCTGGAGAAACTTGCTAGGTGAGTTTATCATCAGAAGTAATGAATTTTAATACTTATGATTTGAATAAGATTTTGAAAACTTAGTGTCTTGCTGGGGAAGATTGCAATTTGAGCAATTTTGAGGACCTATCATCCTATTGTCAAGGATTAATAAGTTGATTGTTTTCAGAGGTATATTGTTAACGTGACAAATTGGGAGTGATCCGAGTCGAATGCATACTCTGTGGGGATGATGATCGTCAGAAATGTAATGTTAACTCGACGATGTAAAAGATTCGTTACTCTTAATCAAGTAGATTCCAAGTAACTAACCCCCAGTCTTGATTAAGACTTAGCAGGGGAAGAAGAAGAGGTTAACAAGGCACATCGCCTAGTGGGGCACTATCCATGAAGTTGGAATAGAGGTACATCACCTGGTAAGCCATTATCTAATGAGTTTGACTATTAGAGGTAACTATTAATGTGATAGTTTTATGGACCCGCCATCCTATTAAAGAGGATTGGCGAATTGATGGACTATCAGAGGTAAATATTAATGTGATAGTTTTATGGACCTGCCATCCTATTAAAGAGGATTGGCGAATTGATGGACTATCATAAGTAAATATTTAACGTGATAGTTTTATGGACCTATCACCCTATTAAAGCGGATTGACAAGTTGATGGACTATCAGAGGTAGATGTTAACGTGATAGTTCTATGGGTTTTGTGGTTGACAGAGGTATTCTATTGAACATGACAACTCAAAAAAAAATTTATTAATCATAATCCAATGAACTATAAATAAACCAACCCCCAGTCTTGAACAAGTGCAGGGGGAGAAAATGGTGGACATGACACATCGCCTAGTGGGCCACTATCTAATAAGTTTGATTATTAGAGGTAATTGTTAACGTGATAGTTATTAGACCCGCTATCCTACTAAAGAGGATTGGCTTCAGTGACCGTATTATCTTCCCTTTCTGACCGAGAAGATTGGGCTTGGTCAGATTGCTCAGGCTGATCCTGCTTATTTTGTTCTTCAGCTTTGATCCTGACAATATTCTTTTGAGCCTATTCACCTTGAGAGATTAGTTGTTTCCATGAATGGCATTCTGTAACCCTCATTTGTGCTAGAAGGTCGGTCTGCAAGTTGTGTCGACAGGTCTCCACCAGTGTAGACTGTGTCATACCTGTCAGACATCGTAGAACCATGTTTCGAAACCTTTTGACGAAGGCTTTGACGGAATCCCTCTTCTTTTGCTTAGTGGCGAGAAGGGTATTGATGGAGACTTCTGTATCCTCTTCAAAGAATCTTGACAGGAAGAGTCTCTCTAGATCTGCCCACTTTTGGATACATCCGGTAGGCAGTTTCCTGAACCATTCAAAGGCAACTCCCTTGAGGGTGCTAATGAACAATCAAGACAGTATGGCGTTATTCGATATCACATTCCCAGTCTGTGATTTGAAATGATAGATATGTTGGTTCGGTGATCCCGTACCGTCAAAAGTTTGTAGCGTCGGGACTTCGAACTTTGGAGGGTAAGGGGCCGCATCCCATTCGGCAGGATAGGGTCTAACAACTCCCTCATCTTGGAGCTCGCTTCTGTTAGCAATGGTATTGAGGCGGGCTTCTAATCCTTTCATTTTGGCAGACTGGAGATTTTGTTCGTTCTTAGTCTCTCTTCCTTCATCAGAGGAAGATTCCAGGTTGTGGGCTTCTTGATCACAAGCCGTGTCATCAACCACTTTTCCCTTCCCTTTACTTGTGTGAGGTCAGGATGAAGACGTTTTTTCTTTCTAGGAGGATTCTTGCCTATGTGGCAAATCTGTCTTCTGAGATTTGGCCTTGTCTGCAACGATTTGAGTCAACAGGGCCAGGAGTTCATCGAGGGTCTTCTGCTATGATTTGAGCATGGCCTCCTGCTCATCAACCCTCTTTGAAAGATCTTCAGAATATTCTGTCATATGGGCAAATCTCTCATGTCCAATGAAAGAGCTTGATAATTGGGACTCCGCAATAGCTGAGTGTTCATCATCGGAATTAGTTCCTCTGGCTAAACTCCGATAGTTGATAAGAGGAATGGCTCCTGTTCAAGTCTGGGTGTATCGGTAGACCCCTTCAAACTCATTAGCGATTTCTCTGACGGCCGGTGAATGACTTGTCTCAGAGTCATCGGAGCTAGGACCGGAGGCTTTCTCTCTACCGATCACATTGATAGTGATTCCAGGATACTCGGTCTCCGGAGACTTCTTCTTATACGAACGTCGTTGTTAGTTAGGCAAAGCAATGTTCGTTGGTCGGTTGAATATCGACGATTAGGCCGCATATGAGCAGCATTGACATCCTGAGAGGACCGTAGGAATCAGTCGTTCATATTGGGATGAACGAATCACTTATTGCATCGGTCTTTCTCTTGATATGAATTCTCTCAAATCTGTTTTGAAGACTTAAGAAGAATTACTCACTGATCGCGAGATTTGAATTAGAACCCCCAGTCCATGGCTGGATAGGACTGGCTCTTGGTGGACATCTATCAGGTTGAGATGCCTTGACTCCATGAACTTCTTATATCCACCCCTCAATCTAGTCACGCTATGCAGAGTATTTGGGGGTCTCGTATTTGGAACTTGAAACACGAGGGTCGCGTTTGGCACTTGAAATGCGAGGTCCGCATTTTGGTTTGGCAACGTAAGGGTCGCGTTCTTCAGTGTCGACGCGAGGGTCGTGTTTTGACTGGGAAATGCGAAGCTGAAGTTTGCTTTCAACGTAGGCTCGAGGTCCACGTTTTGGCTGTAAAACGCACCATTGATGGCTTTATTCAGTCTGGTTCTCGCGAAGCTCATGTTTAGGCTCATAAACATGAGGCTTGCATTCTAAAGTAAAAGTGCAAAGCTCAGGGTCGCGTTTAGGCTCACGAACGTGAAGCTCGCGTTGGTTGGGGGATCAAATTTCTTAGAGTTGTGCTGAAGCTAAGCCTTATCCTTTAGAGGGGGACTGTATGAACAGTGCCACCCCCAGGGGAGACAGCCCTTCAATGAGTCGGCCACAACTGGAGCTTTAGTCTCCTTAGAAACTTTGTGGATCTTACGCATAGCCTTGTGGCTAAGGGATCCAGAGGAGCGGGCCTCCTCGAACTTGGCTTGATCAAACTCGATGATCAGAGTTTCAACGGTCGTTCTAGTAAGATGAACATCGGATTGCGCCACCACTTCTTCATCAGAGAAGCTCGTCCCCAGCGAAGTCGCCATCTTTTGTTTGGAGGAAAATTTGTAGTAAGAGAAATGAAAGAAAAATTTATTTGTATTCCTTTAATCTC
This sequence comes from Asparagus officinalis, assembly GCF_001876935.1. Lineage (NCBI taxonomy): Eukaryota > Viridiplantae > Streptophyta > Magnoliopsida > Asparagales > Asparagaceae > Asparagus > Asparagus officinalis. Next base: position 60,744,616 of record NC_033798.1, on the reverse strand, counting down.
AATTACAATTGGATTTCCTAATTACAAAAGAGAAGAGAATGATCTGGATTCTCCCTTTTGTTTAAAATTGGGTTCTTCACGATGGCAGTGGAGTGCCTCCTTCGAATGCTCGTGTTGAATTTGCTCTCCGTTGACGATCTGAACGTCTTGATTCACTGGAACAATATCTTCTCCTCACGGTTTGATGTTGTAGAGAACTTGCAAAACAAGTTTTAGAACTCTAAACGAGTTTAGAAGAACTCTGTAAAAGAGTTGATTTGAACCAAAAATCGGTTAATAAGCCAAGGCCAGAAGAAAGCTCCGGTGGTCGATCTCCAAAGCTCCAAATCGAAGATCCCCAAAAAGAAGCCAAATATCTCCTCCTCGCTGCCAAGTCTCAGATCCCAAAAAACCAGCCCGAACTCAATTGAGTTTACCCATATTTATAGGGAATTAAGGGGTCTAACCACCCCCTTAATTCTCTCCATAATGGGGTTGAGAGGGGTGTAACCGCCCCCTTAATCCGCTCCTAAGTGGGACGGAAATCCCTCAAATCGTGGAGGAAAAATAGTTCCTACAACCGTTAAGCTCGTGTTTGAATGAGTCAAATGTCCACGTTGACGTTCAAGACCCTAACTCCGCATTTTAGAATTGAGACACGGAGTTGGGTGTCGACCGAATATAAAAAACACGAGGACTGCTTGCGTTTTGCTTGTTGAAGCTTGGAAACGCGGGGGTTGCCTACGTTTTGCTTGTTGAAGCTTGGAAACACGGGGGTCATCTGCGTTTTGCTTGTTGAAGCTTGGAAACGTGGGGGTCGCCTGCATTTCAAGAACTAAAACACGAAGGTGAATTCCGCGTTTTAGAAGAAGCTAATGACTTATAACTTCTTCTGTAGAGCATTGCAAAGACCGTTGTTCAAGAATCTTCATCTTGGCTCCTTGAAAATATGAGAGTCATCAAATTGTAACTCCCGATGCTGATTATGAAGGATATTGATTAGAGCTTTCACCAGTTATTGTGAATATCGTTAGATTATAATCGTCAAAGTCGTCAGATTGTAACTTCTATCATCGGTGTTTGATGGGTGATCAGCTATCTATTGTGATTTTTTAATAGCCTACACTAGGCATCCAACCTCCGGGTTGTTATCTCACCGTTTGGCCCTCAGGCAACCATCAGTAGGGTGTTAAGACCTAGGTATCCACATTAAGACCTAGGCACCCAACCACTAGGTTATCATTTTGCCGAAAAGATCTAGGCGTCCACATTAAGACCTAGGCACCTAACCTCTGTGTTATAATCTCACTGTTTGGCCCTCAAGGCGACCCTCAATGGGATGATAAGATATATACGTCCACATTAAGACCTAGGCACCTAACCTCCGGGTTGTCATCTTGCTGTTTGGCACTCAGGGCGACCCTTAGTAGGGCGATAAAACCTAGGCGTTCTCATTAAGACTTAGGCACCCAACCATCAGGTTATCATTTTTTTTTGAAAAGACCTAGGCGTCCTCACTAAGCCCTTAGCACTTTAACTTGCAGGTCTTTAACAAAAGGACCCGAACATCTCACCAACAAAAAGTGAAAACGAGTCAGTTTTCCCAACCCTTCAACACTCGGGTAGTCACAAAACGACCGACTCATAATAATGAACACTCATTCTCTCAAACAGAACAAAGTTGCAAGCTAACAAGGAAAAACTAAGGAATAATTGAAAGCAGACTCCGGAATGACAACTAAGTCTAAATCTTTATTCTAATACTCAAAGTTTATTACAAATAACTTTTATTACATTATCCATGGCAATATTTACAACAAGGCATATCGATATTTACAAAAAAGAAAAGAAAAAGATACAAGACCTCAGATCTCTTGACCAAATCCTTGAGTAGGGCTTGGGAGGTCCTCAGCAGGGGTAGCAGGGGTAAGAACAATAGAAGAAGAAGTGGGAGGGACCTGTCTAGGGTCATCCCCCGACTCGTCGTCGTTGTCCTCCAACACCAATTCCAGCTCCCCTCCACTCACCTCGATCTCCTTTAGGAGGTCGAGGCAGCAAGAGACTTGGGGTGGATAAAGGAGGTTAGGCATAGAATGAGAGGCAGGAGGGAGCAACGAGGCTAGGTAGTCGACTCCAGCCTTGCAAGCCAAGGCCACCTCAGTTTTACCCAAGGGGCCCTAACGCCAGTCATCGACCACTTTCGCCCAGTACTACTTCGAAACCAGGTGAGCGAGTAGTGGCACGAGCGCTCAGCCTCGAGGTCTCTCTATAGTTGCTTGGCTGAGAGACGACTCGATCGAGCCTCCTCCTTGGTCGTCACCTTGAGGCACCTCTCGGACTCGACCTCCCCCCTAGAGAAGTCAGCCGGCCATTCCACTCAGAGATTCCTTGCTTAAGTCAGCTGACCTCCTCCTTCAGTCGGCCACCTCACCTTAGGAGCTTTTCTATGGAGGCCGCTTGCTTGGTGCCATGGGATCTGATCCCCCTAAGGAGCTTTTCCCTTGCATTCACCTCCCGACACTAGCTGGCCTCAATGTTATTCAGCTCAGCTTCCAAAGCAACGACCATCTTTTCTGCTTCCTCCTTGACTGACTTCTCCTTATCCAAGTCATCATGCACCTCCGAAGGGAAGTCATGCATGTGGAACAACCGGGAGAACAACTCTACCTCCACTAAAGCCGCCCAAATCAGATAACTCTTGAGGACCAAGTGCAAGCCAGTGTTTGGCATCTCCCGCAAGAATGCCTCGTCCTTCAGAAGGTTGAACTGATGAGCGTCTTAGTCTTAGGAAGTCGCCGACACCAAGATTGAGCTCTCCCGGTCGAGAGGCCCCTCAGCAAAAAAATTGTTGCCCTCTAGGACCTCCCCGCGGAGTGAGCAAGGGAACGGTGGCACCTCGATCAGTAGGACTTTAGACTTCTCCCAAAACTGGGGGTCAAGCTCTGAGACCCAGTGGCGGAAAGGCTACTCGAAGCCTTTTTTCTCCTTGTTGGCCTCGCCCACTATAGCCTCCGGAGCAGGCGCCACTTGATCCTCAGCATGTCCCGAAGTCCCG
>NC_033798.1:60741194-60741548 GCF_001876935.1 Asparagus officinalis | reverse complement strand
CGACCTCCTCGGTAAGAGCCCTAACTTTGGTAGCAACGATAGCTGGGGCCACCCCCTCTAGCCTAAGGGGAAATATTCGTTAATGATGACGACCTCATCTAGCCGACCAACTAGGATGGTCGATTGCTACTCTTTCGCTGTGTCGACTCGGACCTGCCCATTCAGCCTACTTGCTGCTTGGTCTTTCTTGGCCTTCACCCTGCACCCTACTAATTGGGCACCAATCTCGGCCACCCATGACCTCAAGTCTCCAACCTCCTGAGGGTCGAGATTCCTCCTAAACCTCTTCTGGGGCCTCATAGAAGAGCCTGAATTCTCACCCTTCAAATTCCTCTTAGGGATATTTTCAAGGGG
>NC_033798.1:60553609-60741184 GCF_001876935.1 Asparagus officinalis | reverse complement strand
CAAGGGGGGGGGGGCAACAGACTTATCCTCACCTTATCAGCCTCAGTGTAGGGGACCATTGAGATGCACGCCGCCCGAAGAGATGCCATCTCGAAGAGATTCCCTCTCTCTCGAGACCTAGCATAAGAGTAGATCTTCTCCAGTTATCACCTCTCCTCAATAATAAGGATGCACAGCTTCAGTGCATCCTTGTTAATCTAAGGCTAGTTAGGGAAGGAGAGGATGTCGTCGGCACTGAAGACCCATATGAAACATTCCTTCCAGTCTCGGTTTGACTCTAGGTCATTTGAAACAAATTCACAATCTCTAGTGTAGTGAGGGAAGAAGTGAGGGTCCCTCCTCGTCGACTTGACACCGACCAAGTTCCCCAGTAGGCGCATGCTCGGTAGGATGCTAATCTGGTGGCAGATCACGTTGAAGCCCATCAAAACCCCAATTGCATTTGAGGTAAACTGAGAGGGGGAAACCCCTAAGGAGATGCACACATCCCTAATAAAGGGATTAAGAAATAGCCGAAGCCCATACTCGAGATGGGTGAGGTACAACAGCAACCTGTTTTGGCTGTGGCGGTACACCGGTTCATCCTCGTCAGTCACTGCAAGCGTAAAGCTCTTGGGGATATCATAGAGCTCGTACTTCTCGAGCTCTCTAATATAGACCTTTGAGTGGATTGGTCGGAGTAGAATGATCTTCTCCTCATTGTATCTAGCAGTAGAAGCCTGAGCAGCCATTAAAGAATATTGGTTGCAAGGAGATTTGGAAAGCTAAGAGAGATGTGCACTGGAAATCTAGAGCAGAAATTTGTGAAGGAAACCCTTCTTCACTTCTAGTGGGTTATTTATAGCACCCAAGAGGGACACATGGAATAATCTGGACGGCTAGCTTGTTTCAAAATGAACACGCGAGATACACCTCAAAATCTCAAACGGTTCACACGAAACTTGAAGCGTCGCCCCGCTTTATTCCACGCCTCTTCGCTCATAAACTAAAGCGAAATCATAACTCTGGCTTCTGACGACGTCATCATGTCATTTCAAATAGTGACATTTCACCTGCCCAATAAAGGCTTTTGGAAACTCACCAAACGACGTCTAATCGATGAATAGTCGACTAGGCCCAATTGACTCCCGATAGCTGACAACATACTTCACAGAGAAATTCTCAGGCACTTGCTCCAAGAAGTCTAGATGTCAATTAGCAAAAGCCATCGACCCGACTGACTCCAAACTAAGACAACAACATTACAGAAATAACTGCTCGAGATCGAGATGTATCTTCTTAATGAAGGACGAGTCCCGTCGAGTCAGCAGTCAAGTTCAAGTCTATGATAGAGTTAATCCATCTAGAAGGCACAAATTGAGATTGCACAGCATAAGTAATTCTAGCTCAAAAATCTCCTTATTTATCTATAAAGAATATTTATAGAGTACAAAGTACATGTATACATATATACAATACAAGGCGAGAGACAGGAAAGCCCTAGGAGACTAAGAGAGGTCCTTTCCCACCCCTAGAGTCATAGTCAGGGAGCTGATGGGAACAGCCGATGAGTCGATGGTCTCCTCCTTTGTCTAACTCCCCTTCTTCCTCACTAAGATCGAGTCCCCCTCCAAGTGCTTCCACCTGCACCAACTTATCTAGACATTTGGATACAATGAGAGGATAGTGGAAGCGATCAGGTGGGTTCCTCATCTCGACTGGGAGTTGCATCGAGAGGTAGTCGTACCCAGCCTTGTAGGTGATTACCATATTAGTTTTTCTAGTTAAGCATTAGCGATACCCCTCAATGATCTCCTAGTGATAAGTCTCGGATTCGAGGTGGGCATTATGGTTCTGGACTATTGCCAAGGACCCTTGCAAGAGAGCGACCTCGCCCTGAAGCCTGACGAGATCTGCATGCTCTTCGTCTATCTAACACTTTGCATGCATCACCGCCTGCTTCTCAGCCTCGACCTGTGCCATAGCATCGTCCCTCTCCCAGAGAGCCACATTCAGTCTCCTAGCCTTCCTATTGCTCTCCTCTAGCTCTCACCTTAGCTTGTCGACCATGAAAGCTCTTGGGGCTGGTGTCTCCATAGCATATTCTGAGTTGACCCCTTTGCCAGCCCTCAAGGAAGCAACCTTTCCTAGAATCTTGAGATATGAAGTTTGGATCTATTCCATCCGACCATATATCTATTGATCCACCAAAGTGCCTCGAACCAAGTAGCTCCGAAGACTTAGGTGGAGACTGACTTTAGGACCCCCCTACAAAAACTCCTCATCCTAAAGAAGCCAGAACTTCTCGATCGCCTTCGACTGAGTCAGGCGAGAACCAAGGACCGTCCCCTTGACATAAAGATGGTGAGCAGGCTGGAAGTAAAGCTCTAGGTCAGGCTCCTGTCCATATTAAGTGCCGACCCCCGAAGCCCCAATGAGGTACAGCGTCATCCTTTGCCCCTCTTGCTCGCTGATTTCATCAATACGATGGAGAAAGGGGTACTCTAGCCCTGCAAGAGGCACTGTCTCCTCTTCGACTGACTCCTTCCCCTGATGAGTCAACCTGCTATGGTGAACGGACGACCCTCGCTCATCAGCAGGAGCTCTTACCTAGGCTCCCTCTTCCTATGTAGCCTCGACTGGCTCTTCCGGGGTAGACTCATCCAGATGGATGACGTCAGTCTCGGGCATCTCGTCCATCACCTGAGATTCTTGTTCCTCATCCCGTCGGGGCCTCCTCCTCCATCTATGGATGAGGGTGGTAGAAGGCTCCTCCTCGGCTGTCTCGACCTCCATTGGATGAAAGTCATGATGAAGACGCTTCGCGGGCCTAGCAGATGGCCTTTCCTGGGGGTCAGCTAGAGCCACAGTTGGCACCATCATTGCTTCCGTTATCCCTAAGATAAGGGCTGAAGCCCTCTCCTGGTCCTTTGTAGCAGTAGGCACGATAAACACATTGGCAACTCGCAAGACCGAGTTGTCAAGTAGATGCTCTACTTGACGAGAGCCAGCATATGCCTTGATCTGATCAAGCGCATTGTTTGGGGAGAAAGTCGATTTCATTGACTAGTTCATTACAACTTTAAATGTTTACAATAAACTTAAAGAAACAGTCTTTTTATAAGACTTTCAACAAAAATTATAACTTTCCTTTCAACAAATGCAATGGACGTTTATCCTCCGCTGCTTGTGTGGAATCTTAGCCTGTATCGGGGATATTGATATCCGTGGACTACCAAATGATCAGATCAGATCCGGAGCTTCGTTGATTCACAAAGGAATTAAGAAACCGAAGCAATTATCTCAGTAACAGCGAGATAATCACTCTTCTCAAGATCATCGCAACGGGGCAATCTCAAGGGAAGGAACCGGGAGCTGTAGATCTAACGAGCTCCTCTTCTTTATGCTGATGAACTCGATCCGATCTCCTCCTCTCTTCTGAAATTCGTACTCCTTCAGTCTTCAATTCAACAGGGCTTAGCCGACGCTCAAGAATTCCAGATCTCAAAAAATAAAGGTCCTGGGGCTGTATTTATAGGCTTTGGGACCTCTGTTTTCAGATAAGAACGACCGATTCGCTCTTATTCTCACTCATAACCACTCTATCATGTTCTAGGATTGGTTCAGATCAGTTGGAACAAATCCAGGTGGTTAACATTGAAAAATGGCTTGAAACTATAAAAAATCAGTTTTCAGGGCTGCGGACGCGGTGTCTCAGCCTGGCCGAGACACCTATGGGTGTCTCGCCGAGGCCTGGAATATTGTTTCGCGCGTTCTTTGACCACAAGTCTGTTTTGATCTTTATGTAGAGGACCCAGGTGATCCTTCAACAAAATTCTCGATTTGGAGAGATCCACGCTATCGTAGGGCTTCATCAGAGGTGCGGGAGCAATAGGAGTGGGATCTAAAGTTGACGAAGGCTGGGGAACAGCCTTGGATCTGGAATCGAGCGAGAGACACGACTGGTGTCTCTTGTCGGGTAGAGGTGTTGTTTTGGCCTTCAGCACCCAAACCTGCTTAGATCTTAGTGGTTTCTTGACTACCTCCTCCTGTTGTAATTTCTGTGCTTCTTGTATGAGAATCTGTGCGTGCGCAAGTAGTGCCCGACATTTCTAGATACGCTCCTCGAGAGTAGAACAGGTTCGTTTGACACAAACCCAATTGCTAGTTTACAGTTGGGAGGAGGACCCTGATGCTTGTTGTGGCAACGGCTTAGCCACTTGGAGCTTTCTAAACTCTAGATCTGCTTAGTAGAGGAGTCCGTCCACTTGCTCTAAAGCCTTAGCTAATTGGAGGGCGAGACGTTGACGGCGCCTCTGACGAGCCCTCTTTGAGAAGGTGTACGGATATGCGGCTTTGGCTTCATCGGACACCGACGGATTGTTGCGAGGTGCAACTGCAGCAGTAGTAGAGGGGAGATCGCCTTCTTGGGTATTCAAATCTAAAGACCAGCAGATCTTTCGAGAGGAGGAGGCCTTCCTGCACTTGTGAAGAGAGTTGGATTTGGAGGAGGAGGAGGAGACGTACTCCTTGAACTTCTGCTGGTCAAATTCGTATTCGACCTCTTCGTTCACCAGAATCTTGATCGTTGGCTGCGGCACGATAGTCTCGACAGCAAGGCTGTTGGCTCCCACTATCGCCAGCTTGTTTGGGGAGAAAGTCGATTTCATTAATGAGTTCATTACAACTTTAAACGTTTACAATAAACTCAAAGAAACAGTCTTTTATAAGACTTTCAACAAAAATTACAAGTTTCCTTTCAACAAACGTAATGGACGTTTATCCTCCGCTGCTTACGTAGGATCTTGGCCTGTGATGGGGATGTTGATATTCGTGGACTACCAAATGATCAGATGAGATCCGGAGTTTCATTGATTTGCAAAGGAATCAAGAAACCAAAGTAATTATCTCGACAATAGCGAGATAATCACTCTTCTCAAGATCACCGCAACGGGGCAATCTCAAGGGAAGGAACCGAGAATTATAGATCTGACGAGCTTCTCTTCTTTATACTGATGAACTCGATCCAATCTCCTCCTCTCTTCTGAAGTTCATGCTCTTTTAGTCTTCAATTCAGCAGGGCTTCGCCGACGCTCGAGAATTCCAGATCTCAAAAAATAAAGGCCCTGGGGCTGTATTTATAGGCTTTGGGACCTCTGTTTTTAGATAAGAACGATCGATTCTCTCTTATCCTCACTCATAACCACTTTATCATGTTCTAGGATTGGTTCAGATCAGTTGGAACAAATCCAGGTGGTTAACGTCGAAAAACGGCTTGAAACTGTAAAAAATCAGTTTTCCTTCTATTGTGAAAATAACAAAAAAATACAATCTTTTCTCCTTTTCCTTCTATTACAGATAAAAACTTTCATAACCCAAGAGACAATATTTGTCTTTAGAACTATGCTTGGAGGCTCTAGTACAATATCTAAAGCCAATTCTAAATCAAACTCAAGAATAGTGGTTGTCGCCACATTTTTAAATTCTCTAACAATTTTATATCTCTTTGCATAAGTAATGGATGAAATTATTATGTATTCTAAAGGTAGGATCTCACGATATATGTGTGACACCCCTAGATTCACACATGACTGCAGTCCAAGGTGAAACCAGAGATGTCAAACTTGTCATGCACCCACACTACGCATAAACACGTTTCACCAATCATAGCAATATCCTCTACTGGAATCAAATAGAAGTGCAGGTACAAAACATGTAAAATAAAGGGAATAAATATAATAGACAAAATATAGAAGAAATATTTCATAAATAAAAAGAATCATGTCTCAACTATAATACATCTGATATCTGAATAATAAAAATGTCTCAACATGAATCAACTAAAAATCATACTAAGGCACACTTCCTTTACAATATGAAAATGAAACTCTAATGTCTGGATAAAACTCAAAACTACAGTGGAGTCTCTATAAGTAAAAATACGTGACGGTGACTATGCTAGAACTCCGTCACCTTGCGGCTCTCCGGAACTCTGAACTACATGAAAAGTAATTTAAAAGAAAAGGAACAACAACAAGAGCGTCAGAGCGCTACAGTAAGATTACCTCCATCCGCCCCCAGAGGAACGGCTGCTGGATGGTGTGAAGGCTCTATCTATTAAGCATAGTCTACCTTGATTCATTTTTCCCATATCTAAGTGGGATTAATATTTAAAAATCTATAACATGAGACGTAGTACGTCGAGCGAAATAATCCAAACAAGAAAACTCTCATATATATACCATAAGTCTTAAATTGTAGATATCTAAACATTAATACCGAACTAAGAAAAGACAATCTAATAAAACCAACAATTAAAAATCCATAACACGAGACTGGTACGTCGAGCAAAATAATCTAAACAAGAAAACCCTCATATATATATCATATGTCTCAAGTTGTGAATCTCTAATCATTGATCCCAACTAAGAAGTAAAGAAAGCAGTAAAAGAATTAAGACATTAACACATCATATTTATCATATCTTCTACTATCACTGGGGAGATAAAATAAAATACCAACATATAATTTTGTATACTTTCAAAAGCAACGTATATCGGTTATATAGGTCAGTGATAGGACGTATTCATAACCGACATCTGCCACACTTAGGCTATTGAGTAATTGTCTCAATGCAACGGACTACCCTGTAGGTATCCTGAACTGTGTACACGGCTGATTAGTCTCATCACGATCTCAGTGCGTAATATGAGTGCGGGACGGACTAAAAATAGATCAAGCATCCTAAAATCCGACTCAATGGCCTGTACATGTGGAATATCGACGCACTATCTCATGTAGTACTAAACAGAGCTCACCAACGATATCCACGTCATATATAAACTGTGTATATCTGGTATGTCAACGTACTATCCTATATAGTACTAAGCTGTGCTGATCAACGACATCCAACATGTGTATGAACGATATCTAATTCAAATATGATTAAATAAAAACTCATCATAATCCCCTTAGGATTCTTAAATATGTAACACAATATATTCATGACTATACATGTAACATCAAGCAGCTCAAAACTCCACGAACGTATCTCAAAACGGCACAACACAGCTCCACAAAATGAGCAGGAAAACAGACGAGACTTCTATTAGTAAAATGTGCATATCTTTCTCTAGGAAAACTATTTTTATAAATTGTTTTATATTTTGAAAACTAGATTCACACATCTTTCAAATGACATAAGTTTGGTTCAGTTTAGTGTCTATTTGTTATCCCAAATATCTAGTTAAACATTATACATGTGTAACAGTTTTTCTGCAGGATATATTGTTAGTAAAAAGAACATATCTTTCTCTATACAAACGTTTTTGAAGAATTGTTTTCTGTTTTAGAAACTAGATACAAAGAGCTTTTGTTTGGATTTGGTTTGGTTAAATTTGAAGATTATTTACTATCTCAAAATCTTAGTTAAAAATTATATAAGTGTCGTAGTTTTCTGCAGAAAATATATATTTAGTACATCTCTTAAATTTCTTATATATAAACAAAATTATGAATAACTCTAATGATCATGATCATGATACTATTATAAACAGCAAGAAAAGATTACTAATCTAGTATTGATTTAAGATTTACTATCAAAAATTAGACTTTTAACACCTCAGGTTAATATTAAAGCATGAAAACACATATTCAACATCATATTAATTATCTACACTAGTTATTTAACTATGAGGATGGGTTTGGATGAACATAATATTGCCTCAAACATTGTTCTAAGCCTCTGAAATAAACAGCAACCAATCCATGAGTACAAACGACACGTTCTTCCTTGTCACACGTCGAAGATCTCGCCCTCGTATTGGTATTGTGCTTCACAAAGCTCTCAAAATTCATAAGAAAAAGATCTAGGGTTTTTGAGGAGAAAGGATGGATGCTAGGGTTCATAGATATGATAAAAGAGAAGAATTTTTATAAAAAAATACTGGTATTTATAGAGGCAAACCCAAAACAAACATGTTTGATCCGAACCAGGAAACCTAGTCTGACTAGGAAAACAACCTTAGGTATTTTGACCTTAACTTTTACGTACGACCTCAGAATGAGGTGATAAGATTTGTTGGAAAGCTCTCGAAGAGACATACAACTTTAGTCTTTTAAGCTTTCTTAGATTCTAACTTTTTCTGTATGTAAAATACATATACTTTTAATTGATCGTTTTTCCCAGATTCAGGCCCGTGCACGAGTGCATGATATCACTTCTATATTCACATATATGCATTGAATTGATCTCAAATCAATTCTTAGCATACTCAAATATTAATAAATATCATTTATTCATAATATAATACATTTATTATTATTTATTAAAAAATATTTAAATTTTTGGAGTTTTACATTTTCCCCCCTTAAAAGAATTTCGTCCCCAAAATTCTGCAAATGTATCTTAGAGATTAATAATACATTGTTATAAATCTTCAGATATAAAATATTGTAATATCTACACTTAACAATCTAGAATACGAATACTCCCACTTAACCCCTAACTAAACAGAACTAGTACGTCGGGCGAAAAATCCAAACAAGGAACCCCCCATATATATACCATGTATTCCGAATGATTAGGAGCCAAGTGTTAATATCCTCATTCTAGCGTTAAATATAAATATGACCATATAGATAATCATGAATACCAATCAAAATCGATCAACTTAACTGTTCAAACAGGTGCAGGTAGTCACGATGCATAACATCTTCGCGCTCCCAAGGATCATCATCGATATCTATACTTAACTATCTAGAATGCAAATATTCCCACTTAAACCCTAACTAAGCAGAACAAGTACTTCGGGTAAAAAATCCAAACAAGGAACCCCCTATATATATACCATATGTTCCGAATAATTAGAAGCTAAGTGCTAATACCATCATTCTAGCGTTAAGTATAAATATGAGCATATAGATAATAATAAACATAGACAAATCATATCCAAACAATTTACTTGCTCAAATAGGTGCAAGTAAATAGGTGCAAGTCATCACGATGCATATCCTCGTTGGGCCCCAAGAAACTTCCTCAGCTCCTTTCCGATTCCATTGAACTTTAACTAAATATATCACTTTGTTTCTAAGTCTCTTATCCTCCTTGGCAAGAATACACACAGAAATTACAATAATAGTCATATCATCAAGAATCTCAACCTCTGGCGTGTCTAACACTCGCTGCTACTCCTCATCACGTAGATGTTTCTTAAGTATCGAAACATTGAAGACATCGTGTATACTCGATATCGATGCTGGAAGATCTAGCCGATATGAAATGGCTCTAAAGCGCTCTACTCTCCTGAATGGACCAATATACCTCAGGAAAAGCTTCCCTCGTCTACCAAATTGCTGACCTCCCTTCATTAGTGATATTTTCAACAATACATAGTCCCTAACCTGGAACTCCAATGGTCATCGTTTCTGATCTGCATAACTCTTCTGACGAATCTGCGCTGCAAAATGCGCTCCTAAATTATTGCTACTTTTTCTATAGTTTGTCTCACTAATTCCGGTCTAAGCAATAGGTTATCCTCTGGTTCTTCCCAGCAACTAGACGATTTACAAGGCTTCCCGTACAACGCCTCATACGATACCATACCAATTGTCACTTGGTAACCGTTATTATAAGTAAATTCAACCAATGAGATGTGGTACTCCCAACTACCCTGGAAATCTATAACACAAGCTCGTAACATATCCTCCAACCATTGGTTGACTCTCTCCATTTTTCCATCTATCTGCGGGTGAAAACCATAAGAATACGACAACTGGCTACCGGAAGAATTCTGGAAGCTCCTCCAAAAGTACAAAGTGAAAACTGAACCTCGGTCTGATACAATCGTCTTTGGAACTCCATGTAATCTCACTTTCTCCTGGATGAATATCCTTACATAAGTCTCCGTCGTGTAAGTCATCTTTACTGGTATGAAATGTGCTGACTTCATCAATTAATCCACTATTACCCAAATTGAATCATTCCCCTTCTTCGATCTTGGTAATCTAACAATAAAGTTTATAGAAATATATGCTCACTTTCACTCCGGAATGGGTAAAGGTTGTAGGGTTCCTACTGGTCTCTGATATTCTGCCTTCACTTGCTAGAAGGTAAAACACTTAGCTATATATTCTGTAATCTCTCTACGTATGCCGCTCTACCAAAAATGTCTCTTCAAATCCTTGTACATCTTCGTTGTGCCTGGATGCACTGTATACCTAGAACGAGGCGCCTCATCAAGCAACTCCTTCTTTAGCTCTACACTAGTTGGCATAACTATTCGGCCCTTCATTTGAAGGCCTCCATCTACTCCAACAGTCCAATTAGATTTTGGCTCTTTGGAAATCTCTCCCTTTCAGGTTTGAATCCAAGAGTCATCCAGCTAAGGTCTGACCACCCTGTCACTCCAAGATGGCTGTACGAACAAAACTCATAAAAATACGATGCTCCCGCTAATCTCTGGTCTAAAATCAAACTGGCTGAGGGTGTAAAGATCTCGGTACGAGCATCTCAAAGTTGAAATCTGATGTCGACGCTTCCTGCTCAACGCGTCTGCCATAACGTTTGCATTTCCCGGATGATACTGAATCGCAAACTCATAATCCTTAATGAACTCAACCCATCATCGTTGTCTCTGATTTAGTTCTTTCTGAGAGAAGAGGTTCTTCAAGCTCTGATGATCTGTGAATAGCTCAAACTGTACTCCGTACAGGTAGTGTCTCCATGTCTTCAATAGGAAGACCACTTCTGCTAGCTCCAAGTCATGTATGAGATAGTTTTGTTCATGCGTTCTCAACTGACGCAAAATGTATGCTACTACCCTTTGGGTCTGCATCAAAACGCCTCCTAGACCCACTAATGACGCATCTGTGTAGACTATGAAGGTCTTATCACTGCTCAGAATAACCAATGATGGCATTATAGTCAACTTACTCTTCAAAGTATTAAAGGCCTCCTGACACTCTATGCCCCAAACAAACTATATACCCTTCATCGTAAAACATGTAAGCGGCGTCGTAATTTTCGAGAAGTCTTGCCTGCTAATCCTAGGAAACTATGAATCTCTGTAATCATCTTCGGTGACTCCCAATCTAGTACAGCCTCTACCTTAGTTGGGTTTACTACAATATCCTCCTGGCTGATAACATGACCCAAAAATCTCACTTCAGAAAGCCAAAACTCACACTTACTGAACTTAACGTACAACTGATGATCCCATAATGTCTACAATGCCAAATGAAGATGCTGCTCGTGCTCTGCCTCCGATCTCGAATATATAAGGATGTCATCAAATAAAAAAAATAAAAAAATGATCACGAACTGGTCCCAGTATGAACAGAAAACCTGGTTCATCAAATCCCATGAATACATTTGGTGCATTGGTCAGCCCAAATGGCATAACGAGGAACTTGAAAGACCCATATAGAGTCAGAAAGACGGTCTTAGAAATATCCATCTCCTAAACCCACAACTGATGATAGCCAGAACGAAGATTAATCTTAGAGAAATGATGTGTTCCTTACAGCTGGTCGAATAAGTCATCAATCCTCGGTAATGGGTACCTGTTCCGAATAGTGACCTTGTTTAATTCACGAAAATTCAAAAATTTATACATAGGCGCATATTATCATCCTTCTTCTTCACGAAAAGGACCGACGCTCCCCACCGAGAATAACCACGGTGAATAAAATCTTGAGATAATAACTCATCTAACTAGGTCTATAGCTCCCTCATCTCAGCAGGTATCATACGATAGGGTGCTCGGGATATTAGTGTCGTACCTAGCTGCAACTCTATGCAAAAACACGACCTCTCTCACTGGAGGTAAACCTAGTATGTCCTGAAAGATATCCTGGTACTCTGAGACCACTCACGTCTAGCTCAAATTATCACCACGATCCTGCAGCATCACCTCCTTGATGTACACCAGAAATGACTCCACAAACTGGTTGTCCTGTGAGATCACTGCTATTAACTCAGACCCATTGGATGCTCGTAAGCTGATTGTTTTAGCAAAACAGTCCATACTAACATAAAACATGGTAGGAAGATAGTCAATCCATACCGAGAATGACGTCAAACACTGACATCCGTAAAACGATTAGATCTATGATAAACTCGGACTCATCTAGACTGATGACACATCTCCTATGGACACTCCCTAATAGGGACACCTCCCCTAAAGGAGTAGAAACGGATAACGATATATCTAAAGAATATGCAACTAGCTGGAACCTATCCATGAATGTATAAGAGATAAAGAATGAGAAGCTCCTAAATCGAACAAGATCCGAGCTGGAAATGAATAATCATTAAGAAAGTTCTGCTCGCACCATGATCATGCGGTATGATTGCATAAACTCTGTTGGTGGCTGACGACTCCTGTGCTACTGACTGTAGAATTTATGGGACTATCTATCCCTCAGGAATCTCCTGGATAGCACGAATCTGGCTAGCTGGTCCCTCTATCCTCGAAATGGCAGGTGGTGCCTCGATCTTCTGCTACTCCCTGCGACTAGCCATAACCGTGGCATGCGACTGCTGACCCTAACCACTGATCTGCTAGTGGTGATAAAAATCCTTACTCCATTGCTGGGTTCCTCCCGATCTTGCAAAAGGTTTATTGTCCTTGCCCTGGTCTCTGGACAATCCTGCTTCCAAAATTAACTCTTAGTACGTCTCACTACCCTAATCTGGTTAGGTCTAGCTGCTTTTCAAAATAGTAGATAAAATCCTTCTATGAAATTGACATTTGCTGCTCTGGCATAACTGGAATCGGTGCTATCCTCTGGCGTCATCCTTTAAGCGGAATATAACTAATCTCTGCCTATGTACTGAGTCAACATTAAGTAAATTTAAAAGTATTTTCCACATATTTCCTCCATTTATAGGTTGTAATTGAATCTGATGTGCCCTAAAATTTCTATGCTCCTAACTTCTAATATCTTTCTCAATCTTACCGAGCCAAGCTTCCTGCTCTGCGGCTTTATTAACAGCTAGATGTGACGATGGTGAAACCTTCGGTATTACCTCTTCAATAGGTACGGCTAGTACAACTGGTGGTGAAACTTCAAAAAGTATAATCTGGCTCGTTACTTGCTCCTCGAGAGTTGCTAGTCTCTACCTCTGCAATCGGCGTTACCAAGTCGATCATATATTGTGGAGCCTACTGCAACTTGGACTCTACTTGTCAGCTCTCCGGGTATGAGTTTTATCTCGACCACGTCCTCATCCCGATGTTTAATATACCAAGAGGAGAGCTTAATTGACATAGTAAATGAGGTCGCAAACATATATATACAACATAACGTATCACGATAAGTATTCACACAAATACTTTTCCATCAAGGAAAAATAGTTGTCATAAAAAAATTTGTAACTTTTGAACATACGTATATAATGTCCTCACTCATTCTAAGAATTCCTAGTGGACGCTATACATGATTCTTAGAAAACTCTATCCTAGCTCCACAACTCGACACAGGAATGATCCTAGGATGCTAAAACTAGGGCTCTGATACCAACTGTGACACCCCTGGGTTCACACAAGGCTACAGTCCAAGGTAAAAGGAGAGATGTCAAACATGCCATACACTCACACTGTACATAAACATGTTTCACTAATTACAGCAATATCCTCTAGTAGAATCAAATAGAAGTGCAGGTACAAAACAAGCAAAATAAAGGGAATAAGTATAATAGACATGATATAGAAGAGATATCTCATAAATAAAAAGAATCATGTCTCAACTATAATACATGTGATATCTGAATAATAAAAATGTCTCAACATGAATCAACTAAAAATCATACTAAGGCACACTGCCTTTAGAATAATAAAAATGTCTCAACATGAATCAACTAAAAATCATACTAAGGCACACTGCCTTTACAATATGAAAATAAAACTCTAAATCAACTAAAAATCATACTAAGGCACACTGCCTTTACAATATGAAAATAAAACTCTAATGTCTGGATAAAGCTCAAAACTATAGTGGAGTCTCTACAAGTAAAAATACGTGACGGCGACTATGCCAGAACTCCGTCACCCTGCAGCTCTCCGAAACTCCGAACTATCTGAAAAGTAATTTAAAAGAAAAAGAACAACAAACGGAGCGTTGGAGTGCTACAGCAAGATTACCTACATCCGTCCCCAGGGGAAGGGCTGCTAGATGGAGTGAAGACTCTATCTATTAAGCATAGTCTACCTAGATTCATTTTCCCCATATCTAAGTAGGATTAACATTTAGAAACCTATAACACGAGACATAGTACGTCGAGTGAAATAATCCAAACAAGAAAATCCTCATGTATATACCATAAGTCTCAAATTGTAGATATCTAAACATTAATACTGAACTAAGAAAGACAATCTAATGAAACCAACAATTGGAAATGCATAACACGAGACTGGTACGTTGAGCGAAGTAATCCAAATAAGGAAACACTCATGTATATACCATATGTCTTAAGTTGTGAATCTCTAATCATTGATCCCAACTAAGAAGTAAAGAAAGCAGTAAAAAAATTAAGACATCAACACATCGTATTTATCATATATTCCACCATCACTGGGGAGATAAAATAAAATACCAACACATAATTTAATATATTTTAAAAAGCAACGTATCTCGGTCATATAGTTCAGTGATAGGTCGTATTCATAACCGACATCTGCCACACTTATGCCATCGAGTAATTGTCTCAATGTAATGGACTATCCTGTAGGTATCCTGAACTGTGTACACGGCTCATTAGTCTTATTACGATCTTAGTGCGTAACATGAGTGCGTGACGGACTATCAAATATGCATCCAAGAAATATGGCTCAGGAGCCTCATCGCACCCTAGTGTAAGACGGACGGCTAGATCAAGCCTTCTAAAATCCGACTCAATGGCCTGTACATGTGGAATTTCGACGCACTACCTCATGTAATATTAAACTGAGCTCATCAACAATATCCACCTTATATATAAACTATGTATATCTGGTATGTTGATGCAGTATCCCATATAGTATTGAGTTGTGCTCATCAACGACATCCAACATGTGTATGAACGATATCTAATTCAAATATGATCAAATAAAAACTTATCATAATCCCATTAGGATTCTTAAATGTGTAACACAACATATTCATGACTATAAATATAACATCAAGTAGCTCAAAACTCCATGAACGTATCTTAAAACAGCGCAACACAGCTCCACAAAACGAGCAGAAAAACAGATGGGACTTCTGTTAGTAAAACGAGCATATATCTCTCTAGGAAAACTATTTTTACAAATGGTTTTCTATTTTGAAAACTAGATTCACACATATTTCAAATGATATAAGTTTGATTTAGTTTGAAGTTTATTTGTTATCCCAAATCTCTAGTTAAATATTATACATATGTAGCAGTTTTTTTGCAGGACATGTTGTTAGTAAAAAGAACATATCTTTCTCTATACAAACTATTTTTAAGAATTGTTTCTGTTTTAGAAACTAGATACAAAGTACCTTCATTAGGAACTAGTTTGGTTAAATTTAAAGATTTTTTTCTATCTCAAAATCTCAGTTAAAGATTATATAAGTGTTGTAGTTTTCTGCAAAAAATATATATTTAGCACATCTCTTAAATTTCTCATATATAAACGAAATTATGAATAACCCTAATAATCATGATCATGATACTATCATAAACAGCAAGAAAAGATTACTAATCTAGCATTGTGTTCGCGGGAAAAATTGCGTTCTTTGATTCCATTGCTTTCTCGAGTAATAGTTTTTCGATTACAAAAGATCCGGTCTTTTTATAAGATCCGGTTACAATAAAATCAAAAGAAAATATAAATTACAACTTTCCTTTTATGTTGAACGAATCACGAGATCCTGTTTTGCGGTCTCTCGCTTTTGTGGGTTCTTTGCCTGCGCCGGGTTAATCCGTGGACCACCGCGCGATCTTGATCCGGTCGGATCTACACGATGTGACGGGTGCTATTTCACGAAGAAAATAATAGCCGGGGGTACTATTTTGCCAAGGAAATAATAGCCTTTAGTAATCAAAATCGACCAAGCGAAATCGAGACTCTTCTCGGGATCAAAGGCCAAGCTTGATCCGGAGGAAAATCGTGTAGATCTCAGATCTGATCTCTCTCGAACTCCTGCCTTATTTGGCGTGGATGATCACCAAGAATCAGATCTGAGAGTCCAAGTCTTCTAAGTTGAAAATCCGAGGGTGGGTTCTCAATCCAGCAAAGTTTCGGCTCCAAAAGTTCCCACCAACATTCAGTTCTCAATCCGGCAGAGTTTCGGCTCCAAAAGTTCCAACCTTTGACAATGAGCCCCCCTAGCCTATTTATAGGTACTCAGATCTGTGCCTTGGCATAGGTGGCCGGCCACCTTGGTGGCTCGGCCTTGGCCTTTGGCCGAGTCCTCCAAATGTTGGTTTTCGACGTTTTTTCGGTTTCGCTGTTGATTTGGACTCTGATTTGTTGATCTGAATCCTGATTTGGCAGTAAACCCGCTTCGGTGTTTGAGTTCGAATCCGTTCTATGGTTGGATGACTCGCTGACTCACCGAACCGTTATCTTGATTCCGCACGCGAGTGGATGTATTCCGTTGTTCGCATGCGGTTCGTTAACCTCGTCGCCTCATTAATCTGCTTCGTCGCGTTTAATTGATTCTCGGTGTTGTGGTCCAACGATCGTGTTTGGATATGTCGCCCGATGGTTCGTTGGTTTGTTGAATCACCGTGCCGAGCTGTGTTAAGGGACCTATAAGTAGTTTTATATGCCTACAGATACCACCTCCAAAGTATTTTAGCCTCGTTCTTTTATAGAAGAGTGTGGAATACTTTGGATATGATTGTCCTAACCTTCAGTCGGTGTAACGGGATCTTGGAATGGCTTCTGTTCTTGATTCCTTCAATCCTTCAGGCTATTTGATGCTTTGTCGAATGTCTGTAAGGGTTCCGGTGCTACATTTATTATCTGATCGTTGTCGGAATTTTGAACTTGAAGTCGATTCCTAATTTTCTGATCTTTAGCTCGTGTTTGTTGGTTCAACATAGAACTGACCATCAATTGTCGGTGTTGAGTGCTTATTTGCGACGCGTTGTCCGGCGTAGTGTTGTTGAGTTATCCCTAAGAATATTTTTAGAAAAATATTCTCCAGGAACTTCTCAACCAAAAATAGGGAATAGTTTATACTCGTATACCTTATTAGAGTGTTTTTCATATCCGAATGAGCCGAACCGGCCTAACAATGAGCTGAACCGGCCTGATAATGACCCAAACAAAAGCAGTAATTAGGCTCAAAAAATCTTCCGACCCTTCCGAATGTGTGGGAGAGGAAAGAATAAACAAGGGACTGAATCCTCGATCGATTTGACGTCGTTTCGATGCTTGGTTCATCTTCAATTTGAATTCTGGTTCAAATCTGGTTCAAACTGGTTCAACCTGGTTCAACCTGGTTCAAAACTGGTTCAACCTGGTTCAAGACTGGTTCAGGACTGGTTCAAGTCTGGTTCAGACTGGTTCATCCTGGTCTGGTCTGGTTCAGTCTGGTTTGGCCTGGTTCAACCTGGTTTGGCCTGGTTCAGCCTCCTTTGAACTGATTTAGACTGGTCTGGTCTGGTTCAACCTGGTCTGATCTGGTTCAAGACTGGTTCACCTATAAAAGAGCTCTTTTTCTCTTCCTCTAGGGCCGGCCCCCCCTTGTCCTCTTTTTTGCTTTTCTCTTCCCTCGTGCATCCTTTCTTCCTCAAATCTTCATATTTGTCTTAGATCTATCCTTCCTTTTGATCTTAGACTGAAAAATCCTTCAAAAATCTTCATATAAAAATTTCTCTCAGACCCCTCGAGCACGTGGTTCGAGCTTCTTTCAAGATCTAATTTTTTGTCGGATCTTCGAGCTTTTCCTCAGGTAAATCCTCCATAATTTCGGCATATTTCATGTTTAATTTAGTACATGAATTTGTGGGATTGCATATAAGGGTTAGGGTTTGTGATTTGACGCCTCGAGCTCATCTTTCAGGGGGTAGAATTTGGAGGTCTGAAGGATTTAATTAATTATAATAAAGAGGGGATAAAATTTTAGGGTTAGAGTTTGTCACCCTAACTATAATTTTTTCTGTATCTGACCCCCTGATTTACTTTGCAGATCATCATGTCGCGTGTCCCGAGAGGTCGCTTCCCTACTGCGTCGGTTGATGGCGTGCTTCCCTCGTATGCTGGTGAGCTCCTTTTTTTTGGTGTATTTGCAGATTAGTCCTTTATCCCCATTTTGTTCTCCTTGGTGAGACAATCGGGAAGAGCCTTGATTCTCCTTGGCGAGGATCGACGCTTTAAAGATGGGTTTTGCTTGGTCAAAACCATATCTCAAAATAAATAAAGGGAGCGTTTTGACGCTGCATTGTGCCTTATAAGGCAGGGATGTGTTTTTGATATATCCTACCTTATAAGTGCATATGTGGCCAAATCGTCTCACCCTTTATAAGGCAGTGACTCTATCTTATTTATTTGTAAAATGAGTTCAACTTCCTTTTATAACTGAGACTAACAAACACTTAATTGCTTCTTTTCAGTGGAATATCCCTCTAGAGCGTTCTCATCTCATGCGGTGGACGGACGTTGTGACGAGTATTACTCAACCTTCGATGATCTTTCACCTATTCCGCTTACTCTTCAGTTTGATCCGGGCACGTCGACAGTGGTTGCCCAAGTGGTGAAGGAAGGTGGACATCGAGCTCTTCGACAGTTGCTTACGGATGCGCCTTTCGTGAAGGATGCCAGTTCTGTTCAGTCTCTCAGGAAGACTGACTTTTTATTTGGCGACTCTGTCAGAGATCCGGATGCAGTGTTTATTAACGCCGAGCAGTGGCTTCATAAGAATAGCGGTGGTTTCATATATTTACCGAAGATTCCTCGACACCGTTCGTTAACTGAGCTCAGGCGTCAGGCTGTGACACAGGAGATGTCGTGGCACTTGACAGAGGAGCATGAGAGCATTCACTGTGGCTATATCACTCATCAGGTAGCTCCTGGTTCGAGCAGGAATCATATCATTGGATTGCGTCCTGGAGTACTGGGACTAGATGCACCACCGCGTAACGAGTTTCTTGCCTCTGCTTCTACTTTGAGGAATCGCCTCGCTGACTTAGGACGGGAGATGCCTGCGATGCGTCTGTAGGCGTATAAAATTGCTTATAGGTCCCTTAGCATAGCTCGGCACAAACCGACGAACCAACGAGGTGACGAGGTTGATGAATCGCACGCAAGCAACGGAATACATCCATTCGCGTGCGGAATCAAGCCAACGGTTCGGGGAGTCAACGAGTCATCCAAACAAGAGCGGACTCGGATCGAATCACGATCGAATCAAGATCAGTTTCGGACTCGAACTCAGAACAAATCAAGAATCGGATTTACTGCCAAATCAGGTCAACAAATCGAGTCCAGACAAATCAACCGCACGACCGAATCACGGACAAAACGGGAACAACGACAAAACGACGAAACAGAAATGCCTAAGGGTGGCTCGGCCAAAGCCGAGCCACCCATGGGTGGCTCGGCCCAGTGCCGGCCACCCATGGGTGGCCGACCCAGATCTGTGCGCGGGCACAGTTCAGAGAGCCTATAAATAGGCTCCCCTTTGGTCATTTGAAAAAAGGTTGGATTTTTTGGAGGCGAAGCCCTGCTGGATTCAAGACTCAGAACTTAAAAAGATCCAAGCTTTGGGACTTCGAGGACTTGTTCATCCAGATCTGGTGCTCGGCGATCGTCAACGCCAAATAAGACAGGTGTTCGAGAGGACCGGATCTTAGATCTACGCAGGCATACTCCGGATCAAAGCTTGGCCTTTGATCCCGAGATTTGGACGATTATTTCCTTCGTGAACTAATCCTCCCTGGCTATTATTTCCTTGGTGAAATAATAGCCGTCGTACTGCGTAGATCCGACCGGATCTAGATCTCGCGGTGGTCCACGGATAAACCCCGGCGCAGGCAAAGAACCCACAAAGCGAGTGACCGCAAACAGGAGCTCGCGATTTGTTCGATAAAAGGAGAAAGTTGTAATCTTTTTCTTTATTTTTGATTTCGTTGTAACCGGATCTTATAAAAAGACCGGATCTTTGTAACTCAAAAAGTTGTTATTTAAAGATAGCAATGGAATCAATAATGAAGAAAGTCACGATTTTTCCCGCGAATAATCTGGCGACCACAGTGGGAGCCACCGATCTCGCTGCCGAGATCGTTGCGTCGCAGCCGCGGATCTCGATCCCGGTCGAGGAGGAGGTCGAGTATGAGTTCGACCAACAAAAGTTCGAGGAGCATCTATCATCCTCGTCCGGATCTACCTCCCCTCACAAGTCCAAGAAGTCCAAGAAGTTCTCCTCTAGGAGAAAAGCTCGTTGGTGTGAAGATGTAGAAAACACCAACGAAGATCTCGCCCCGTTTGATGCCAAAGTCGCATCGGGTAAGATTCCTCCAAATCCCAACCAGGTCGGAGCTACTCTGGCCAACCCTTCTGCCGCAGGGGGCGTGGTGACTCTCTCGAAGAGAGCCCGCCAAAGGCAACGTCAACGCCTTGCGAAACAATTCGCAAAGGCCCGCAAACGCCGCGCACTATTAGCGCAGGCACGGGCTCAAGCTGAAGAAGCCCGTAGGAAGTTGCAAAAAGAGGTGGCCAAGAAGCCGCCATCAACCCGTAAAACTTGGAGACCGAAGTCTGAAGCGGCGATTCAGACTAAGGAGCAACAACTGCAGCATCCGAAAGTTCAACCTCCGGCAAATCAATCCAAACCGCCGATGATTTCCACAACTGCTCCGGGAGATCCCGCAGGACCATCCCAGAAAAGGAAGTCAGTCTTGGAGCGACTCGGTCCAATTCCCGACGAAAAAGACAAAGTTCCAGTTCAGGAACGTTTGGGCCCGCTGAAGAATCCCCGAACGACTCAAAACGCTGGAGGTCGCTGTCACCTCCAACGTGACAAGGAGCTCAAGGTAGCTGCGCGCGCTAATTTGCGCATCGAAGTCCAAGAGCCCGCTGAGAATTCACGCCCAAAAAGGTATGTCTCGAGGCGCGTGACTCTTGAGAGCCCAAAGAAGGTAGTTCACTCTCAGAAGGAAATGTTATCGTCTGATGATGATTACGTTATACCTGAGAAATCATGCCAACACACGATAGGTTGCTCCGACTTTCAAACGGATGAGCTATACTATCATGCTGGGGGTACGAGCAAAGCTAGAAAGAGAAGTCCTCGAAGGCTAGAAACTCAGTGCCCTTGTTCAAAGCTCATTCGGGCGGTACTGTCTGAGTGCAACTGCATCAAGGCAGTCCCCGAGAGAATTTCGGTGTTCGAAAGGCTTAGTACCGAAGCGCCAAAACCAAGGCATAGGCGTTTCCGGCAAAGAAGAACGGTGGTTAAAGATGGAGAATGGGATAATCTCGAGTCGATCCTGAAAGCATCCCGGCCTAGAACTCGCCTGCAGTCCGGAGCCATTGCACGAGGAACTTATGGTAGGGTTCGTACGAGGTTACCGTCAGAAGATGAAGTATCGGATTCCTGCTCTGCTGTCGCATCAGATAACACAGTATCCAGCGATGGACAACCCTGCGAGTCATTCATGATAAGCGCAGAACAAGTGGCCAAGATGCTCGAAGACGCCTTAGCTAAGCAACAGGAGAGCTTCAGGTTCGAAATGCAGATGGCCATGCAGAACATGAGAGAAATGCATGACCAGCAAATCCGAGCACTGACGAACCAGCAAGGCGAGCCAAGTCGTCGTAACCAGGTTCATCTGGAAGATGAGGACACAAATGCGAATGAGGCTCACAATGCCAATAATCCTCCCATCAATGCAGGGGGTGGTAACAAGAATGCTAGTCACAACACCACGCTTCCACCTCAGAATCGTGCTGACGAAAACTCGGGTGAAAGTCTGAAAATCAAAAATCTCGAGAGCAAAATCAATACATTGATTTCCGCTCAAGAGATAAAGAAGACGGGCATTCCTTGTCCATACCCAAGAGAGTGGGAATCGAACCCATATCCGGCGAAGTTCAACCTAATTAACTTCACGCCGTTTGATGGGAAGGGTTCACCCACTCAGCATTTGATTTACTTCAAATCGCACCTGGGTGTTATCTCTGGTAATGATCCTCTGATGGTACGGTCCTTCGTTGGCACTCTTCGCGGAGCCGCCTTTGATTGGTATCGTCGCCTAAGTTCCTCGCTAACTTCGTCGCCTAAGTCGCCTAAGATCCTCCTGTGAACAGCTGGGACGACATGGAGACTAAGTTCCTCACTAACTTCTTCGACGACGACACCGAAATATCCATCGGAACGTTGCTCGACGAGAAACAAAAGGAAGGGGAGTTGGTCGACACCTTCGTCAAGAGGTTCCGCCCGATCACTGAGGAGTTCATTCTCCAGACTTGCCACAACAACCTCTCTTTAGATGTGTTGGAAGCAATGGGAACAGCACCGTCTGACACTTGGAAAGACTTGAAGGTACACGGTGAACAAGCCGAACGCTTCCTCCGAAGGAAGAAGGCCGAGAGGAACCTACCGACGGCTAATCCTCTGAACTCAAACTTCGCTTCTCGTGATAAGAGCAAAACACCTGTAGCTACTGGTAGTGCTAATCAAGCGTCACAACAGCAATCCCGAAGGCAGCAAAAGACTTCGGGTCCGAGACTCCAAAAAGAGTACTCTTTCAAGGACGAAGACGTTCCAGCCATCTTCGAATCCCTCCTTGAAAGTAACAAGATCAAGCTACCGTCCATCACAAATCAGGAGGAAGCTGACAATACTGCAGACCCGAAGTACTGCGCGTACCACAGGAGGATCCTTCATCCCACCAAGGCTTGCTTTACTTTAAAGAATAGTATCCAGACCTTGGTTGAAGCCGGCGTCATAACGCTAGAGTAAGCCAGTTGAGAACGGCACCACTCCGATAAGTATAAGAGTATAAACTGCTTCTTAAGACTCCAAAGAGTATACGAGTATAAACTGTTTCTCAATCCTCCGACCGGTACAAGAGGTTAAACTGTTCCCTGATACTCCAATAGGTATATGAGTCTAAACTATTTCCTTTCTTCCACGGGAAGTTCCTGGAGAGTGCCATGCGTGGTATTCTTAAGGATAACCCGATCATGCAACCGATACGATGATAAACCCAGTTTCACAAGAAAAGCTGGGGGTGGATAATTCATGTAACGGGAAGTTCCTGAAAGAATGTTACATGTAATTTTCTTAGGGATAACCTGATCATTACAAATAAAGTGATAAGCACTAAACCCACCATTTACCTGGTCAAACCTTAGGACCCCAACCAAAATTCCCTCTCGATTCCTTCAATGAACGAGAGGCACACAAATCGAGCGATCAAACCTTCTTATAGTTAGGATCATTTTAAACCTCCCACTTGGTCAAACCTTCCTACAGTTAGGACCACAACCAAAATCCCCTCTCGATTCCTCTAATGAACGAGAGGTCCACTTTCAAATCAAGCGATCAAACCTTCCTACAGTTAGGATCACCTCAAACTCCCATTTGGCCAAACCTTCCTACAGTTAGGGTCAGAACCATAATTCACTCTCGATAAACGAGAAATTCATCTTTAGTTCGGTAATCAAACCTTCCGACAGTTAGGGTTATCTGAATCTTTTTGATTCTTGGAGTGGAGATCCCACTCTTAGTTTCACCTTTCCAGATTCTGGGGGTGGAGATCCCACCTCGAGTCTCTTTTCCAGCTAAAGATAGAATATAAAATTCTTCTTCTTCAGTGTCGAGAGATAGAATATAAAATTCTTCCTCTCCCATTTTGGGTTCGTCTTTACCCTAAAATAAGACACCACCTTTTTAACTCCCAAAATCTGTGCCTCACAGGTACAGGGAATTTTATCCCGAATCCTTAGTAGGGATAAGTTAACGCCTAACACGCGTTGCCGGTTTAGTCTTTCACCGATTGAAGAAGACACTAGAATTCCATTCTAGGAAGTTTATCCCGAATCCTAAGCAGGGATAAGTCTGCGCCTAACACGCGCTGCCGGTTTAGTCTTTTTCCGTAGAAAAAGACACCAGAGCTCGATTCTGGGGTATTCTATCCTGAAACCTAAGCAAGGATAAGTCTGCGCTTAACCCGCGCTGCCGGTTAGTTCTTAACCGTTAAAAAGAACACCCGTTCACATATTCAACATTGTGGCAGGTTGTTATTAATAACACCAAAATCCATGCCTTACACGCATGGGGAATTTCATCCTGAATCCTAAGAAAGGATATGCCGACGCCTAACACACGTTGCCGGTTTAGTCTTTCTCCGAAGAAAAAGACACCAGAGTTTTGTGCGGGGGCACAGTTCAGAGAGCCTATAAATAGGCTCCCCTTTGGTCATTTGAAAAGGTTGGAAAATTTGGAGAAGCGAAGCCCTGCTGGATTCAAGACTCAGAACTTAAAAAGATCCAAGCTTTGGGACTTCGAGGACTTGTTCATCCAGATCTGGTGCTCGGCGATCGTCAACGCCAAATAAGGCAGGTGTTGGAGAGGACCGGATCTCAGATCTACGCAGGCACACTCCGGATCAAAGCTTGGCCTTTGATCCCGAGATTTGGACGATTATTTCCTTGGTGAACTAATCCTCCCCGGCTATTATTTCCTTGGTGAAATAATACCCGTCGTACTGCGTAGATCCGATCGGATCTAGATCTCGCGGTGGTCCATGGATAAACCCCGGCGCAGGCAAAGACCCCACAAAGCGAGTGACCGCAAACAGGAGCTCGCGATTTGTTCGATAAAAGGAGAAAGTTGTAATCTTTTTCTTTATTTTTGATTTCGTTGTAACCGGATCTTATAAAAAGACCGGATCTTTGTAACTCAAAAATTGTTATTTAAAGATAGCAATGGAATCAATAATGAAGAAAGACACGATTTTTCCCGCGAACAGCGTCATAGATTTTATGGCTGGGTCCATTCTTTAGACATGCTTTGGTGGACTCGCACGACGAAATACGTCTTAAGCCGATGGAGCGAGGAGTTGCACGCTTGTGGTCTATATGCAGCTATTCGTTCCACCATGTATGGCTTACCTGTCAGCGCTAAGCATTTCTTTGCTTTGTGCGAGCTCTATAACCCGGATTCGAACACTTTTCTGATTAGGCATGGAGAGTTGGGCTTGGCTCTCCATGAGATGCACAAGATTTCTGGTTTGCCTATGGGTCAGATGTTATATCAGGAGTACTTTCCTTCTAACCATGAATTGAGTCAGCTGAAGGATCATATGCCCGACCGCTATGAGACTTTATGGGATCTCACATGTCACTATCATATTGTTTTGGCGTAGTCTGAGCCTTTGGCGAAGAGGACTAAATCACATGTGAGCCTGAAGCAGTTCGCGTCTTATTTGTTCAGAAATCTAGAGAGCAATTCTGGCGAGGCTATTTGTGAGCTGGCACCACTCACTCCTTTAGGGGTTAATAGTCTACTGAAGAAGATTGACGCTCATTCCTATACCATTAGCAGTCCTGAGAGTGGCTTTCCTGCAGGGACCAAGTTTAAATCACTTATGGCATACGACCGCACCGATTCGGCCGATGGCCCTTCTCGCCGGTTACCTCGCTATCTGGTTAAAGAAATGCGTGGTCCCATATCAGTCGTGCTCTACCCAGTGGTTCAGCTTGCCTACAAAAAGGAACTTTCGCTTCTTCCGGTGATGGTGGCTAACATTCATCGAGGGCTTCGACAGATTTCTAGTGCTTTTACACGGAAAGAGAGTGAATCGCCGGCTTAGATTCCTACTATTAAGGTGGAGCTTCCGTACACTTATTTGATGGCTTGGTTCGTCCTTCATCGTTATGATATGATGTCGGTACCGAACGCCACAGACCACTCTGTTCCCCTATTACAGTTGCTTAAAAATGGCAAGTGGGAGGGACGAGGATTCCCTGACATCAAAAAGCAGCTACAGGTCCACAAGTGTTGGGCATTTTCCACTTGCTTTCCGCAGTTCTCCAGCTGATATGGCGAGTATTTGATTGATGAGGAGAAGCCGAGAGAGTATCGAACTCATTTAGATATTGGCTGCTTTAATTGGCTAGTGAACATTAGGTCGGGTTATCTAACCTTCCGGGTGAGGAATCAGTGTTTTATAGAGCCATATCTACCCTGCCGATTTGCCCGCCAGTTTGGTTATGATCAGCTTTATGTCGGAAACCCACGTCAGCAGCTTCGGACTCATAGAGGTTTGGTGGACGGTCTTCGTGCATGGTTGTGGACCGTGACGGGCTACAATGGTGCTAAGTTCATTCTCCCGAGTGCTGAGCGGCAGTTGAATCTCACCTTCTTAAGCTGCAGGTGGTTGTTAGCAGCTAATAAAACTGTCCCCGTGAAGCTGATTGTAGAGCTAGTGGCCGAGGAGGCTTCTCAGGCTGATTCTCACGTGATTTGGGAAGGTGCTCGGTCATAGAGGACACGGAGCAAGACTCGTCGGATTGACGAAGAGGGAAAGAAGATCTTCCATTCTGCTGATGAAGCTTCAGGCGGAGATCCTGAAGATTACGAGGACTGTTCCGAGCAAGGTTAGCTACATGTTCTTTTCCTTCTGTCCTCCAGAATTATTAATCCTGATGATGGCTTGATGTTTCAGGGACCGCGGCTGACAAGGACGAAGAATTCCGTCCTTCTTCCCAGGCGAGACCTTCGATTGTTATCCCTGCTGCTAGACAGAAGAGATTAGCCCACAAGCCGCATACAGATTCGAGAGCATCTGAGATGGATTTGGCTGGTGATGATCCCGCTAGCGATGGAGGTAACATCTACCCTATAAATCATCCTTTTGATCATTCAGAACTTCGACTCATGCTTTTACATCTCTATGTAGGAGAGCGTGTGGATAGCGAGATGAGTCCTGATCCTACTCCTCATGATTTTTGTATCTTTTGGTGAGCTTGACTCACCACTCCAGGTAGAAAAGCCTGCAGAAGCTATCGACGTTAGGGAGACTGTTAATGTAGGACCCGATTCAACAAATCCAGGTACATCTACCATTGACAATGTATCATTTAGATGGCACACAAAGGAGTTGAACGATTCAGAATTCGTTCATTCCCTAATCGTCTCTATGCTTCTTGCTCTTTTTAGATAAATTGCAGGAGGCAAACGTGGATCTTGGAAATAAAGAGGCTAGCACACCTATAAGAGGTAACTCATTTCCATTGGTCGTAGTCTCTTTATTCTTCTTTTGCACTTATATTCTCTTGTGTCAGATTTCTCGACTGATGATTTTGACGAGGAAGGTTTGCTTGTGGACACTCCTATGCTCCACTTCATGTATGGCTCTCCTCAGATTGATGACCAGATGCCTGAAGATATGTTTCCTGGATATGTTTCCTGAGTCTACCCTCCCTAAGAATCCCGAGGATGGTTCTTTTGAAGGTACGTGCCTCTTCTCAAGTTAATTATAGGACTAGCCAATTTTTGACTAATGCAGCTATAATGTGATGCATTTGAGCATTCCGTTTTGTGTTTAACAGGAGCTTTTGTCGAGACTGATCCTGTTGAGCCGGCTGTGAGACCAACAACACCAGCTGATACATCCACAGCCGTTACACCCCCACTACCCCCAGTGACTCGAGGGGAAGGAGGTATAAATTAAACAACTGAGAAATGTCATTTATTTCCTTATTAAGGCTTTTGACAGATTTCTCCTTTTTTGCGTAGGGCTTTCTTCTCGGCTTCATGTCCTTGTGAAAGAGTTATTATCAGACAGCGATCCAGAGAAGATCGTCATCTGCATAGAAGTCCGCTCCTTCTTCTCCTTTGTGAATGCTATGATTGGCAAATTCTTCCACAACGGACTTTTCCTTCACCAGTTTAAGTCATTCATTGATTCTAGGATAAATTCAATAAGGGATGCAGGATACCCGGATCTGGCGAAGGCTATAGTTGATGATCTTGACTGCCTAGAGCATGAGCTTCAGATGTTTCGCGAGCTCCGGGATGCAGGTGCCTCTTCATTCATTGCTGCCGAGTTGGATACCCGCTTACAGACATGGCGCGATACTCGGATTTTTGCTGAGCTTAAGATTCAGGTGCAGCGGGACCGGGTAGACCGAGTTGAGGCTAACCTTGCTATTAGATCATCCTCACTCGACGAGCTTGATTCTTCCATTGCCTCTTGTGAAACTCAGATAGACTAGCTCCGAAGAGAACTCCGTGAGAAAGAGGAGACTTTGAGTATTCTTCAGATGACGAAGATACAGGATCAAGAGGAGACTTTGAGTATTCTTCAGATGACGAAGATACAGGATCAGCAAGCACACACTGCTTTATCTGATGAGCTGAAGTCCTTGAAGCAGAGGCTGGTCGAGACTGGCTGAGACAGAGGAGGTTGCTGTGAGGACTTTAGCCGCGAACGAAGAGTCTGTCAGAGCTGAGTTGCAGGAGGAGCTTAGACGCTCTTATGATGAGAAGCTGTCTGAATTCAGTCAGCAGGTTCTTAGCCATGGGCTTGATGTATGATTTTATTTGCTGAAAACCTTGACATTTGATTCTCTTTAGTGGACCTGATTTTTGTCTTTATCTTTATTATGATTCCTCATTCCGTTTGAAATGATTGACCATAATACTCATAGGATTTTTGGCAAACCCCCAGCCTTCAACGGGTTTGATTAGCCTTTACCGACTACCGTTTGAGTCGGGCTAGCATGCGGATTATCGGAATCCGTTCCGCATGTAACGTTGTGCTAAGGGAATGAACTCCCTTAGACTTCGTGCTATGATGTCGAATACATAGACTTCGCCATTGTTACGGGAATAGGCTACCCGGCGACACGTGTTAGGTGTTGACTTTAGGATTTTTGGTTAACCCCCAGCCTTCAACGGATTTGATTAGCCTTTACCGACTACCGTTTGAGTCGGGCTAGCATGCGGATTGTCTAAATCCGTTACGCATGTAACGTTGTGCTAAGAGAGTGAATTCTCCGATACTTTGTGCTATGATGTCGAATACATAGGCTTCGCCATTATTACGGGAATAGGCTACCCAGCAATGTGTATTAGACGCTGACTTATCCCTACTTAGGCTTTGGGATAAAATACCCCAGAATCGAACTCTGGTGTCTTTTTCTACGGAAAAGACTAAACCGGCGACGCGTGTTAGGCGTCGGCATATCCTTTCTTAGGATTCAGGATGAAATTCCCCATGCGTGTAAGGCATGGATTTTGGTGTTATTAATAACAACCTGCCACCATGTTGAATATGTGAACGGGTGTTCTTTTTAACGGTTAAGAACTAACCGGCAGCGCGGGTTAAGCGCAGACTTATCCTTGCTTAGGTTTCAGGATAGAATACCCCAGAATCGAACTCTGGTGTCTTTTCTACGGAAAAAGACTAAACCGGCAGCGCATGTTAGGCGCAAACTTATCCCTGCTTAGGATTCGGGATAAACTTCCTGGGATGAATCCTAGATCGGCAAATTCTTGGAAAAGGTTGATGCGGGAAAGGAAGAAGTTTATATTCTATTTCCCGGTCTTCTTTTAGGGTGAAGGCAAACCCGAATACAAGGAAGGAAGAATTTTATATTCTATTCCTTGATTCTGGAAAGGAAGAATTTTATATTCTATTTCCAGCGCAAAAGAAACTAGAAGTGGGATCTCCACTCCGAGAATCTGGAAAATCTAGATAAACTTACCTTTTATAGGATTGGTTATCTAAACTGAAGATGAGTTTTTCGTTTATCGAAGTAAAATTTCAACTTCGGTTATAACCATGAGAAGGCTTAACCAAAGAGAAAAAGAAGGGAGTACTTTCGTTTATCGAAAGGGGACTCTGAACTGAAAGTGGACTTCTTGTTCATGGAAAGAGTCAAGAGGGCCAGAAAGACACTTTTGGTGGACTCACTATCAATTGAAATTGATCAGTGAGGGATTTTGGTGGTAAAAATTATTTTGAGTTATCCTCTAGAATATTAAGTATAATATTCTTCAAGGAACTTCCCGGCGAATGGATTATCCTGAATGTACTAGGGATAGTACTTTTTTAGGAACTTCTCATTTATTGGCATTAATTGCCTGGCGCCTTCTTGAGTAATCAGGCGATATGCGCCGTTTGAGTAGACTGTGTCTATCACATACGGTCCTTCCCATTTGGGTTCAAATTTACTTTTCTTCTTGGAGTTTAGGATTATCGGTCGGCGAGCAGCGAGGACCAGATCTCCTTCCTTGAAGCTTCTTTGTCGGACTCTTTTGTTAAAAGCCCTAGATATTCTGGCTTGATAAAACTCAATGTGTTGTTGAGCTTCCAAGCGCTTTTCATCCAACCTTTCGAGTTCTTCGAGATGTTTTTGATGTTGTTCTTCTATCGTCATCTCGGTTGCGAGAGAGATCCGAAGGGATGGGATTTGAATCTCCAATGGTAGCACAGCTTCACATCCGTATACCAACGAATATGGGGTAGCTCCTATAGGTGTGCGTATGGTGGTGCGATAAGCCCAGAGTGCTTCACCGAGTTTATCGTCCCAGTCTCGTTTATTGGTCTTCACGAGCTTTGACAGGATTTTAATAATCGTCTTGTTAAACGCCTCAGCTAATCCATTCGTAGCGGGATAATAAGCTGTTGACGAAACATCTTGAATTTTGAACTTGTCACAAAACCTGACGAAGGCGTTGCTTATGAACTGTGGACCGTTGTCATGAATGATTCGTCTCGGCATGCCGTGTCTGTATATGACATGATGCTTGATGAAATTGATGACGTTGTTCGTCTTTACATCTCTAAGCGGAATCGCTTCAGTCCACTTTGAAAAGTAATCCGTGATTGCGAGAATGAATCGATCACCCTTGACTGAAGGGGGAAAAATAGGACCGACAATGTCCATACCCCATGTCTCGAACGGCCAAGACGTGGTTAACGTGTGTACATTCTCGGGCGTATTTGATTGCATCATGAACCATTGTTGGCCAAAAATATCCCATTCTCCTGATGCGATCATACAGTTTGGGACCGGGCTGATGCGCACCACATTCTCCTTCGTGTGCTTCCTTAAGAACTTCTTCTACTTCTTTGTTCGAAAGGCATCGGAGTAATAAGCCATCGTACCCTCTACGGTATAATGTATGGGTCTCGGTATTATAGAAGAATCTTGGTGCACTTCGGCGGATTGATTCCCTTTCTTTTACATCCTCTGGCAAAATACCATATTAGACGTAGTTAATGATAGGAAAACGCCAATCTCGGGACTCAGACCCAATTTGAGTTGAATTCACTTCTTTGGCGTTTATGTTTCTATCATCTTCTTCTTCAATATCCATATCGTATATGGGTATGCAGAGTTGATGCGTCCTTA
The DNA here is from genome assembly GCF_001876935.1 of Asparagus officinalis. Classification (NCBI taxonomy): domain Eukaryota; kingdom Viridiplantae; phylum Streptophyta; class Magnoliopsida; order Asparagales; family Asparagaceae; genus Asparagus; species Asparagus officinalis. The sequence continues at coordinate 60,709,871 of NC_033798.1, read as the reverse complement.
CTGTGACTAATAGTTCAGTTTCGGGAGGCTGTGCAAGTGATACCGCTAGTGCCGCCAGTGCATCCGCATAAGCGTTCTGGATACGAGGGATATATTCAATAAAGAATTCTTCAAAAGAGTCTGCCATTTTGATGGCCTCCTGATGGTACGGGATCAGGTCTTGGTTCCTGACTTCATACTCTCCACGGACTTGGTTGACTATCAATTGAGAATCCCCAAAAGCTTCGAGATATTCGACCCCCAGCTCCTTGGCAAAACTGAGTCCAATGAGAAGCGCCATCGAAGTATAATTTCCATACTTGTTGGTGCGACGTAGTGTTAACCTCGTGGATTTCATCCGACAAGTCATCATATACTTTTGCCGTATCCGTTGTCGGGTTTGCCGCCAAAAGATCGCAAATCGCTTGTCCTTTGATCGACTTCTATTGTTTGAAGTACAAATCATATTGGGACAAGAGAAGGGCCCATTTCGCTAACCGCCAATTCATAGAGGCCGGTTGCGTCATAAATACTCGTATTGGATTAACGTTAGAAATGACGTAAATCGTCTGTCCAACCAAGTAATACCGCATCTTTTGCATTGCGAATACTAATGCGAGGCATTCTTTCTCAATCATCGGATATCGAGACTCGGCGCCTATCAAGGTTCGACTTAGGTAATAGATTGCATGTTCGTGACCATTATCATCGTCTTGTGCTAGTAAGGCACTTATCGAGTGGTTCATCGCCTTGAGATAAATCAAGAACGGTCTACCTGATTTTAGTGCAACGAGAACAGGAGGATTCGTCAGATATGTTTTGATATCTTCGAATGCTTTTTGGCAGGCGTCGTCCCAAATAAATGACACCCCTATTCTTGTTTAATTTAGAGAATGGTTGGCATTTCCCAAAAGATTTGAGATGAACCGCCGGATGTAAGCTAACCGCCCTTGTAACCCTCTGAGCTCTCTTAGATTTCTAGGGGGTTGCAGTTCATGTATCGCCTTTACTTTATCGGGATCGATATGTATACCTTTAGTGGTGACGACGAATCCAAGGAATTTCCCACTAGACATTCCAAGGAAGGATTTAGTGGGGTTCATCTTCAATTGATGACTCCGCATGAGATCGAACATCGTCTTCAAGTCCTTGATGTGATCTTCTTTGTTGCGGCTTTTTACAACCAAATCATCAACGTAGCATTCGACTGTTTTCCTGAGATGTTCTTGGAAAATCTTAGTCATTGCTCGCTGGTACGTGGCGCCTGCATTCTTTAGACCGAAAGGCATCACGGTGTAGCAAAAGACACCGAGGGGCGTTCTGAACGCTGTATGCTTCTCGTCATCTGGGTGCATCTTGATTTGGTTATATCCTGAAAAACCATCCATAAAAGACATTCTCTCAAATCTGCATGTATTGTCGATAATGACATCTGTGATTGGGAGAGGAAAGTCGTCTTTTGGACATGCTGTATTCAGGTCCCTGAAGTCGATGCAAATCCTAATTTTACCGTTCTTCTTCATGACGGGAACAATATTGTGGCTAGCCAGTCTGGATGTTGTTCCTCTCGGATAAATCCTGATTCGATCAATTTTTTAACCTCTACCTCAATGGCTTCCATAATCTGTGGACAAAACCGTCTTCGCTGCTGTTTGACAGGTTTGGCATCCGGCTTGATATCGAGGCGGTGCATTGCTACATTGGGGTCGAGCCTTGGCATATCTTCATAGTTCCAAGCGAAGACATTAATGTATTCCCTGATGAGAGCAATTAATTCCTCCTTCTCATTTGAGGGAAGACTATCGCTGATGAATCAATTAATTCCTCCTTCTCATTTGAGGGAAGACTATCGCTGATGAATATAGGCTTTGGGTTGGCCTCATCACCCATGTTAATGGTTGGCCTCATCACCCATGTTAACTTGGACTATTTTATCTTCAGTGGGGGGTTCTCTCTGTTCGAACCAATCACCATACTGCATGTTCAGGTGATGAACTCATGGATCTTCCCATGTTGGCATTTGATCATCGTTCTCCATTGTGGACGGATCAGCTGTAGCCATGTTCATGTTGGCATTTGATCATCGTTCTCCATTGTGGACGGATCAGCTGTAGCCATGTTCGCCATTAGGGCTTTAAAAGCTTCCCCCAGACTTGTACCATGTTCGCCATTAGGGCTTTAAAAGCTTCCCCCAGACTTGTATCGGAATCCCATTCCGAGGCATCTGACGAATTTCCATATTTGTATTGCTCAGATGATTGGTTATTGATTAACCAGCAACATTCGTCTTCTGAAGAAGATTCATACCCTAACCCTCATCTGTATTTATAATAATCATCTGGTTTCCCTTTGGGTACATATGTCGCTTTGGGTGGAATACGAGGACCTCGATCGAAGTATAGACCTTCTCCGAGTGTGAAATTATACCCCTGCTTTTCCATGAGCTTGCGCGCTTCCGGGCTATACTTAGATAAATGCCGACCAGGTTTGTCATCATTCTCATCTTCCCTTAAGAAATGATCTGGTAATGGAAAACCCTCTCCTTTACCGTAAATCACTTCTTTTTCACCTCCTATTTTGGTCGGGATGACCAGGGTTGTTCCGAAAGAATGCTGGAGGCGTTCCTTCGCTATATAGGACGATCGAAGCGGCATATATAAATCGGGATTATCATACAATTCTTTTATCACATCATCAAAAGACAGGGAGTACTCTAAATCGTTATTTATTTCATTATTGGCAAGTTGCCAGTAACAACTGCCCTCTGACGATTGTTCATCGTCAAGGTTGATTACAAAGGGTACAATGTCATTTAAAACATAACCTCCATTGTAATCAAATCCGGCTTCGGTATCAGCTTCTTCTCCGCTGTCCGTGCCATGGGCCGATGATTCAGTATCGGATTCGTTACCATAAAGGAGAGAATCAGTGAAATAATTCTCATACCCTTTGAATGGTTGCTTATCCGCGACCACCGTCCTAACCTTATTATCAGTGTCGACATATTTCAAACACTGATGGAGAGTGGAGGGGATTATAACGTTACTATGGATCCAAGGCCGACCCAATAGTAAGTTATATGAAGTCTCGGCATCGATCACATAACATGTGACTTCTGTCTTCAAATCACCCATTTGACATTTTATCCGGATCTTACCCAAGGGTCTTGACCCGCTAGTGTTGAATCCATAGATAACAGTGCCTGTGGACGCCAACTTACTAACTGGAATGCTGAGGAAATGCATCAAGCGAAGCAGCATAATACTCACAGCAGAACCCGGATCCACTTGGATTCGGTTGACTTTGCTGGAGCCAATGTACCCAATGAAATATAGGGGTCGATCATGGTTTGAATTCTTCGTCTGCATATCCTCCTTGGTGAAGGTAATGCAGGGAAGGTTTTTGGCTGCTATATTGCAGTGTTGAATTAACGGTCCTAGCTCTTCAAGTGCCGGCTTGATCCGAGTAAGGAACACTTCTGAATTTGCCAAGGCTTCTCTTGTTTCTTTAGACAACCGTAGCAACTCATACAATGTTATCCGCGCTGGGATGTTAGCCAGTTGAGCCATAATATCGAAGACGTGCGGAGTGTTCGAGCTTTCCAGTTTATCTCTTCCAATCGGGCGATTAAAACGAGACTGCTACGGATTCTGCACCTCCTGGGGCCTCTTTTCTTTCTGTTTATTAACCGGTTGTCGTCGAGCTTCTTCAACCGGTTTAGGAGTCATAATCACACCCAGCTCTGTGAGAGTTTTAGCTGGTCCCCGTTTCTTCACTCCCTGCTTAGCTAACTGATCACTAGGTGATGGATAGTTGAAGTGATACTCATTTTAGCTTCTAGTGGCGAAGACTTCTTGTTCTTCTTCGGAGAGCGGAAAGGTAGGAGCTTCATTACCATCCTCTTCGAAGATCGCGGAGGTAGCATTGCAAGACTTGCCTTTACCCTTCTTGGTCGAGGAATTCATCCACTGATCGTCTTCAATTAGATTGGGATGAACCCATAGGATTTCGCCGTTTGGGGCTGTGTGTGGCACAAGTCCTTTTTGGCGCTGTCCATGTGGGTCGTCGTTTACTATCTTCATTCCTACTTTGGTGATGCGCTCTGGTTTGAACCATGTTGTGGGCACCGATCCAAAGCTGATTGAAACCGCATTCGCTCCAACATTCTTGGACAGCTTCGGGGTTATGACGCCTACATCAATTAACGCCTGGATCTTATCCTTGAGGTGGTAGCATGACTTTGTAGGGTGATGGACCGCTCTATGGTATGCGCAATACTTCGGATCCGTCACTTTGCTTGCCCCTTCTTGATCCACGATCGACGGCAGCTGGATTTTGTTGTTCTCCAATAGGTACTTGAAGATGCCGGGCACTTCGTCATCTTTGAAGGAGTACACTTTAGGAAACCTCGGCTCCGAAGATTTCTGCTTCTGAGGCCGTTGTTGCCATTGCGACCGAGATTGTTGTGGCGCTTGTTGCTGCGGCTGTTGCTGAGGTTGCAATTGAAAAGTTTGATTAGCATCAACTGCATTAGCATGTGCCTTACCTCTCCCTCGTGGGACGAAATTTTGTTGCGGAGCATTCATCGCCGGTTGGCCTCTTTCCACCTTCTTCCTTCTGAGGAATAGCTCGGCTTGCTCTCCTCGGACCTTCAAATCCTTCCATGTTTTGGATGGAGCTGTCCCCATTGCTTCCAACACATCCAATGTGAGGTTGTTGTGACAAGTCTGGAGAATGAACTCCTCAGTGATCGGGTCCTGACAGTTCATTGCCTTGTTCCGGAACCTTTTGACGAAGGTGTCAACCAATTCCCCGTCTTTTTGTTTCTCGTCAAGCAACGACCCGATGGATATCTCAGTGTCGTCGTCGAAGAAGTTAGCGAGGAATTTAGTCTTCATGTCGTCCTAGCTATTCACGCTTCCTAGCTTGAGGCGGCGATACCAATCGAAGGCGGCTCCACGAAGAGTGCCAACGATGGACCGTACCATCAGAGGCTCATTACCAGAGATAACCCCCAGGTGTGATTTGAAGTAAATCAAATGCTGAGTGGGTGAACCCATCCCATTAAACGGCGTGAAGTTAATTAGATTGAACTTCGCCGGATATGGGATCGATTCTCATTCTCTTGGGTATGGACAAGGAATGCCCGTCTTCTTCATCTCTTGAGCCGAAATCAACATATTGATTTTGCTCTCGAGTCGGTTTTTGATCTTCAAGTTTTCACCTGTTTCTTCACTAGCATTCTCGTTCCACCCCCTTGCATGATGGGGAGGATTATTTGGCATTATGAGTCTCATTTCGGCATTTGTGTCCTTCATCTTTCCAGTATAACCTGCTTCGACGACTTGGCTTCGCCTTGCTGGTTCGTCAATGGCTTGGATTTTGTTGGTCATGCATTTATCTCAGTGTTCTGCATGTGGGGGACCATAATGCTTCGAACCTGAAGCTCTCCTGTTGTTTACCGATGGCCTCTTCAAGCCAATCTTGGCCACTTGTTCCGCAAGCTTATATAAGTGCCCTCGCGAGGTTGTCCCTCGCTGGATACCGTATTACTTGATGCACACCGCGGAGCCGGCACAATCTTCATCTTCTAAAGTAAGTCTTGTCCGAAGCCCTACCAAGATGCTCGTTTGATGGTTCTGGACTGCAGACGGGTTATACGCCGGGGTGCTTTCAGAATCGACTCGAGATTATCCCGTGTCGATGTCCCTTTGCTGGTCATATTGGTGGTGACCCTCGGAAATTCTCCATCTTCAACCACCGTTCTTCTTCGTCGGAAACGCTTAGGCCTTGGTTTTGGCGTTTCGGTACTAACTCTTTCGAAAACCAAAACTCTTTCAGGAACTGTATTGGTGCAGTTGCACTCCGACAATACTGCCCGAATGAGTTTGGAATAGGGGCATTGGGTCTCTAATCCTCGAGGACTCCTCTTCCTGGTTTTTCTCGTACTCCCATCACGATAGTACAACTCGTCAGCTTGACAATCGGAGTAACCTATCGTGTGTGGGCACGACTTCTCAGGTATAACGTTATCGTCATCAGACGATAATGTTTCCTTCTGAGGACGAACTGCCTTCTTTGGGCTTTCAAAAGTTACGCACCTCGAAACATGCCTTTGTGGGCGTGAGTTCTCGGCGGGCTCCTTGACTTCAATGCGCAAATTGGTGCGCTTAGCTGCCCTGATCTCTTTGTCATGTTGGAGGTGACGACGACCCCCAGCATGTTGATTCGTTCGGGGCTTTTTCATCGGGCCCAAACGTTCTTGAACCGGAGCTTTGCTTCTTTCATCGGGAATTGGACCGAGACGCTCCAAAACTGATCTTCTTCTTCGGGATGATTCCGCGGGATCTCCCGGAGTAGCTATGGGAATTACCGGCGACTTCGTTTGGTTCGCCGGAGGCTGGATTTGCGTTGAAGGCTGCAACGATTGTGCCTTAGCCTGAATTGCTGCTTCAGACTTTGGCCTCTAGACTTGGCGGGTTGGTGGTGGCTTTTTGGCCACTTCCTTCTGCAGTCTTCTGCGGGCTTTTTGGACTTGAGCCTGTGCTTGCGCTGACAGTGTGCGGCGCTTGCGAATGCGCTCATCAAGCGTCGAACGATTCCGCTTGACACGGATCCATTCGTTCGTTGGCGGCTTGGAGGAGCTGCCATTCATCGTTTGTTGAGGCTGTTTGCCTCTCCTTTTCTTCAGATTCGCGTTGTAGCGGATTCCGTTCGTGGACTCCATCGCTTTTGCGAGTTGGCGTGCCAGGCGTTGACGTCGCCTCTGGCGAGCTCTCTTTGAGAGAGTTATAACGCCCTCAAGAGCGGAGGCGTTGGCAGGGACAGATTTGACCTGGTTGGAGGTCGGTGGAACTTCACCCGATGCGACTTTGGCATCAGTTGGGGTGAGAGCTTCGTTGGCGTTCTGTACTTCTTCATACCAACGAACGTTTCTCCTGGAGGAGAATTTCTTAGACTTGCGGGGGAAGGTGGATCCGGACGAGGATGACAGATACTCCTCGAACTTTTGCTGGTCGAATTCATACTTGACCACCTCCTCGACCGGGATTAAGATCCGCGGCTGCGACGTAACGATCTCGGTAGCGAGATCGGTGGCTCCCACTGTGGTCGCCAGATTGTTCGCGGAAAAAATTGCGTTCTTTGATTCCATTGCTTTCTCGAGTAATAGTTTTTCGATTATAAAAGATCCAATCTTTTTATAAGATCCGGTTACAATAAAATCAAAAGAAAATAAAAATTACAACTTTCCTTTTATGTCGAATGAATCGCGAGATCCTGTTTTGCGGTCTCTCGCTTTTGTGGGTTCTTTGACTGCGCCGGGGTTAATCCGTGGACCACCGCGCGATCTTGATCCGGTCGGATCTACACGATGTGACGGGTGCTATTTCACGAAGGAAATAACAGCCGGGGGTACTATTTCGCCAAGGAAATAATAGCCTTTAGTAATCGAAATCGACCAAGCGAAATCGAGACTCTTCTCGGGATCAAAGGCCAAGCTTTGATCCAGAGGAAAATCGTGTAGATCTCAGATCTGATCTCTCTCGAACTCCTGCCTTATTTGGCGTGGATGATCGCCAAGAACCAGATCTGAGAGTCCGAGTCTTCTAAGTTGAAAATCCGAGGGTGAGTTCTCAATCCAGCAGAGTTTCGGCTCCAAAAGTTCCCACCAACATTAAGTTCTCAATCCGGCAGAGTTTCGGCTCCCAAAAGTTCAACCTTTGATTGACAATGAGCCCCCCTAGCCTATTTATAGGCACTCAGATCTGTGACCTTGGCACAGGTGCGCCAGCACCTTAGTGCGCTCGCCTCGGCTTTGGCCGAGCCACCATGGTGGCTCGGCCACCGAGCCACCTTTTGGTCGCTCGGTTTTGGCCGAGTCCTCCAAATGTTGGTTTTCGATGTTATTTCGGTTTCGCTGTTGATTTGGACTCTAATTTGTTGATCTGAATCCTGATTTGGCAGTAAACCTGCTTTGGTGTTTGAGTTCGAATCCGGTTTCACCGAACCGTTAGCTTGATTCTGCACGCGAGTGGATGTATTCCGTTGTTCGCGTGTGGTTCGTTAACCTCGTCGCCTCGTTAATCCGCTTCGTCGCGTTTAATTGATTCTCGGTGTTGTGGTCCAACGATCGTGTTTGGATATGTCGCCCGATGGTTCGTTGGTTTGTTGAATCACCGTGCCGAGCTGTGTTAAGGGACCTATAAGTAGTTTTATATGCCTACACATTGGTTTAAGATTTACTATCAAAAATCTGACTTTTAACACATCTGATTAAGATTAAAGCATGAAAACACACATTCAACATCATATTAATCATCTACACTAATTATTTAACTATTAGGATGAGTTTGGATGAAGATAATCTTGCCTTAAACATCATTCTAAGCTTCTAAAATAAACATCAACTAATCCACGAGCATAAACAACCCGTTCTCCCTTGTCACACGTCGAAGATCTCGCCCTCGCGTCGGTATTATGCTTCACAAAGCTCTCAAAATTTATAAGAAAAAATCTAGGGTTTTTAAGGGGAGAGGATGGCTGTTAGGGTTCATAGATATGATAAAAGAGATGAATTTTTGTGAAAAACACAGGTATTTATAGAGACAAACCCAAAACAAACATATTTGACCCGAGCAAGGAAACCTAGTCTGACTAGGAAAACAACATTCGGTATTTTGACCATAACTTTCACGTACGATCTCAAAATGAGGTGATATAAGATATGTTGGAAATATCTTGAAGATACCTACAACTTTGGTCCTTTAAGTTTCTCAGATTCTAATTGCTTCTATATGTAAAATACATATACTTGTAACTGGTCGTTTTTCCCAGATTCAGGCCCGTGTACGTGTGCATGATATCACTTCTATATTCACATATATACATTGAATTGATCTCAAATCAATTCTTAGAATATTCAAACATTAATAAATATCATTTATTCATAATATAATACATTTATTATTATTTATTATAAAATATTCAAATTTTTAGGGTTTTACAATATGTTGTTAGTTAATGGCATTGTACTAATTGATGAGAGAAGACCTGGTATTAAAAGATTCCAAATTAATATTTTGAAAATAAAATGTGTAGAATGTATGTTAGGAAAATAGTACGAAGGAGTGCATGACGTACAGATAAAAGTTATGTTTGTCTAATTAACTAAATGTTAGATTTCATTGTATCATCAGAATACTTTCACATGTTACCTTTTGAAAGTTTTAGTGATCATGTTTTTTCAGTTGATATTATTTCTTGAGTTTTAAAAAGTACATACCGATTTCTGTATGTAGTCTCATGATTGTGCTTTCTTTGGTCTTACAATTTTTTGTGCATACACCAATTTTAATTTGGTGATATCATATATTTTTGAATTCTTGTGCAAGGATCAAAACTCTTAAGAGAATCAGGCATATTCTTGTAGACTTCAAAACTAAAATTTTCATATTTATGTGTGTGTAATTTTCTTCTGTAGTTTTGCAGAATGAAAGACAAGAGACATATTGGTCTATATTAATCTTACAGATTTCCTTTCGAGAACTATTAAATAAAATTTACACTATCACATATACAAATCACAAGATGCATGAAACCTTTAAAAAATTACAATTTTATTTCCCTCACTATCAGGCTGACTTTTGTAAACAATTATAATTAATTACTTTAAAATAATCTAATCTAATCTAATCTAATAAGAAGAAAATAGATGAAAGTGTTATGAAAATTATTGTAATTAGATACCATGATTACTTGACTAAAATAAGAAGAACAATATCTAATCTAGTTCATAATCTTTAAACAATCTAATCTAATTCTAATAAGAAGAAAATAACAAAGGTAAAAAGTCATCATTATTAAATAAAAAGAGAGAGACAACAAAACCGAACCTTTGAGAGAGAACATTTGATAATTGCTTCAAAGTCCGAGAAATATTTGGTGAGAGAAGAAAGTGGATTTGGTGCTTTATTTATACCCGAAGAGTCTTATTACTATAATAAGAATTTGGTTATAATAAGAATTTGGTTATCTTTGTGAATGCACGTATTAAAAGATAGATATAATCATAGCACGTGTAATATGATATCTTTCTGTAATATAAACTTATTATATTATTATTAATAAATTAATCATAATATGATTTTACACATGCAAAGTAGATAACTTAGTTTAAACTTTTAGATAGTGTATAATATTTTAAACTTAAAAAAGTATAATATCATTATTATATAATATCATGTATTAAGGATATATATATTAGTTGTATTAAGGATAGATATATTAGTTTAAACTTAATTTAAAAATTATTAGAATTTGATTAAGTTAGAATTTTATTAGGATAAGGACAGTTCAAACTTTGAAGATATTTGATTAGGATTAGAATAAATCATTAAATACAATTTAAAAGTTAGAATTGATTAGTGATAAGATAGTTCAAACTTTATAGGGGTATTTTTGTCTACAGAAAGATTTTCTCGAACTCGTGTTTTTAAAGAGAGTATGATGTATCACTTTATTTTGTAAATCCTAGATCTAAGTAGTTATCTAGTTATTCAATTGTATGAGTATTCTATTCTTTTTAATATGTTGGCAGTTGTTATGTTCAGCAAACAAAAGAAACTTTGACTCATTTTTTGATGTATCTTGTGTAGAAAGTAGCATCAGTGGGGGACTAGTAAATCCAAAATCAGAAAAAACCCCAACCCACCCCCACCACCCAACCGTAAAAGTTCAAATCCTAGCTTTGTCACTGATTAACCACCTTGACTTTTCGGCACGTAGAGCTTAGTGGGGGCAAGAAGATTTGGTGAATAGAGGGTGAATAGAATGTGAAAACAGAAACATGAGAACCAAATACTTATTTGGGAGCGTTTGTCAACCGGGGCGTTTTTATCATTTTTATTTTTTTTAAATAATGAAACGCGTTTGGTGAACGTGATGTTTTTTTGACTTGACCCTTTACAAAACCAAAAAAATAAACGTTTTTCTTAAAACACCAAAAAAATGTTTTGAGATCCCATTTTTCACCTGAAGTCGACACGCCCACGCAGCCCAACGCCAGCTCGCCGCCCCGCCACGTGAACACCAACCTTGCCGCACCGCGCCCACGCCATGTGAGTCTCCGCCGTCACGTCCCGCCACCAGTCCCCGTCGCTGTACCGCGCCCCTCCGACCACCCGCTCGTCCGCCCGTTGCTCCGCCGTTGCTGCGCCCGCGGCGCCGCTGTTGCCGCGCCCGCCGCCCCGCCCGCCTCGCCGCCGCCTGCTATTATAAATGGTCAAACTAGTTTGACCAATAACTTTCAAAATGTTGTTTTCAAAACACTTCTGAAAAAAATACCATGACATGGTGTTTTTCTACAAAAACACAACAGAAAAATCACCTTGATTACCAAACACACACGGATTTCAATCAAATTTTCATCAAAACAATTAGCTCAAGCCAGTGGATTGCTATTGAAACACTATAAAATTGAATTTCATGTTAACTGAACTTTTAAGTGATTTTGGTATTGTCTTAAATAGAGATTCTATCAAAAATACCTCTATAGGAATGGGGTAATATACACCATTGATAGAGTAGTCACAGTTCCCTAACTAACCCTTTACTCATCTGTGAATGGTGTAAATCACCCTATTCTACATAATGTTATGATATAATCTATATTATATTTACTAAAACAACGCCCTATTGTTGCCACTGCACAACTTCTTAAGATTTTAGATACTTTTACAACAAATAAATAATATGATAATATTGGGAATATGAAAAATTATCTTTATAGTGTATAAAAGACCCGCTAAAGAAACTTTTCATTATGTATAAACTCAAAATAATTTAACCTATGAATTAAATTATACCTTTGTAACTCACTATTAACGTATTAATTCTCATACAAACTCATTCAAATTCTCAACTCATAACATCTCTATCTCTACTAATTTACTATAAAAATTCATCATCATCATCTTCATCCTACAATATTTTATACAACTATTAATCTTCAATTCAAGAATAGAAAAAAAAAGAGCTCTATTAAAATTTCATGAGAATGGGAAAGAAATAATTAATTTCTATTTTTATTTCACTAATGGTACATATGCCCTTTTTCATTTTATTTCAAAACTCACTTCTGTTCAGTACGAACATGTAAAACCCCAAAATTTTTTGAATATTTTATGATAAATAATAATAAATATATTATATATTTATAAATAACATATTATGATATTTGAGTATGCTGGGAATTGGTTTGAGATCAATTCAATATATATATATATATATATAAGAGCAAATGCACAATTCATGCTCGATGTATAAATCTGGAAATTTATGACCAGTGAAGAGATTTTTATATTTTTCTCATATATGTAATTGGAATTTGGAAAAACTTAAAAGACAAAAGTTGTATGTATCTTCAAGATATTTCCAACAAGTCTTAGATCACCTCATTCTGAGCTCGGACGTGAAAGTTATGACCAAAATACTGAAGGTCATTTTCCTAATCAGATTAGGATTCCTGGTTCGGGTCAAACGGGTTTATTTCGGGTTTGTATATATATATATAAACATGTGTTTTCACGAAAATTAATATCTTTACATTAGAGTTTCAAACCCTAGTAGCCTCTCTTTCTCTCTCTAAATCCCTAGCCCTAAAGTTGAGAATTTTGAGAGCTTTGTGAAGCAAATATCGACACGAGGGCGAGATCATCAACGTGTAGCAAGGGGGAAACGGGTTGGTTGTATTTCTTTTTGGTTTCTGGTTATTTCAAAGGCTTAGAACGATGTCTAAGGCAAGATTATCTTCATCCAAACTCTTCCCCATAGTTAAATAACTAGTATTATCTTCATCCAAACTCTTCCCCATAGTTAAATAACTAGTTAGATGTTTAATATGATGTTGAATATGTATTTTCATGCTTGAATCTTAACATGATGTGATAAAAGTTAAATTTTTGATGTTAAAACATAAACCAATGTGAGATTAGTAATTTTTTCTTGCTGTCTATGATAGTATCATGATCATGATCATTAATATTTTTTATAATTTTATTTATATATGAGAAATTTAAGAGATGTACTAAATAAATATTTTCTGTAGAAAACTATAGCAATTGTATCATGTTTAACTAAGATTTTGAAATATAAAATAAATGCCAAATTTAACCAAACTAGTGCCGAATGAACGATATATGTATCTAGTTTCTAAAACAGAAGATTAATCTTAAAAATCATTTGTATAGAGAAAGATATGATCTTTTTACTAACAATATGTCCTGCAGAAAAACGGATACACATATATAATGTTTAACTGGAGATTTAGGATAACAAATGAACTTCAAATTGAACCAAACTTATGTCATTTCAAAGATGTTTGAATTTAGTTTTTAAAACAGAAAACCATTTGTAAAAATAGTTTTCCTAGAGAAAGATATGCTTGTTTTACTAACAGATGTCATGTCTGTTTTTCCTGCTCGTTTTGTGGAGCTGTGTTGCGCCGTTTTGAGGTGCGTTCGCGGAGTTTTGAGCTGCTTGTTGTTATACGTATAGTCATGAATATGCTTTGTTATACATTTAAGAATCTCAAAGGGAATATGATAAATTTTGATTTGATCATATTTGAATTAGATATAGTTCATATACATGTTGAATGTCGTTGATGAGCACAGCTCAGTACTATATGGGATAGTGCGTCGACATACCAAATATACATGGTTTATACATGAGCTGAATGTTGTTGATGAGTATATCTTAGTACTATATGGGATAGTGCATCGACATGCCAGAGGTACAAAGATTTATATGAGGTGGATATCGTTGATGAGCTTAGTTCAGTACTACATGAGGTAGTGCGTCGATATTCCACATGTACAAGCCATTGAGTCGAATTTTAGGAGGCTTGATCTAGCCGTCCGTCCCGTACTAGGGTGTGATGAGGCTCGTGAGCCGTATTTCTAGGATGCCTATTTGGTAGTCCGTCCCGCACTCATGTTATGCACTGAGATCGTGATGAGACTAATGAGCCGTGTACACAGTTCAGGATACCTACAAGGTAGTCCGTTGCACTGAGACAATTACTTGATAGCCTAAGTATGGCAGATGTAGTTTTCTATACGACCTATCATTGAACTATACGACTGAGATATGTTACTTTTGAAAGTATACAAAATTATATGTTGGTTTTTTATTCTATCTCTCCAGTGATTGTGGAAGATATTATAAATACGATGTGTTGATATCTTGTTTCTTTTACTGTCTTTTTACTTTTTAGTTGGGATCAATGATTAGAGATTCACAACATGAGACTTATGGTATATACATGAGGGTTTCCTTGCTTGGATTATTTCACTCGACGTACTAGTCTCGTGTTATGGATTTCTAATTATTGGTTTCATTAGATTGTCTTTTCTTAGTTTGGTATTAATATTTAGATATCTACAATTTGAGACTTATGGTATATACATGAGGGTTTCCTTGTTTGGATTATTTCGCTCGACGTACTATGTCTCGTGTTGTAGGTTTCTAAATGTTAATCCCACTTAGATACGGGGAAAATGAATCTAAGTAGACTATGCTTAATAGATAGAGCATCCACTCCATCTATCAGCCCTTCCCCTGGGGGCGGATGGAGGTAATCTTGCTGTAGTGCTCTGACACTCTTATTGTTGTTTCTTTTTCTTTTAAAAATACCCTTTCAGGTAGCTCGGAGTTCCGGAGAGCCGTATGACGATGGAGTTCTTGTATAGTCACCGTCCCGAGAGATTTATTAGAGGCTCCACTGTAGTTTTAAATTTTATTCAGACTTAGAGTTTATTTCCATTTTGTAAAGGCAATGAGCCTTAGTTCGACTTTCCGTTTTGATTCATGTTGAGACATCATATTTTATTGCAGACTCCAAATGTATTTCAGTTTATTTTTAGTTGAGACATGACCTTTATTTATGAGATATCATCTTCTTTATCATGTCTATTATTATCGTTCTACTTCTTTGCCTGTTTTGTACCTACTCTTTAATTTGACCCCACTAGAGGATATTACTGTGATTGGTGAAACTTGTTATTGCATAGTGTGTGTGCATGGCAGGTTTGACATCTCTGGGTTCATCTTAGACTGCAGCCATCACTGAAAACAGGGGCGTCACAGTTAGTATCAGAGCTCTAGTTCCAGTATCCTTAGGATCATCCTGTGTCGAGTTGTGGAGCTAGGATAGAGTTTATTAGGATTCATGTATAGAGTCCGTAAGGATTTCCTAGTATGAGTGAGGACGATATATGCGTATATCTCAAAAATTAAGAAATTTTTTTATGACAACTATTTTATGTTGATTGAAGGTATTTGCGTGAATACTATTTTCGTCGAAAGTTGTTTTCATTGATGATTCCATTAAAACTTAAATTATTTACAGAAAATTACAATGAAAAATTGAGAAAATTACAACTCTCTTGGAAAATAACACAAAAATCGTTTATCGACTTTTGCTTTGTGGGACTTTACCTGTGCCGGGAGCGCTTTGACTCGTGGACCACCAAATCACACATCGTTAGGGGTTTAATGATTCTTCCTTCGTTTATCGAAGTGAGAATTTGAAACGAAGATCTTATCAAAGTAAGACGATCGTTCTTCTTAAGATCAAGTCAAAGCTCGAATCTCAAGGAATCACACAAAGAACTGTTTTGTCTGCTCTCTCTGCTCTGAATCACTCGATAAAATGCTTGATCCTTATCAGTAATGACCCTATGGGGGTATTTATAGCCTCTGGGACACGTAACTGAAAAACACAACAAAACGACGATGTTAAGGCTACGAGACAGTGTTTANGGCGGCCGAGACAGTGTTTGTTGTCTTGGCCCGCGAGACAGTAAATATTGTCTCGGAAAAGGCAACTTCTTGGCAGTTTTTGATGTAACTGTTGTCCCACGTTTCAAACTCCGTTATTTTGGTAGTTATTCACGTGATTTTAGCACACGATGTTTTCCACATTCCTTGGCAGTTAATGGACACGTGTGCGGCGGTTATCAAGCGATTTTTGACCATTTCAAAGCTGTCTCGCTGGCGAGACAGTAAACACTATCTCGTTGTGAGACAGTAAACACTGTCTCACTGCGATACAGTAAACACTGTCTCGCTGGTGAGACAGTAAACATTGTCTCACTGCGAGACAGTGAACACTGTCGCGCTGGCGAGATAGTAAATACTTTCTTGATTTTTTTAAGACTTTATATGATCAAATCTTGTGATTTTCTAGTGATCTTCTCTATGTTTTGATATCTATTAGCATTTTTTGACGCCTATAGATACCCTCTCCAAAGTATTCCAGACTCATTCTTTTATAGAGGAGTTTGGTATACTTTGGATAAGATAGATTTTACTTACGATCCCTTCAATGCTTGGTTGAGTAGATCGTGTAGAAGAATCCATAAAATGGCTTCGGCTTTTGATCTCTTCATCCTTTAGCCTATTCAGTTCTTTGTAGAATAGCTAATACTCTTCTGGTACTGTATTTATCGCTCGACCATTATCGAGATCTTGAATCGAAGCTGGTATCTCTTTGACTTTTGTCACCAAATTGATACTTGTATGTCCCAATCGAAGCTGGTATCTCTTTGACTTTTGTCACCAAATTGATACTTGTATGTCCCTCGAGAGTTCGTCAGGTTATCCTTAAGAATATTCAGAAATTGATACTTGTATGTCCCTCGAGAGTTCGTCAGGTTATCCTTAAGAATATTCAGAATAATATTCTCCAAAAACTGCCTGTCGAATGTAGGAAAACAGTTTAGGCTCATGTACCTATTGGAGTATCCATACGTATCAAAACAACAAGACATCACCTATGCAAGACAGCTCATACTGTCTCGTGGTGCGAGACAGTATATGCTGTTTTGCGATGCGAGACAGTATATGTTGTCTCGTGGTGCGAGACAGTATATATTGCCTCGCATGGCGAGACAGTGAAAGCTGTCTTGCACAGTGAAGTCGGGGTTATAAAACCCCGACTTAGGGTTTTTTTAGGGCTTTTTCACGTCGATTTTTTAGCAATCTTTGGGCAATTTCCAGCGATTTTCTGCAAGTTTTCTGCTTCTTCTTCCCTTTTCCGTTTCTGATTTGTGTGGAGCTCCTGTTTGGGGAGATTTTTTCTCAGATTTTGAAGGACTTTACTAGGTTTGTTCTCCCTTTAACTGTTAAAGTCTCAATTTTTCTTTGACTCCATCCCATGCATGTGTATGCTGCGGTATTTTGTGACATTTTTTGTCAATTCTATGCTCAAAACCCTAACTTTCTCGTTGGATTTCAATGTAGTTCGTATTTTTATCATGTCGTCGCGTAGATCTCGAGTTCCCCGAGGTCGTCCGACTGTTCAGACCATTGAGGGGGCTGCCCCTGTTGCTGTTTCGCATGGGGGTATACCTCTTTCATCCTTTTACCAATTTAAATACTGTATTTCATCAATTTCATGCGTAAATATTTGTATTTGTATGCAAATCCTCATTTGTATCCTTTGAGATACCTTCGAGAAGAGCCGGTGTCCTCCTTTGAGGGGATCGACGCTTAAAAGTGTTTGTTTTGCTTGGACAAAACACACTTCAGAATACACAGGGGCAATTTTGTATCATCCCATGTGTGTTGAAAGGTTTTGATATGCCGTTATAATGCTCGTGCATAGTAACGCATATCTCCTTTACACACGTGGTGGATGGAAAATCGTCACACCTGTTATGAGGTAGCGATTATATCTTATGGAGTAAGATATACCGCTTTCTCTAACATTTTAGGACTATTCTTACACAATTTATGTGTATCTCCTTTATCAGTCCAATTTCCTTCTACAATCTTCACCATTGATAAGGTTATGGGCCAGAGTAGCACTACCCACTCCTATTATGAGGGGCTCCCGTTAATCGAATCAGCTCCCCAATTCAAGTCAGATTACAGCGAAGGAGCCCGAGAATTGATTCAGCGAGGTAGTTGTCATATTCTGCGACGGTTAATCACGGACACCACTTTAATTTCAGAGCGAGACTCGAATCAATGCATAAGGAAGCCAGACTTCTTATTTGGTGACTGCGCAAAAGATCCGGAGATCATTTCCTGTAGGCCTGCGCAGTGGTTGCATCAAAGCGGGTCATCATTCTTATATTTGCCCTGGATTCCTCGGGAGCATTCGCTTTTAAAGTTCAGAAACCTATCTATTGGACGTGAAATGTTCTGGAGGTTGACCAAAAACCACGAGCGTATTCACTGTGGTTTCATTGGGAAGGAGGCTACCCCGGGTTCCAGTGACAGAGCCTTTGTACGAGGACTTTATCTGGGTATCTTAGGCCAAGATAATATACCTCAGAATGAGAAGGCTGCACAAGCAAATACTGTGAAGAATAGGTTAGCGGCAGCGGGGAAGAGGTTACCTGGACAGAACTTCAGATGTTATGGATGAGTCCATTATTTCGGAGATAAGTGGTGGACCAGAATGACTCGATATGTGCTGAATCGTTGGGGGTGAGAATTAGCAGAATTAGGGTTGTCAGTCCCGATCCGTGCCACCATGCATGGTCTGCAGATTAGTGTAGGTCATTTCCTCTGTTTGTTCGAGACCTACAACCCTGACACTAATACATTCTTCACCAAGAATGGGGAGCTCGGGTTACCACTGCACAAAATGATGAAGGTGTCTAGTTTGCCTATAGGCGATGTTCCATATCAAGAGTTCTTCCCAACTACCAGTCAGCTGAATAAGATGAAAGATCGGTCAACCGTGACCCACAACACTTTATGGGAATTGACCTGTCATTATCATATAGCCACGGCCAAGATGAAGACTATAGCCAAGAAGAGATCTCCTCAGATTAGCTTGAAACAATTCGTTGATTATCTGTTCAAGAACCTTGATAATCGTTCAGAAGAAGTGTGCGGGTTATCTCCTTTGACTCCGAATGAAATCAACCGGTTATTATAGAAAACGAATGCACAATCTTATACCTCTCACTCAGAAGATGGATTTTCACATGGTACTAAATTCCGTTCTTATCTGTGGTAAGTTGGTGTTCCGATTCATCCTACCACCCTGCTGGCTAGCTTTCTGGCCTTATGGTTGAAAAGGTGTGTAGTTCCCCATCAATCATTTGATTCTATACCAATGGAAGTGTTATATCCATCCATCCAGTTGTCTACAGGTCGCAAATTATCCTTGCTTCCCGCCATGGTGGCTGCTAGTCACAGTGGATTACGACAATTAATCTCCGTGTTCACTCAAGAGAAAAAGAAACCCTCTGCCAGCATATCCGCTCCGAAGCTGGAACTACCCTATACTTATCTGATGACCTGGTTAGTACTTCACCGGCCAGATTTAATGGAGGTTCCTAAGACGGTGGATCCCAGTCTTCCTCTGTTACAGACTCTTGAGGGTTGCAAATGGGTCAAACATCGATGGGCGGACATAACGAGGCAATTCAAAATTCACAAATGTTGGGAATTCTTCCCCTGCTTCCCTCGATTCTCTGGTACTGTTGGGAATTCTTCCCCTGCTTCCCTCGATTCTCTGGTACGTACAATACGACCTTATTGGATGCTGAAGGCCTAAGGCAGAATCGCACCATCCTGGATGTCGGGTGCTTCAGATGGCTGATGAATATTCGACCTAGTTATCTCTTGTTTAGGGTGAGAAATATTTGTCATATTGAACCTTATTTTCCATGTCGATTTGCTAGTCAATTTGGCTATGACCAAATGTACGTCGGCAACCCGAACCGTTACCTTAGCGTTCGAGGTGGACTTATTGATGGGGCGAGGGCTTGGTTTTGGAGCATTGCCGGTTGTACAAACGCTGAGTTCGATCTCCCTTTGGAGGTGCCGCCCCTACAGATGACCTTTCTCTATTTTAAGTGGCTGATAGCTGCCAATATTGTCAGAAGAAGAAGCAGCCCCGCGGCACACAACAGAAGCGACCCGTGAAGCTATGATGTTACCACAAAGGAAAGAAGTCGCCGAATCATCCAGAAAGGGGAAGGAACCGGCCTGCCCAACTGACAGTGAAGAAGAATTTGATAGCGAGGAAACCGAAACTTCTAAGGGGGGAGGTGAAACTGGTTCAAGTTCTGAGAAGGTAGTTGGTCTTCCTGACACTTTCTTTGAAAGAGGACTCGTAAACCCTCCCATCATTCCTGCCCAACCGCAAGATGCTCCGAAAAGAAGGAGAGAGAGAGTTGTCATGACTTATCCTAATCGGATGACGGTAGAGGTCCTCAGTGGAGATGAAGAGGAGGAAGAAGATACAATGCCTCTTGCTCGTCGGCAAAGATCGCTATCTTCCACTCAAGCTCAAACCCAAGCCTCTCCCAGAGTTAAATTACGCACCAAACATCGTCATGAAGGATCTGGGGTTCAAGATGAGTCACGTCCCTTAAAAAGACGAAAGAAGGTTGTTTCTAAGCCACGTGTTCGTCTTCCCATTTTAGAGGAGACATCTGCACATAGCACTTCTTCAGACGAACAAGGTAATAATTCGTCTTTATTGCACTTAAACTTCTTACCGTTCGAACTTACTACATACTCGACTTCTGTAGGGAGTCAAGAAGAGGGAGAATATCGAGTTGAAGCTGCTTCTCCCGGAGGTATGGAGGCTGAGGCGCCCAGCTTTGTCCAACAAATGCAGGATGCTCTGAGAGACGAAACAGCTGGTGTTCCACTAACTTCTGACATTGATCCATCGGCTTCAGACACATGTACTGATTTTTCCCCATTCGGAAGGCAATTCCGAGAAATGAATGAGTCGGACCGTGTGCCTCCTCTAATGACTTGTGCGCTTTGTCTCCTTTTAGTCAAACTAAAAGAAGCGGGTGTAGGTAGTCGATCTCTCGAATCCGTCCCCGTCGACAAAGGTAAAATTAATCTTCGTTTTGAGCATATTCGTCTAAATTTATATGTTATTTATGACTCAACACATTATGTAGATACCATAATGAAAGAATCTGTTGGAGAAGAGGCCACACATGCAACAGAGGTTGAGGATTTCAACGAGCATAACCTCGATCTCGATCTCTCAGATGGTGACCATCAGTATATCTCCGATTTATTATCGGGGAAAGCTTCTGATACAGCCATCGGATCAACTGTATATATATATATATATATATATATATATTATTTTTAAAAAAACTTGATTAATCATGTAAGTGTCTGAATTATAGGACCAGTTGACGGAACTGATACAACTATAATCACCGAAACTTCTGATCAACCTGAGGGTCGTGACCTCTTGTCATGGGCAGGAACTGAGGTTGATTTGCAATCATCAATTCTCGAATCTCAACCTACTACTCCTGCGGACCCCATGATGATAGAAATTACTGTCACTCCCCAACTTAGTCCGATCGCAACAAAAGCGAGACCAACTGAAGAAGTTAATACATCGGCCGATGTTGTGCCTAGAGTTGGTGAGTTTTACTCATCATAAGTTTCAAATTTCTGATTAAGGTTCCATTATACTCATTGTGGTTCTCTTGTTTGCATCATATTCTCCCAAGGAACCTCTTAATTTGGACCCGGGGTTCTTTGATGTTTTAGTTGAAAAAGCGTCTGATGTAGCGGGTGCGTCAATGATTGTCATTCCTGAATAAACCTTGGTCATGCAGGAGGCTGTACTAACATCCTTGGGTGAACAAAGTCATGTTGAGGGCTCTTCCGTCGAACTCGGTATGCTTCAGCTCATTGTCATGTATGCATATATATGTTCTGTACTGACTTCTTTACCCTCATCGCAGCTCCTTCATCATTATCAAATCATATCCAAGCTCTGTTGGCAGATGAGGATCCGGATAAGGCTGTCATTTGTTCTGATCTCCAAGGCTTCATCTCCTTTTTGAACTCTATGGTCGATCGCATTCTCTTCAAAGGATCGTATTTTGAGAATTTTAAAAAATCTCTTGAGCGCTATATATCAGGAATCAGAGAAGAAGGATATAATGAGTTAGCCGATTCGATCAACGCTTATTTGGTCGACTTGAAGCAACATGTTAAACTTCTGAAGGCTCTTCGCACCAAAGGCGTACCCTCCTATATTGCTTCTCACATGGACTCCAGGTTGCAACCATGGCGTGATTCTCAAAAATCAGCTAACTCTGAACTCCAAAAGCTAAGAGCCCGCAGTAATCAACTTAGGGCGAGTGTTGCCAAAAGAACACAAGCCAAGGTCGACTTGCACCGGGACTTAGATTCGAGTCGAGCGGAAATAGCTCGCTTAGAAGAGAAACTTGTAAAGGACAAGGATGCTCATGAAATTTTGGAGTCTGAGTTGACGAAGCTAACTCAAGTTGAAGAAAACCTGTTTCAGCAACTGAATCTTCAAGATAAAATACTTGCTGAAAAGGAACAAGAGGTCGCCGAACTTCAAAGTGTTGACGAAGAAGCTTTCAAAATTAAATTGACGGCTGAGCTTGAACAGGCTTATGCGATAGAGCTTTCGAAACTTGAAGATTAAATTCATCAATATAAACTTTTGTAATGGGAGAACATATATTTTTATAGCTTTGTTTGAACACTCTTGATCAATGTATTGAATCCTTTTGCTCATTGAGATTTTATTATGATTACTCATTCTTGTTTTAGAATAAATAACCATAATACTTATAGGATTTTTGGCAAATCCTCAGCCATCAACGGATTTGATATGCCTTTACCGACTACCGTTTGAGTTAGGCTAGTATGCGAATTATCTAAGTCCGTTTCACATATAACGTTTGGCTAAAAGAATTGAACTCTTTTAGATTTTGAACTACAATATTGAATATGTAGGCTACATGTGTTAGATGTAGGCTTATCTCTAATAAGGGATTGAGATAACGTCCCCGATGCATGAGCGACATGGATTTTAAAATGTAATTAGGTTGTGTTTCCTATATAGGACAACGAACCCGATATTATAAAGAAAGAATTGGGTATTCTATCTTTCAATCTCTTGTTTGTTGGTAGAGATAAACCCTAGAATCGGATAGGAATAATTTTATATTCCATCTCCTGGTCTCTTGTTTGTTGGTAGAGATAAACCCAAAATTTGAGAGGAAGAATTTTATATTCTATCTCCTGGTCTCTTGTTTGTTGGTAGAGATGAACCCAGAATCGGATAGGAATAACTTTATATTCCATCTCCTGGTCTCTTGTTTGTTGGTAGAGATGAACCCAGAATCGGATAGGAATAACTTTATATTCCATCTCCTGGTCTCTTGTTTGTTGGTAGAGATGAACCCAGAATCGGATAGGAATAACTTTATATTCCATCTCCTGGTCTCTTGTTTGTTAGTAGAGATGAACCCAGAATCGGATAGGAATAACTTTATATTCCATCTCCTGGTCTCTTGTTTGTTGGTAGAAATGAACCCAGAATCGGATAGGAATAACTTTATATTCCATCTCCTGGTCTCTTGTTTGTTGGTAGAGATAAACCCAGAATCGGATAGGAATAACTTTATATTCCATCTCATAGCCTCTTGTTTGTTGGTAGAGATAAACCCAAAATCGGAAAGGAAGAATTTTATATTCTATCTCCTATTGCAAAAGAAACTCAAAGTGGGATCTCCACTTAGAGAATCTGGACTGGTTTGAATAATCCTAACTGTCATAAGGTTTGATTATTCAATTCAAAAGTGGATTTTTCGTTCACAAAATGAATCGAAAGGAGATTTTGGTTGTGGTCCTAACTATAGTAAGGTTTGACCAAGTGAGATTTTTGAGACGATCCTAACTGTAGGAAGGTTTGATCGTTTGATTTGTGGACCTCTCTTTCATTGAAGGAATCGAGAGGGGATTTTGGTTATGGTCCTAACTGTAGTAAGGTTTGACCAGGTAGGAGTTTTGACGTCAAACATAAGAATTTGACACGAAATGATTCGGCGACTGATACAGATCGATAATCCGAATTTTGACATCATATCATAATTTCAACATTGTGAATGCTAGAAAACAGATACAATGGGAGTTTGGAGGATTTTAATCCGTGACTGATTTTGGTGTACCCTTCGTCGATCGATTTGATCGGTGAGGGGTTTTGTGAGGAAAGATTAACTGTTTACAAATCTGGATCTCATCTCACTAAAAGCCATAAAAGAACTTTATGGTAATAAAAAAATGGAATATTCGAATGATCAGTTTCTCATTTAGAACAATCGACTGATCTCGGGTTATCCCGAAATATCCTTATACAGGATTCTCTAGGAACTTCCCGTTTTACATAGGTTATCCTGAACATATTACGGATAATATCTTTTCAGGAACTTCCCATTTATTGGCATCATTAATTTGTTGCCATCCTGGGTAATCAGGCGATAAGCATCGTTTGAATAGACTGTTTCTATTACAAACGGTCATTCCCATTTGGGTTTAAATTTTCCTTTCTTCTTGGAGTTAAGGATCACAGGCCGTCTTTCAGCTAGGACCAAATCTCCTTCTTTAAAACTCTGTTGTCGAACCTTTTTATCGAAAGCTCGGGAAATTTTGGCTTGGTAGAACTCAATATGCTGTTGAGCTTCTAAGCGCTTTTCGTCGAGCATCTCGAGTTCTTCGAGACGTTTCTGATGTTGTTCTTCGGTTGTCATCTGGGTTGCGATAGCAATCCGAAAGGATGGAATTTATATTTCCAATGGAAGAACGGCTTCACATCCGTATACCAATGAATATGGGGTCGCTCCCGTCGGTGTACGTACCGTGGTACGATAGGCCCATAGAGCCGCGCCAAGCTTGTCATCCCAATCTCGTTTATTAGTTTTCACGAGTTTTGACAAGAGCTTTATGATTGTTTTATTGAAGGCTTCAGCCAATCCATTTGCTGTGGGATTGTAAGCCGTCGACGAAATGTCCTGAATTTTGAACTTCTCGCAAAACCTGATGAAGGCGTTGCTGACGAATTGAGGACCGTTGTCATGTATGATTCGTCTTGGGATACCATGCCAGTAGATAATATGGTGTTTGATGAAAGCAATGACGTTACTCGTTTTAACTTCTCTGAGTGGAATCGCTTTAGCCTATTTGGAGAAGTAGTCGGTAATTGCTAGGATGAACCGATCACCTTTGCCTGACGGGGGATTTATAGGACCAACAATATCCATTTTCCAGGTCTCAAACGGCCATGATGTTGTTGACGGGTGTAGATGCTCTGGAGGCTGGTGCATATAATTTGCATGTAATTGACATACTTGACATCATCGGGCGTAGTCAACTGCATCCTTTACCATAGTTGGCCAATAACATCCAATTCTCCTAAGTCGGTCGCAGAGTTTAGGACCGGGTTGATGTGCACCACATGTCCCATCATGTGCCTCTTTGAGTGCTTGTTCTGCTTCCTTATTGGATAGACAACGGAGTAATAGACCGTCGTACGACCGTCGGTACAACATTTGTGATTCAGCGTTGTAGTAAAATCTCGGTGCTCTCCGCCGAATCGAATCCCTTTCTTTCATGTCTTCAGTTAGGATACCGTGTAGGATATAATCAATAATAGGGAAACGCCAGTCTCGAACTTTGGGTTCAACTCTTGTTGAATATGCTTCTTTGGCAACCGAATCGTAGATAGGAACAATAAGTTGATGAGTTTTCACTGTAATTAATTGTTCTGTCTCGGGAGGCTGAGCCAGAGATATCGACAATAACACCAATACGTCTGCGTATGTATTTTGGAGACGCGGAACGTACTCGATGAAAAATTCTTCAAACAAGTTTGCCATCTCAATGGCCACATGGTGGTATGGAATCAGGTCTCGATTTCTGACTTCATACTCTCATCTAATCTGATTAACTACCAATTGAGAATCTCCAAAAGCTTCAAGGTATTCGACCCCCAGCTCTTTGGCAAAGTTAAGTCCAATTATCAATGCATTGTACTCGGCTACGTTATTAGAGCATGGTTCGGTCAACGAGTATGCTCTAGGTAAGACATGCTTTCCCGGGGAAACTAAAACGACCCCCACTCCTGAGGAGATTTTAGAATATCCAGGCGCGCTCGCCACGTTGGTTGCTTGGGAAGCCCCATCAAAGTATAATTGCCACACTCGTTGATGTGAGGTGGTATTAACTTTGTGAGTTTCATCCGGCAGATCGTCGTACAACTCCACTACATCTTTTGTAGGGTTTTCCGCCAAAAGATCGCAAATAGCTCGTCCCTTAACTGATTTTTGTTGTTTGAAATACAAATCATATTGCGATAATAGTAGAGCCCACCTGGCTAAACGCCAATTCATGGAGGCTGGTTGGGTCATGAATACCCGGATTAGGTTTATGTTGAAAATGACATAAATTGTCTGTCCAACCAAATAATATCGCATTTTTTGGATTGCGAATACCAAGGCGAGGTATTCCTTCTCAATCATCGGATAACGAGACTCAGCTCTAACCAGTGTACGACTCAGATAATATACAGCTTGTTCGTGACCGTTATCGTCGTCTTGTGCGAGTAATGCACTTAACGAATGGCTCGTCGCTTTAACATAAATCAAAAACGGTCTGCCTGATTTTGGTGCAACGAGAATAGGTGGATTTGCTAGATATTTCTTAATATCTTCGAATGCCTTTTGGCATGCTTCATCCCAAATGAACGACACACCTTTCTTCGCGAGTTTAGAGAACGGTTGATATTTTCCAGACAGATTTGATATAAACTGATGGATATATGCCAATCGACCTTGCAACCCTCTGAGTTCTTTAAGATTCCTCGGGGGTTGTAATTCATGTATCGCCTTCACTTTATCAGGATCGATATGAATACCTTTTGTGGTGACGACAAATCCAAGAAATTTACCGCTGAACATTCCAAGAAAAGATCTGGAGTAGGGGATGATTCACCTTTTCCAAAGACTATTTCTTTTTCACCCCCTGTTTTTGCGGGTAGGATCATAGTCGTTCCGGATGAACTTTGGATATGTTTCGTTGTCGTACAAGACGAACGAAGTGGCATATGTAGACTAGGGTCATCATACAATTCTTGCATTACATCATTAAGACAACGCGAGTACTCTAAATTATTGTTTATTATTTCATCGGCAAGCTACCAGTTACAACTTTCATCCGATGAATTACCACCGTCAAGATCGATTACAAGAGGTTCAATGTCATTTAGCACAAGACCTTCACTATAATCGAGCCCAGCTTCAGTATCAGCTTCTTCTCCGCTGTCCGTACCATGGGCCGATGGTTGAGTATCGGATTCAGCACCATAAAGAAGGGAGTCAGTAAAGTAGTTTTCTAACCCCTTGATTGGTTGCTTATCCGCGACCACCGTCTTGACCTCATCATTAGTGTCAATATATTTCAGACACTGATAGAGGGTAGAGGGAACTATAAGATTACTGTGGATCTATGGGCGACCCAACAGTAAATTATAGGAAGTCTCTTCATCAATTACATAGCAGGTAACTTCAGACTTCAAGTCTCCGAGCTGACACTTCACCGTAATTTTTCCCAACGGTCTTGATCCACTAGTATTGAACCCGTAAATAACGGTTCCTGTGGAGGCTAACTTGTTGGCAGGAATTCCGAGGTGGTACATCAACCGAAGTGGCATGATGTTAACAGCGGAACCCGGATCAACTTGGATCCGGTTGACAACGCTCGAGCCAATATATCCGGTGAAATATAGAGGTCTATCATGCTTCGAGTTCTTAACTTGCATGTCTTCTTTTGTGAAAGCAATGCAAGGAAACTTTGTGGCTGCTAAGTTGCAGTGCTGAATTGATGACCCTGGCTCTTCGGAGATTGGCTAGATCTGAGTAAGAAATACCTCAGAATCAGCTTATGCTTCTTGCAAAGCTTCTCTAGTATCCTTTGAGAGGTGCAGTAACTCGTACAGCGTGATTCTTGCTGGGATATTAGCTAACTGAGCCATGACATCGAAACGGTAGGGAGCGTTCGAGCTTTCCGGTTTGTCTCATCCAATCGGTCGATTAAAACGAGACTGCCTCGGAATTTGAATTTCTTTGTGTTGAGGTTCTTTCTCCTTTTGCTTATCAACTCTTTGAGGCTTTTCGGCTGTTACTGGTGGACTTGTAATCACCCCCAGCTCTGCCAAAGTCTTAGTAGGTACCGCTTTTACTACCCCCTGCTCGGCTAATTGCTCGGATGTGCTTGGGTAGTTAAAGCTGTATTCGTTTCCACTTCTAGTAGCGAAAACTTCTTACTCTCCCTCAGAGAGTAATAAGGCTGATATCTCTTCATCATTCTTTTCAGGAACTGCCGAGGCTCCGTAACAAGACTTCTTTTTTCCTTTGCCATTTGATTTCTTCTTTGATGTGGATGTCGTCCACTGTTCATCTTCAAGTAAATCCGGATGAACCCAAGGGATTTCGCCGTTGGGGGTTGTGTGGGATACAAGCCCTTTTTGGCGCTGTCCATGAGGGTCATCGTTGATGGTCTGCATCTTGATCTTTGATACTACAAGCCCTTTTTGGCGCTGTCCATGAGGGTCATCGTTGATGGTCTGCATCTTGATCTTTGATACTGGTTCGGCTTGAAACCAAGATAAAGGAACCGATCCGAAGCTAATAGATACCGCATTTGCACCTACTTTCTTCTCTTTCAGCTTTGGTGTCACGATACCAATATCGATTAAGGTTTGTATTTTGTCTTTTATGACATAACACGCCTTAGTGGGATGGTGGACCCTTCTGTGATATACACAATACTTCGGGTCATTAGTCTTCGTTGCTTCTTCTTGATTTGCGACCGGTGGAAGATTGATCTTGTTGTTGTCTAACAGATACTTCAAGATAATTGGTACTTCATCATCCTTGAAAGAATACTCCTTCGAGAATCTGGGCTCTGAAGTCTTAGGTTGCCTCGGAGGTTGTTGATTCTGATTTGGCGCTAGTTGGAAAGATGATTGTTGCGGATGTTGCGGCTGTTGTGATGTTTTGATGAGCATCGACAGCTGCCGCGGACCCTCTTCCTCTGCCTCGAGGATTAAAATTCTGTTTTTGAGTATTAGCTGGTGGCAAACCCCTCTCCAAATTCTTCCTCTTGAGAAAGCGTTCGGAAATTCTGTTTTTGAGTATTAGCTGGTGGCAAACCCCTCTCCAAATTCTTCCTCTTGAGAAAGCGTTCGGTTTGCTCACCTCTCACTTTCAATTCTTTCCAAGTTTTAGATGGCATAACCCCCATTATCTCTAATATATCCAATGACAAGTTATTATGACATGTCTGTAGGATGAACTCTTCTGTGAGTGGATCTCGGCAATTCACTGCTTTGTTCCGGAATCGTTTGACGAAAACATCAACTGACTCTCCGTCCTTCTGCTTCTCATCCAACAAGGTGCCAATTGAGACCTCTGTGTCGTCGTCGAAGAAATTGGTGAGGAACAATCCTTCCATATCTTCCCAGCTAGTAATACTCCCGGGTTTGAGACGTCGGTACCAATCGAAGGCAGGCCCACGGAGGGTTCCTACGAATGACCGAACCATCAAGGCTTTGTTTCCGGATATTATGCCGAGATGCGACTTGAAATAAATCAAGTGCTGAGTGGGTGAACCTCTGCCATCAAAAGAAGTAAAGTTAATCAAATTAAATTTTGGGGGATAAGGAATCAGGTCCCACTCCCTCGGGTACGGGTATGGAATGCCCGTTTTCTTTACTTCTTAGGTAGTCATCAAAGCATTGACTTTGCTTTCAAGATCTTGCATCTTCTTGTCCTCTTCTTCACTCTTCTTCAAATAGATCTGTGGAGGTTGAGTTGATGACTTGGCTGGACCACTTCTGGAATTATCTTTATCTGGAGGAGGATCATCAAAGATAGTCTCATCTTCTTCGTTACGTCGACTGGATTCCGCCTTTTGGCTAGATTCCGGTTGGTGTTGCTGAGCCTGCAAATCTCGCATCTGCTATATAGTCAACTCCATATCGGTTTTGATTTCAGCTCTAATTTCCTCGTGTTTTTAGCTAACACTTCCTGTAGTATTTGAGCCAGTTGATCCGGCGTGATCGCGAATGATTCTCTGACTCGTCCAACACTGGACATGGTATCGTCCGATGCAACAGCAGAACAAGTGTCTGACAGTTCCTCGTCTGAGGATAATCCTTCGTGCATTTTCCTGTAATCTCGGCGTCGGCTGGCCCTTCTTTGTAGCCACGACATCCTTTGAGAGAGACCCCACTCAACTCTTCCCTCCGGAGAGAAATCAGGGTTAGGGTTGACTAATTGTTGTTTTCCTCTGCTTGTCATATTAATAGTGACCTCAGGGAATTCATCTTGTCGAATTACAGGTTTCTTTTTGTTGAAACGCCTCATTTTGGGTCTTGACGCTTCAGTGGAAAGTCTTTGAAATACGGAGACTCTAGTTGAATTACTTTTAGAGCATCCGCATTCTGTCAGCACTGCCTTAATGAGTCTCTCACAGGAGCAGTGAGACTCGTTTTCTCGTACAATTCTTTTTCTTGAGTTATTTTTCTAATAGTACAGCTCATCGTTATTGTGATTTGAGCAACATATCTCTTGTGTTTGAACCTTGTTAACATGCACAGGACGACTAGTCGTTGCCCCTAGGCGATCCAAGGTTGAATTTTTAAATCCACCCCTTTGCGGGAGTGGAGTCTTCATTGGTCCTAAACGAGAATGAATTGATGTTTTCTCGTTTTGGACTTGTGCAGTTCTGATGGGCGGATATTTACGACCCCCTGCGTAGGAAACCAGTAAGGGTTTATTTACTGGGTTCGAGTGCTCTTTGATTGAAGTTTTGCCTCGATCGTTAGCCAAAGGACCGAGGCGATCCGCCATTGTGACTTTAAACTTTGACAAATCGTGACTGACCCAGGGTTTCACTGGTGATGCAGCAGACGGGCCCGGAACGGATGTTTGCGGCGTCTTCGGAACCCAAACTTTACGATTCTTTGGTGGTTTTTCAAACACCACTTCCTTCTTGATTCCTTGAGTTTGTTGACGAAGGGTACGAGCACGGGCGCCCTTCACCTGACGCCTTTGTATACGTTCCTTAAGGGTTGAACGAGCCCTTTTGACGAGGGTCCATTCCTCCGTCGTAAGTTGTACAGAAATATGATTGTTCGCGGTGAAAGTTACTTTCATTGATGTCATTACTTTCTCAAGTAATAGTTTTTTTATTACAAAAAATTTGGTCTTTTTATAAGATCCGGTTACAACAAAATCAAAGAAAAAAGAAAAATTACAACTCTCCTT
Organism: Asparagus officinalis; assembly: GCF_001876935.1. Taxonomy (NCBI): domain Eukaryota; kingdom Viridiplantae; phylum Streptophyta; class Magnoliopsida; order Asparagales; family Asparagaceae; genus Asparagus; species Asparagus officinalis. The sequence continues at coordinate 60,678,732 of NC_033798.1, read as the reverse complement.
TTCTCGAACAAATCGCAAGATCCTGTTTTGCGGTCTCTTGCTTGTGTAGGTTCTTCGCCTGCGCCGGGGTTAATCCGTGGACCACCACGCGATCTTGATCCGGTCGGATCTACACGGTATGACAGGTGTTATTTCACAAAAGAAATAACAGCCGGGGGTACTATTTCACCAAGAAAATAATAGCCTTTAGTAATCGAAATCGACCAAGCGAAATCGATACTCTTCTCGGGATCAAAAACCAAGTTTTGATCCGGAGGATGACCGTGCAGATCTCAGATCCGATCTCTCTCGAACTCCTGCCTTGTTTGACGTGGATGATCGCCAAGAACCAGATCTGAAAAGCCAAGTCTTCAAAGCTCCAAAACTCCAAAGTTAAGCTCTCAATCCAGCAGAGTTTCGCCTCAAAAAAGTCCAACCTCAAACAATATAGTGACTCGGTTTAGGCCGAGCTCTCCCGGGTGTTTGCTCTTTCGTCGTTTTTCGGTTTCGCAGTTTATCCGAACTCTGATTTGTTGATCTGGACTCTGATTTGGCAGTCCGGATCCTGATTTGGCAGTAAATCCGCTTCGGTGTTTAACCCCGTCGCCTCATTAATCTGCTTCGTCGCATCTCACTTAGCTTCGATGTTGTGGTCTAACGATCATGCTTGGATACATCGCCCGATGGTTCGTTGGTTTGTCGAATCACCATGCCGAGCTGTGTTAAGGGACCTATAAGCAGTTTTATACGCCTACAGATACCCCTCCAAAGTATTTCAGTCTCATTCTTTTATAGAAGAGTCTGGAATACTTTGGATATGATTGTCCCAACCTTTAATCGGTATGACGGGACTTTGGAATGGCTTCTATTCTTGATTCCTTCAATCCTTCAGGCTATTCGGTGCTTTGTCGAATGTCTGCAAGGGTTCCGGTGCTGTATTTATTGTTTGACCGTTGTCGGAATTTTTGAACTTGAAGTCAATTCCTGATTTTCTGATTTTTAGCTCGTGTTTGTTGTTTCAACATAGAAACGACCATTGATTGTTGGCGTTGAGTCTTCATTTGTAACGCGTTGTCCGGCGTTTGACATAGTTTATACTCATACATCTGTCGGAGTGTTGTTGAGTTATCCTTAAGAATATTTTTAGAAAAATACTCTCCAGAAACTTCTCAACAAAAATAGGGAATAGTTTATACTCGTATACCTTATTGGATTACTAAGAATGATCTGAACTGGCCTGATAATGACCCAAGAGAGGCAGTAATTAGGCTCAAAAAATCTTCCGACCCTTCCGAATGTGTGGGAGAGGAATGAATAAATAAGGGACCGAACCATCGGTCGATTTGAAGTCGTTTCGATACTCGGTTCAGCTCCAATTTGACTTTTGGTTCAAATCTCGGTCGATTTGAAGTCGTTTCGATACTCGGTTCAGCTCCAATTTGACTTTTGGTTCAAATCTGGTTCAATCTGGTTCAAGACTGGTTCAACCTGGCTCGTTTGAACTGATTATCTCCGTCACATCGTGCTGACTCAGGGTTTTAGATCACTGTTCATTGACTTTTGGTCGCAACGCGTTGACTGGCGTTGACCTAGGGGTACACGTTGACCCTAGGGTTTCGAACGTTGTACGTTGACTGTTTGATCGCAACGCGTTGACTGGCGTTGACCTAGGGTTACACGTTGACCAGCATTGACCCTAGGGTTTCGAACGTCGTACGTTGACTGTTTGATCACAACGCGTTGACTAGCGTTGACCTAGGGTTACGCGTTGACCAGCGTTGACCCTAGGGTTTCGAATGTTGTACGTTGACTGTTTGATCACAACGCGTTGAAACGCGTTGACCTAGGGTTACGCGTTGACTGGCGTTGTCCTTAAGGTTTTGCATTGATATGCGTTGACTTTCATTGCCACGCGTTAACCTTGGGTCTACACAGTTTAAGCTCTTAAGGTGTTGGAGTGTGGCGGCCCTAAATGCTGGGGCTGCAGGACCAACTATTAAAGTTGATTCGTCTGCGGATACAGATCTTATCCCGAAGTTGTTGGATGTTCAAATCACGAGACCAACTAATGAAGCTGATGCGTCAGTGACTCTCGCATTTATAGGATTTTTGGCAAACCCCCAGCCATCAACGGGTTTGATGAGCCTTTACCGACTACCGTTTGAGTCGGGCTAGCATGCGGATTGTTCGAGTCCGTTTTGCATGTAACGTTGTGCTAAGAGAGTGAATTCTCTGAGATTTTATGCTATGATGTCGAATACATAGACTTTACCATTTGTTACGAGAATAGCCTACCCGGCGACACGTGTTAGGCGTTGACTTTAGGATTTTTGGCCAACCCCCAGCCTTCAACGGATTTGATTAGCCTTTACCGACTACCGTTTGAGTCGGGCTAGCATGCAGATTGTCTAAATCCGTTCCGCATGTAACGTTGTGCTAAGAGAGTGAATTCTCTTAGACTCGACGCTACGACTTCGAATACATAGACTTCGCCCTTGTTATAGGAATAGGCTACCCGGCAACGTGTATTAGACGCTGACTTATCCCTACTTAGGCTTCGGGATAAAATACCCCAGACTGGTATTCTGGTATCTTTTTCTACGGAGAAAGACTAACCCGGCGACGCGTGTTAGGCGTCAGCATATCCTTTCTTAGGATTCAGGATGAAATTCCCCATGCCTGTAAGGCATGGATTTTGGTGTTATTAATAACAATCTGCCACAATGTTGAATATGTGGGCGGGTGTTCTTTTTAACGGTTAAGAACTAACCGGCAGCGCGGGTTAAGCGCAGACTTATCCCTGCTTAGGTTTCAGGATAGAATACCCCAGAATCGAACTCTGGTATCTTTTTCTACGGAGAAAGACTAAACCGGCAGTGCGTGTTAGGCGCAGACTTATCCCTGCTTAGGATTCGGGATAAACTTCCTAGGATGAATCCTAGATTGACAAATTCTTGGAAAAGGTTGGTACGGGAAAGGAAGAATTTTATATTCTATTTCTCGGTCTTCTTTCAGGGTGAAGGCGAACCCGAATACAAACAAGGAAGAATTTTATATTCTATTCCTTGATTCTGGAAAGAAAGAATTTTATATTCTATTTCCAGTGCAAAAGAAACTAGAAGTGGGATCTCCACTCCGAGAATCTGGAAAATCTAGATAAACTTACCTTTTATAGGATTGGTTATCTAATCTGAAGATGAGTTTTTCGTTTATCGAAGTGAAACTAGGGATAGTACTTTTTCAGGAACTTCCCATTTATTGGCATTAATTGCCTGGCGCCCTCTTGAGTAATCAGGCGATATGCGCCGTTTGAGTAGACTGTGTCTATCACAAACGGTCCTTCCCATTTGGGTTCAAATTTACCTTTCTTCTTGGAGTTGAGGATTATCGGTCGGCGAGCAGCGAGGACCAGATCTCCTTCCTTGAAGCTTCTCTGTCGGACTCTTTTGTTAAAAGCCCTAGATATTCTGGCTTGATAAAACTCAATGTGTTGTTGAGCTTCCACGCGCTTTTCATCCAACATTTCGAGTTCTTCGAGACATTTCTGATGTTGTTCTTATGTCGTCATCTCAGTTGCGAGAGCGATCCGAAGTGATAGGATTTGGATTTCTAATGGTAACACAGCTTCACATCCGTATACCAACGAATATGGAGTGGCCCCTATAGGTGTGTGTATGGTGGTGCGATAAGCCCAGAGTGCTTCACCGAGTTTATCATCCCAGTCTCATTTATTGGTCTTCACGAGATTTGACAGGATCTTAATGATCTTCTTGTTAAACGCCTCAGCTAATCCATTCACAGCGGGATAATAAGCTGTTGACGAAACATCTTGAATTTTGAACTTGTCACAAAACCTGACGAAGTCGTTGGTTATGAACTGTGGACCGTTGTCATGAATGATCCGTCTTGGCATGCCGTGTCGGTATATAACATGATGTTTGATAAAATTGATGACGTTGTTCGTCTTCACTTCTCTAAGCGGAATTGCTTCAGCCCACTTTGAAAAGTAATCCGTGATTGCGAGAATGAATCGATCACCTTTGACCAAAGGGGGAAAAATAGGACCGGCAATGTCCATACCCCATGTCTCGAACCGCCAAGATGTGGTTGACGTGTGTAAACGCTCTGGTGGTTGGTGCATATAATTTGCATGTATTTGACAAGCATGATACTCTCGGGCGTATTCGATTGCGTCACGAACCATTGTTGGCCAAAAATATCCCATTCTTCTTATGCGATCATACAGTTTGGGACCGGGCTGATGTGCACCACATTCTCCTTCGTGTGCTTCCTTAAGAACTTCTTCTGCTTCTTTGTTCGAAAGGCATCGGAGTAACAAACCATCGTACCCTCTACGATATAATGTATGGGTCTCAGTATTATAGAAGAATCTTGGTGCTCTTCGGCAGATTGATTCCCTTTCTTTTACCTCCTCTGGTAAAATACCAAATTGGACGTAGTCAATGATAGGAAAATGCCAATCTCGGGACTCAGACCCAATTTGAGTTGAATTCACCTCTTTGGCGCTCATGTTTCTATCATCTTCTTCTTCAATATCCATATCGTATATGGGTATGCAGAGTTGATGCGTCCTTACTGTGACTAACAGCTCAGTTTTGGGAGGCTAAGCAAGTGATACCGCTAGTGCTGCCAGTGCATCCGCATAAGCGTTCTGGAGACGAGGGATGTATTCAATAAAGAATTCTTCAAAAGAATCTGCCATTTTGATGGCCTCCTGGTGGTACGGGATCAGGTCTTGGTTCCTGACTTCATACTCTCCACGGACTTGGTTGACTATCAATTGAGAATCCCCAAAAGCTTCGAGATATTCGACCCCCAGCTCCTTGGCGAAACTGAGTCCAATGAGAAGCGCGTTGTACTCAGCTACGTTATTGGAACATGGACTAGTCAATGAATAAGCCCGAGGCATCACACGCTTCCCCGGGGAAATTAAGACAACTCCAACTCCGGAGGAGACTGTAGAACATCCGGGGGTTATTGCCCTATTAACTGCCCTCGAAGCACCATCGAAATATAATTTCCATACTTGTTGGTACGACGTAGTGTTAACCTCATGGGTTTCATCAGACAAGCCATCATATACTTCTGTCGTATCCGTTGTCGGATTTGCCGCCAAAAGATCACAAATCGATTGTCCTTTGATCGACTTCTGTTGTTTGAAGTGCAAATCATATTGGGACAAGAGAAGGGCCCACTTCGCTAACCGCCAATTCATAGAGGCCGGTTGCGTCATAAATACCCGTACTGGATTAATGTTAGAAATGACGTAAATCGTCTGTCCAACCAGGTAATGCCGCATCTTTTGCACTGCGAATACCAATGTGAGGCATTCTTTCTCAATCATCGGATATCGAGACTCGGCGCCTACCAATGTCCGACTTAGGTAATAGACTACCTGTTGGTGACCATTATCATCGTCTTGTGCTAGTAAAGCACTTATCGAGTGGTTCATCGCCTTGAGATAAATCAAGAACGGTCTACCTGATTTTGGTGCCACGAGAACAGGAGGATTCGTCAGATATGTTTTGATATCTTCAAATGCTTTTTGGCAGGCGTCGTCCCAAATAAATGACACACCTTTCTTATTTAGCTTAGAGAACGGTTGGCACTTCCCAGAGAGATTTGAGATGAACCGCCGGATGTAAGCTAAACGCCCTTGCAATCCTCTGAGCTCTCTTAGATTTCTAGGGAGTTGCAGTTCGTGTATCGCCTTCACCTTATCAGGATCGATATGTATACCTTTAGTGGTGACGACGAATCCAAGGAATTTTCCGCTAGACATTCCAAGGAAGGATTTAGTGGGGTTCATCTTCAATTGATGACTCCGCATGAGATTGAACATCGTCTTCAAGTCCTTGATGTGATCTTCTTTGTTGTGGCTTTTTACAACCAAATCATCAACGTAGCATTCGACTGTTTTCCTGAGATGTTCTTGGAAAATCTTAGTCATTGCTCGCTGGTACGTGGCGCCTGCATTCTTTAGACCGAAAGGCATCACCGTGTAGCAAAAGACACCAAGAGGTGTTCTGAACGCTGTATGTTCTTCTTCATGACTGGAACAATATTGGCTAACCAGTCTGGATGTTGTTCCTCTCGGATAAATCCTGATTCGATCAATTTCTTAACATCTACCTCAATGGCTTCCATACTCTGCGGACGAAACCGTCTTTGCTGTTGTTTGACAGGTTTGGCATCCGACTTGATATCGAGGCGGTGCATCGCCACATTGGGGTCGAGCCCTGGCATATCTTCATAGTTCCACGCGAAGACGTCAATATATTCCCTGATGAGAGTAATTAATTCCTCCTTCTCATTTGAGGGAAGACTATCGCTGATGAATATAGGCTTTGGGTTGGCCTCGTCACCCATGTTAACTTGGACTATTTTATCTTCAGTGGGGGGTTCTCTCTGTTCGAACCTATCACCATACTGCATGTTCAGGTGATGAACCCACGGGTCTTCCCATGTTGGAATTTGATCATCGTTCTCCATTGTAGACGGATCAGCTATAGCCATGTTTGCCATTAGGGCTTTGAATGCTTCCCCCAGACTTGTATCGGAATCCCATTCCGAGGAATCTGACGAATATCCATCTTTGTAGTGCTCAGATAATTGGTTATTGATTAACCATCAACATTCGTCTTCTGAAGAAGATTCATACCCTAACCCTCGTCTGTATTTATAATAATCGTCTGGTTTCCCTTTCGGTACATATGCCGCTTTGGCTGGAATACGAGGACCTCGATCGAAGTATAAACCTTCTCCGAGTGTGAAATCATATCCCTGTTTTTTCATGAGCTTGCGCGCTTCCGGACTATACTTAGATAAATGCTAACTAGGTTTGTCATCATTCTCATCTTGCCTTAAGAAATGATCTGGTAATGGAAAACCCTCTCTTTTACCGTAAATCACTTCTTTTTCGCCTCCTATTTTGGTAGGAATGACCAAGATTGTTCCGAAAGAATGCTGGAGGCGTTTCTTTGCTACATAAGACGATCGAAGCGGCACATATAAATCGGGATTATCATACAATTCTTTTATCACATCATCAAGAGACAGGGAGTACTCTAAATCGTTATTTATTTCATTATTGGCAAGTTGCCAGTTACAACTGCCCTCTGACGATTGTTCATCGTCAAGGTTGATTACAAAGGGTACAATGTCGTTTAAAACATAACCTCCATTGTAATCAAATCCGGCCTCGGTATCAGCTTCTTCTCCGCTGTCCGTGCCATGGGCCGATGATTCAGTATCGGATTCGTTACCATAAAGGAGAGAATCAGTGAAATAATTCTCATACCCTTTGAATGGTTGCTTATCCGCGACCACCGTCCTAACCTTATTATCAGTGTCGACATATTTCAAACACTGATGGAGAGTGGAGGGGATTATAACGTTACTATGGATCCAAGGCCGACCCAATAGTAAGTTATATGAAGTCTCGGCATCGATCACATAACATGTGACTTCTGTCTTCAAATCTCCCATTTGACATTTTACCCGGATCTTACCCAAGGGTCTTGACCCGCTAGTGTTGAATCCATAGATAACAGTGCCTGTGGACGCCAACTTACTAACTAGAATGCCAAGGAAATGCATCAAGCGAAGCGGCATAATACTCACAGCAGAACCCGGATCCACTTGGATTCGGTTGACTTTGCTGGAGCCAATGTACCCAATGAAATATAGGGGTCGATCATGGTTTGAGTTCTTTGTCTGCATATCCTCTTTGGTGAAGGTAATGTAGGGAAGGTTTTTAGCCGCTATATTGCAGTGTTGAATTAAAGGTTCTGACTCTTCAAGTGCCGGCTTGATCCGAGTAAGGAACACTTCTGAATTGGCCAAGGCTTCTTGCAAGGCTTCCCTTGTTTCTTTAGACAACCGTAGCAACTCATACAATGTTATCCGCGCTGGTATGTTAGCTAGTTGAGTCATAATATCGAAGACGTGCGGAGTGTTCGAGCTTTCTGGTTTATCTCTTCCAATCGGACGATTGAAACGAGACTGCTTCGGATTCTGAACCTCCTGGGACCTCTTTTCTTTCTGTTTATCAACCGGCTATCGTCGAGCTTCTTCAACCTGTCTAGGAGTCGTAATCACCCCCAGCTCCGTGAGAGTTTTAGCTGGTCCCCGTTTAGTCACCCTCTGCTCAGCTAACTGATCACTAGGCGATGGATAGTTGAAGTGATACTCATTTCCGCTTCTAGTGGCAAAGACTTCTTGTTCTTCTTCGGAGAGCGGGAAGGTGGGAGCTTCATTACCATCCTCTTCGAAGATCGCGGAGGTAGCATTGCAGGACTTGCCTTTGCCCTTTCTGGTCAAGGAAGTCGTCCACTGATCGTCTTCAACAAGATCAGGATGGACCCAGAGGATTTTGCCGTTTGGGGCTGTGTGTGGCACAAGTCCTTTTTGGCGCTGTCCATGTGGGTCGTCGTTCACTATCTTCATTCCTACTTTGGTGATGTGTTCTGGTTTAAACCATGCTATGGGCACCGATCCAAAGCTGATTGAAACCGTATTTGCTCTAACATTCTTGGACGGCTTCGGGGTTATGACGCCTACATCAATTAACACCTGGATCTTATCCTTGAGATGGTAGTATGACTTGGTAGGGTGATGGACCGCTCTATGGTATGCGCAATACTTCGGATCCGCCACTTTGCTAGCCCCTTCTTGATCCACGATCGCCGGCAGCTGGATTTTGTTATTCTCCAACAGATACTTAAAGATGCCGGGAACTTCGTCATCTTCTAAGGAGTACACTTTAGGAAATCTTGGCTCCGAAGATTTCTGCTTCTGAGGCCGTTGTTGCCATTGCGACCGAGATTGTTGTGGTGCTTATTGCTACGGCTGTTGCTGAGGTTGTAATTGGAAAGTTTTATTAGTATCAACTGCATTAGCATGTGTCTTACCTTTCCCTCGTGGGACAAAATTCTGTTGTGGAGCATTCGTTGCCTGTTGGCCTCTTTCCGCCTTCTTCCTTCTGAGGAATCGTTCAGCTTGCTCTCCTCGGACCTTCAAATCCTTCCATGTTTTAGACGGTGTTGTCCCCATTGCTTCCAACACGTCCAATGCAAGGTTGTTGTGGCAAGTCTGGAGAATGAACTCCTTAGTGATCGGGTCCCGATAGTTCATCGCCTTGTTCCGGAACCATTTGACGAAGGTATCAACCAATTCCCCGTCTTTTTGTTTCTCGTCAAGCAACGACCTGATGGATATCTCGGTGTCGTCGTCGAAGAAGTTAGCGAGGAATTTAGTCTCCATGTCGTCCCAGCTATTCACGCTTCCTGGCTTGAGGCGACGATACCAATCGAAGGCGGCTCCACGAAGAGTGCCAACGAAGGACCGTACCATCAGAGGCTCATTACCAGAGATAACCCCCAGGTGTGATTTGAAGTAAATCAAATGCTGAGTGGGTGAACCCATCCCATTAAACGGCGTGAAGTTAATTAGATTAAACTTCGCCGGATACGGGATTGATTCCCATTCTCTTGGGTATGGACAAGGAATGCCCGTCTTCTTCATCTCTTGAGCGGAAATCAACGTATTGATTTTGCTCTCGAGGTTTTTAATCTTCAAACTTTCACCTGTGTTTTCGCTAGCATTCTCGTTACCACCCCCTGCATTGACGGGAGGATTATTGGCATTATGAGCTTCATTCGCATTTGTGTCTTCATCTTCCTGATTAACCCGGTTACGACGACTTGGTTCGCCTTGCTGGTTTGTCAGTGCTTGGATCTGTTGGTCATGCATTTCTCTCATATTCTGCATGGCCATCTGCATTTCGAACCTGAAGCTCTCCTGTTGTTTAGCCATGGCTTCTTCAAGCATCTTGGCCACTTGTTCCGCACTTATCATAAGTGCCTCGCGGGGTTGTCCCTCGCTGGATACTGTATTATCTGATGCGACCGCGGAGCCGGCATCCTATTCTTCATCTTATGAAGGTAATCTTGTCCGAATCCTACCATAAGTTGCTCGTTTGATGGTTCCAGACTGCAGACGGGTTATACGCTGGGGTGCTTTCAGAATCGACTCGAGATTATCCTGTGTCGATGTCCCTTTGCTGGTCATATTAGTGGTGACCCTCAGAAATTCTCCATCTTCAACCACCGTTCTTCTTCGTCGGAAATGCCTAGGCTTTGGTTTTGGCGTTTCGGTACTGAGCCTTTCGAAGACCGAAATTCTCTCGGGGACTGTATTGGTGCAGCTGCATTCCGACAATACTGCCCGAATGAGTTTGGAACAGGGGCATTGAGTCTTTAATTCTTGAGGACTCCTTTTCCTGGTTTTACTCGTACCCCCAACACGATAATACAACTCGTCTGCTTGAAGGTCGGAGTAACCTATCGTGTGTTGGCACGACTTCTCAGGTATAACACTATCGTCATCAGACGATAATGTTTCCTTCTGAGGGCGAACTGCCTTCTTTGGGCTTTCAAAAGTTACGCGCCTCGAAACATGCCTTTGTGGGCGTGAGTTCTCAGCGGGCTCCTGGACTTCAATGCGCAAATTGGTGCGCTTAGCTATCCTGATTTCCTTGTCATGTTGAAGGTGGCGACGACCCCCAGCATGTTGAGTCGTTCGGGGCTTCTTTATCAGGTCCAAACGTTCTTGAACTGGAGCTTTGCATTGTCCCTCAGGAAGTGGACCGAGGCGCTCTAAAACTGACTTCTTTCTTCGGGATGATTCTGTGTGATCTCCCGGAGTAACCATAGGAATTATCGGCGATTTAGAGTGGTTCGTCGGAGGTTGAACTTTTGCTAAAGGCTGCAAAGGTTGCTCTTTAGCCTGAATCGCCGCTTCAGACTTCGGCCTCCAGACTTGGCGGGTTGGTGGCGGCTTTTTGGCCACTTCCTTCTGCAGTCTTCTGCAGTCTTCTGCGGGCTTCTTGGACCTGAGCCCGTGCTAGCACTGACAGTGCGCGGCGCTTGCGAATGCGTTCATCAAGTGTTGAACGATTCCGTTTGACACGGACCCATTCATTCGTTGGCGGCTTGGAGGAGCTGTCATTCATTGGTTGTTGAGGCTGTTTGCCTCTTCTGCGCTTCAGATCCGTGTGATAGCGGATTCCGTCAGTGGACTCTATTGCCTTAGCGAGTTGCCGCGCCAGGCGTTGACGTCGCCTCTGGCGGGCTCTCTTTGAGAGAGTCACTATGCCCTCACCGCGCCAGGCGTTGACGTCGCCTCTGGCGGGCTCTCTTTGAGAGAGTCACTATGCCCTCAGCGGCGGACGAATTAGCGAGAACAGATTTGACCTGGTTGGAGGTCGGTGGAACTTCACCCGATGCAACTTTGGCATCGATTGGGGTGAGATCTTCGTTGGCATTCTGCACTTCTTCATACCAACGGACTTTTCTCCTGGAAGAGAACTTCTTCGACTTGCGGGGGGAGGTGAATCCGGACGAGGATGACAAATACTCCACAAACTTTTGTTGGTCGAATTCATACTCGACCTCCTCCTCGACCGAGATTGAGATCCGCGGCTGCGACGCAACGATCTCGGCAGCGAGATCGGTGGCTCCCACTGTGGTCGCCAGATTGTTTGCGGTGAAAGTTGCTTTCATTGATGTCATTGCTTTCTCAAGTAATAGTTTTTCGATTACAAAAGATCCGGTCTTTTTATAAGATCCGGTTACAATAAAATCAAAGAAAAAAGAAAAATTACAACTCTCCTTTTCTCGAACAAATCGCAAGATCCTGTTTTGCGGTCTCTTGCTTGTGTGGGTTCTTCGCCTGCGTCGGGGTTAATCCGTGGACCACCGCGCGATCTTGATCCGGTCGGATCTACACGGTATGACGGGTGTTATTTCACGAAAGAAATAACAGCCGGGGGTACTATTTCACCAAGGAAATAATAGCCTTTAGTAATCGAAATTGACCAAGCGAAATCGATACTCTTCTCGGGATCAAAAACCAAGTTTTGATCCGGAGGATGACCATGCAGATCTCAGATCCGATCTCTCTCGAACTCCTGCCTTGTTTGACGTGGATGATCGCCAAGAATCAGATCTGAAAAGCCAAGTCTTCAAAGCTTCAAGATTCCAAAGTTGAGCTCTCAATCCAGCAGAGTTTTGCCTCAAAAAAATCCAACCTCAAACAATGAGCCCTTCATCCTCTATTTATAGGCACTGAAAGCGGATCTGAGCTCAGATCTGGGCCCAGATCTACTCGTGGCTCGGCCAAGTGGCTCGGCCACTTGGGTGGCTCGGCCACCGAGCCACCACAAGGTGGCTCGGTGAGCCACCCAAGTGGCTCGGCCGCCGAGCCACCCCTAGTGGGCTCGGCCCGCCGAGCCACTCATGGTGGCTCGACCACCGAGCACACAGTGCCACAGGGCGTGAGACCACGCAAGGTGGCTCGGGCCACCGAGCATCCAATTGGTGACTCAGTTGGCCGAGCTCTCCCGGCGTGTTGCGCTGTTTCGTCTTTTCTGTTTCACGTTTATCCGAACTCTGATTTGATTGATCGTGACTCTGATTTGGGCAGTCCGGATCCTGATTTGGCCAGTAAATCTGCTTCGTGTTTAACACTCGTTCGCCTCGTTCAATTGCTCTTCGTCGCATCTCACTTAGGCTTCGATGTTGTGGTCAACGATCATGCTTGATATATCGCCCGATTGGTTCGCTTGGTGTCGAATCACTGTGTCGAGCTGTGTTAAGGGACCTATAAGCAGTAGCTGTGCAGAAATATGATTATTTTGCCGTTGAGGCAACTGAACCACTTTATGCTTTCTCGACTCTAGGTCCGCATAATAATGGACCACGTCGGTTTGTTGCATGGCCTTAGCCAATTGTCGAGCACGGCGCTGGCACTGTCTCTGACGAGCTCTCTTCGTCAGTACTGGTGAGCTATGATTCAACGACTCCTTAACTGGTGCGGAGTCACTTGGAGCAGAGATGTTACAGGTAGATTCCTTAGCAACAGTTGGGCAAGAACCTTCACCTGCGGTCTTCATCGGAATTGAAGACTTGTAGATTCCTTAGCAACAGTTGGGCAAGAACCTTCACCTGCGGTCTTCATCGGAATTGAAGACTTGGGAATTTTATTGGAAGAGGAAATCCTCCTGCACTTGCGAGGCGAGGAAGATTTTGAAGATGAGGATGACAGGTACTCCTCAAATTTTGCCTGATCGAACTCATATTCGATCTCTTTAGTGACTATGATCTTGATCGGTTGTGACACTGCGGCCTCAGCAGCGAGGCCGCTGGCTCCCACTGTGGTCGCCAGTTTGTTTTCGTCAAAAGTTATTTTCATTGATGATTCCATTAAAACATAAATTATTTACAGAAAATTACAATGAAAATTGAGAAAATTACAACTCTCTTGGAAAATAACATAAAAATCATTTATCGACTTTTGCTTTGTGGGACTTTGCCTGTGCCGGGAGCGCTTTGACTCGTGGACCACCAAATCACAGATCGTTAGGGGTTTAATGATTCTTCCTTCGTTTATCAAAGTGAGAATTTGAAACGAAGATCTTATCAAAGTAAGACGATCGTTCTTCTTAAGATCAAGTCAAAGCTCGAATCTCAAGGAATCACACAAAGAACTGTTTTGTCTGCTCTCTCTGCTCTGAATCACTCGATAAAATGCTCGATCCTCGTCAGTAATGACCATAGGGGGGTATTTATAGCCTCTGGGACACGTAACTGAAAAACACAACAAAACGACGATGTTAAGGCTACGAGACAGTGTTTACTGTCTCGGCGGCCGAGACAATGTTTGCTGTCTCGGCCCGCGAGATAGTAAATACTGTCTCGAAAAAGGTAACTTCCTGGCAGTCTGTCTCGAAAAAGGTAACTTCCTGGCAGTTTTTGATGTAACTGCTGTCCCACGTTTCAAACTCCGTTATTTTGGTAGTTATTCACGTAATTTTCGCACACGATGTTTTCCACGTTCCTTGGCAGTTAATGGACACGTGTGCGGTGGTTATCAAGCGATTTTTGACCATTTCAAAGCTGTCTCGCTGGCGAGACAGTAAACATTGTCTCGCTAGCGAGACAGTAAACTATATATATATATATATATATATATATATATATATATATATATATATATATATATATATATATATATATATATATATATATGTGTGTGTGTATATGTGTGTGTGTGTGTGTGTATGTGTGTGTGTGTATTTTTGCTATCTCACTTACTATGAAAATTAAGCTCTCCTTTTGATGTTATAAATATTGAAACGAGGATGTGGTCGAGGTAAAACTCGTACCTGGAGAGCTAGGCATGCAGAGCCGAGCCACAGCAGGCTCCACAGTATTTGATCGACTTTATGGCGCTGTTAGCAGCAAGATCTTACAATAATCAAGGAGCAAGAAGTATATCAGTTTCCGTCAGCAACACCACTTTCAAGAGATTCACCACCGGTTGTACCAGTCGTGGAAGTAAAGATGAAATACCAATGATGAAATACCAATGAGTACTCCACCACCACAATCAGTTGTTGATAGAGCCGCAGAGCAGGAGATTTAACTCTGAAAGGATAAGAAAAATATCAGACAGTATGAGCACCAAAATTTCAAGGCACACCAGTTTCAATTGCAACCTATAAGGAAAAGAGTATATGAAAGTTTCTTGAACATCGGCTAGGAACCAAGCAGAAGTCAAATATATATTCAGCATTGAGGACCATCACTGGAGGATAGCAACAACATCCAGATTTTTGACAAGACAGCAATTATCATCTATTTAGGAGAGTTTAGGTCATTTTTTCATCAAACAATTAGCGCTAGTCTAAGTGAAGCAGGGAGATATACCCATAGTGAAGGAAGAAATCAAAATTCAGAATAGTGACAATGACAATGGTAAGAGAACTATTACGGAAATCTAGAGAAACCTAACAACGGGAGAATGATTTTATCCCAGCAACAAGGACAAGAAAAGAAAGGAGCATAATATGATTAGAGAGCGTTGGAGTAGCGCAGAGATTCGGAGAAACATGTTACAATCACAACAAGGTCGAACAAATAGCAAAAGACTTGTAGCAGTTCACAGTAGGAAGCTAACATGATAAAGGTCGCAGTCGGCAATCTCAGAGTCGTAATTTCGGCCAGCAGTGAGGAAATAGAAGTACTACTTGTTAATCCGAAGATTTAGGGGCCAGTAGGCCAGATTTGCATTATCCAGGAGATTTGTGCTATCCAGCAAAGTCTATTCAGCTATACCACATGATCAGGGTACGAGCAGAGCTTTATTCATGATTTCATTTTCAGTTCGGATCTAGTTTGATTTATGAAATTAGTTTATCTCTTATCCTTTGTACCTTTGTTGATGGGTGTCAACTTGTGGTATTCCTTAGATTTTCCATTGTCAGTGCCTACCCCTCTAGGGGGTATCCCTTCCATCTGTAGGAGATGTATCATCAAACTAGATGAGTTTGAGTTAGACATCGAGTTGATCGTGTTGTCGATGTCAAATTTTTGGTACGGATTGGTTATCTTCCTACCATGATAGTATTGACTGCTTTGCATAGACGGTTAATTTGCGAGCGTCCGATGGGTCCGAGATGATTGTAGCAACTTCCCAGGGCAACCGTTTTGCGGAGTTAATTTTTGCGTACATCAAGGAGATGATGCGATGAGATCAGGGTATTGATTTATTGGAGACTAGAGTTGTCTCAGACTATCAGGATGTCTTTCAGGACATACTTGGATTACCTCCTGTGTGAGAGGTTGAGTTCTGTATTGAGTTGCAGCCAGGCACAACCCCGATATCCCGCGCACCCTATCGTATGGCACCAGCTGAGATGAGGGAGCTTCAGACCCAGTTGGATGAGTTGTTAGCTCAGGGTTTTATTCATCGGAGTCATTCTCCGTGGGGAGTGCCAGTTCTCTTCGTGAAGAAGAAGGACGGTAGTATGCGTTTGTGTATTGATTATAAAGAGTTGAACAAGGTCACTATCCGGAATAGGTACCCATTACCTAGGATTTATGACTTGTTCGATCAGCTGCTCGAAGCGCATGTTTCTCGAAGGCTGATCTTCGTTTTGGGTTATTATAGTTGTGAGTTCGGGAGAGGGATTTTCCCAAAGCCGTGTTTTCCTGATTCGATATGAATCTTTTGAGTTTCTGGTCATACCATTTGGGTTGACCAATGCACCCGTTGTATTCATGGATTTGATGAACCGGGTTTTCCGTCCATTCTTGGATTAGTTTGTGATAGTTTTTATCGACGACATCCTCATTTATTCGAGATCGGAGGTAGAGCACGAGCAGCATCTCTGGTTAGCTTTGCAGACTCTACAGGAGCATCAGTTATATGTCAAGTTCAGCGAATGTGAGTTTTGACTTTCAAAAATCAGATTTCTCGGTCACGTCATCAGCAGAAAGGGCATAGTAATAGATCCGGCTAAGATTTCAGCAGTTCTTGATTTGGAATCCGCCGAAGACGGAGATAGAAATTCATAGCTTTTTGGGTTTAGCCGGCTATTATTGGAAGTTTAACTAGGACTTTTCGAAGATTTTGACACCACTTACACGCCTTACGAAGAAGGGTGTATAGTTTATTTGGAGCATGGAGTACCAGAAGGCCTTTGATACCTTGAAGGCTAAATTGTCTACAGCGCCAGTTTTTAACTATTCCAAACAACGACAGGACATTTGTGGTCTACACAAATTCATCATTGGCAGAGTTAGGAGAAATTTTGATACAGACTCAGAGAGTAGTAACATATGTCTCGCAGCAATTGAGAGTACATGAGCAGATCTATTTCCACATATGACTTGGAGTTAGCAGTAGTGGTATTTGCACTGAAGTCATGGAGACTTTACTTATATGAAGTACAGTTTGAATTATTCACAGACATCAGAGTCTTAAGTATCTTTTCTCTCAGAAAAAACTCAACCAGAGACAAAGGAGGTGAATTGAGTTCATTAAGGATTATGAGTTCACGATTCAGTATCACCCAGGGAGGGTGAATGTCGTAGCAGACACATTAAGTAGGAAGCATCGTTACAGGATTACAGCTTTGAGATGCTCGTTATACCGAGATCTTCACACACTTAGCCAGTTCGAATTTAGACCGGAGATTGGCGGGAGCAGCACATTTTTGGGAGCTTTATCTGTACAGCCATCTTGGAGTGACAGAGTGGTCAGAGCTCAGTTGGATGACTCTTGGATTCAAGCCCGAAAGGGAGAGATTTCCAAAGAGCCAGAGGCTGATTGGACTGTTGGAGCAGATGGAGGACTTCGGATGAAGGGCCGATTAATAATACCAGCTAATAATCAGCTGAAGAAGGATTTATTCGACGAAGCGCATCGTACCAGGTATACAGTGCATCCAGGCACAACAAAGATATATAAGGATCTGAAGAGACATTTTTTTGGAGTGATATGCGTAGGAAGATTTCAGAGTATGTAGCTAAGTATCTTACCTGTCAGTGAGTAAAGGCGGAACATCAGAGACCGACAGGATCACACCAGCCTTTACCCATTTCGGAGTAGAAGTGGGTGGACATTTCTATGGACTTTATTGTAGGGTTATCGAAGTCGAAGAAAGAGAATGATTCGGTTTGGGGTGATAGTTGATAGACTGATAAAGTCAGCATATTTTATTCTAGGGAGGATATTTATTCACGAGACTATTCAACTTCGTGGAGTTCCAGATACGACAGTATCAAATTGAGACGGATTGTCAGACGGAGAGAGTAAATCAGATGTTGGAAAACAAATTGCGGGCTTGTGTTATTTGATTTTCAAGGTAGCTGGGAGGATCATATTTCATTGATAAAGTTTGTTTAGAACAATAATTATCAAGTGATAATCGGTATGACCCCGTATGAAGTATCGTACGGGAGGCCTTACAGATCATCTATATGTTGGGTAGAGCCAGAGAAGAGTTTAATACTTGGGCCAGAGCTTATGAGACAGATTACTGAGGAAGTAACATTGACCAGAGATCGGATTCTAGCCATTTAGAGTCAGCAAAAGAGCTATGCTAATAAGAGATGAAAACCCTTGGAGTTTCAGATTGGAGATTCGGTTAGGCTGAAGGTATCGCATGTGAAAGGTGTTTAGCAATTCGGGAGACAAAAAAAGCTTATGTCGAGATACATTGGACCGTATCAGATTTTGGAGAGCATTAAAGCTGTGTCATACAAACTAGATCTTCCAACATCGATGTCTAGTATACACAATGCATTTCATGTTTCTATGCTTAGGAAGCACTTTCATGATGTAGAGCAGCAGCGAATGATGAACGCACTAAAGATTTAGCTTTAGAAGAAGCACTTTCATGATGTAGATCAGTAGCGAATGATGAACGCACTGAAGATTTAGCTTTAGAATGATCTGACTACGATTGAAATCCAAGTTTGTATGCTTGCTAGGGAAGACAAGAAATTTAGAAACAAGATGTTTTTCCTTTGTGGCAATTCAGCGAAACCGGAAAGGAGTTGAGAAGGTTCTTGGAAGCGCGAGGAGGGTATACATCGTGACTACCCACATCTGTTTGATCTAGTAAATTAAATTTTTGTATGACTTGTTTATGGCTTATGGTTGCATGTATGGCGATGTTTATACTTAACACTAAAATGAGAGTATTACCACTTATCTCCTAAGTACTTGGAACATATGGTATATATATGAGGGGGTCCTTGTTTGGATTTTTCGCTCGATGTACTTGTTCTATTTAGTTAGGTGTTAAGTGGGGGTATTTATATTTTAGATGGTTAAGTATAGACATCGAAGATGATTTTTAGGAGCGCAAATATGTTATGTCGCTCGACTTCCTGTACCTATTGAGGAAGTGGATTGATTTATGTGTGTGATTATTTGTGTGGTTATATTTAGATTTAACGCTAGAATGAGGATATTTATGCTTAATTCTTAATCTTTTGGAACACATGGTATATATATTGGGGGTTCCTTGTTTGGATTTTTCGCCCGACGTACTAGATCCATTCGATTAGGGGTTGAGTGGGAATATAGTCATCCTGGATTGTTAAATATAAATATCCCTATATGCTTATCAAGAGTAAATATTCTGAGATGTTTATACTTGCGGGTTAAATTAGACTCTCTACGTGCTTTTCTAGTATTATTATTTGCTTAAGTATGATTTCTGAATTTCAAGGACGAAATTATGTAAAACCCCAAAATTTTGAATATTTTATGATAAATAATAATAAATTTGTTATATATTTATAAATAACATATTATGATATTTAAGTATACTAGGAATTATTTTGAGATCAATTCAATGTATATATGTATATATATAAGAGCAAATGCACAATTCATGCTCGATGTATAAATCTAAAAATTTATGACTAATAAAGAGATTTTTATATTTTTCTCACAGATGTAGTTGGAATTTGGAAACACTTAAAAGACAAAAATTGTAGGTATCTTCAAGATCTTTCCAACAAGTATTAGATCACCTCATTCTGAGGTCATACATGAAAGTTATGACTAAAATACTAAAGGTCATTTTCCTAATCAGATTAGGATTCCTGGTTCGGGTCAAACGGGTTTATTTCGGGTTTGCATATATATAAACATGTGTTTTCATATAAATTAACATCCTTACATCAGAGTTTCAAACCTTAGCAGCCCCTCTTCCTCTCTCTGAATCCCTAGCCCTAAAGTTGAGAATTTTGAGAGCTTTGTGAAGCAAATATTGACACGAGGGCAAGATCATCAACGTGTAGCAAGGGGAAAACGGCTTGGTTGTACTTCTTTTTGATTATGGATTATTTCAAAGACTTAGAACGATATCTAAGGCAAGATTATCTTCATTCAAACCCTTCCCCATAGTTAAATAACTAGTTAGATATTTAATATGATGTTGAATATGTGTTTTCATGCTTGAATCTTAACATTATGTGATAAAAGTTAAATTTTTGATATTAAAACATAAACCAATGCGAGAATAGTGATTTTTTTCTTGCTGTCTATGATAGTATCATGATCATGATCATTAGGATTTTTCATAATTTTATTTATATATGAGAAATTTAAAAGATGTACTAAATAAATATTTTCTGCAAAAAACTATAGCAATTGTATCATGTTTAACTGAGATTTAGAAATAGAAAATAAACTCCAAATTTAACCAAACTAGTGTCAAATGAAAGATATATATATCTAGTTTCTAAAATAGAAGATTAATCTTAAAAATAATTTGTATAGAGAAAGATATGATCTTTTTACTAACAACATATCCTGCAGAAAAATGGATGCACATATATAATATTTAACTGGAGATTTGGGATAACAAATGCACTCCAAATTGAACCAAACTTATGTCATTTAAAATATGTTTGAATCTAGTTTTCAAAACAGAAAACCATTTGTAAAAATAGTTTTCCTAGAGAAAGATATACTGATTTTACTAACAGATGTCACATCTATTTTTCCTGCTCGTTTTGTGGAGCTGTGTTGCGTCGTTTTGACGTGCGTTCGCGGAGTTTTTAGCCGCTTGATGTTATACGTATAGTCATGAATATGTTATATTATATATTTAACAATCCCAAGGGGATTATGATGAATTTTGATTTGATCATATTTGAATTAAATATAGTTCATATACATTTGGATGTCGTTGATGAGCACAGCTCAGTATTATATGGAATAGTGCGTCGACATACCAAATATACATGGTTTATACATGAGCTGAATGTTGTTGATGAGCATATCTTAGTACTATATGGGATAGTACATCGACATGCCAGAGGTACAAAGATTTATATCAGGTGGATATCGTTGATGAGCTCAGTTCAGTACTACATGAGGTAGTGCGTCGATATTCCACATGTACAGGCCATTGAGTCGGATTTTAGAAGGCTTGATCTAGCCGTTCGTCCCGCACTAGGGTGCGATGAGGCTCGTGAGACGTATTTCTAGGATGCCTATTTGATAGTCCGTCCCGCACTCATATTATGCACTAAGATCGCGATGAGACTAATGAGCCGTGTACACAGTTCAGGATACCTACAGGGTAGTCCGTTGCACTGAGACAATTACTTGATAGCCTAAGTATGACAGATGACGATTTTGAATACGACCTATCATTGAACTATACGACTGAGATATGTTACTTTTGAAAGTATACAAAATTATGTATTGGTATTTTATTCTATCTCTCTAGTGATTGTGGAAGATATTATAAATACGATGTGTTGATAACTTGTTTCTTTTACTGTCTTTTTACTTCTTAGTTGGGATCAATGATTAGAGATTCACAACTTTAGACTTATGGTATATATATGAGAGTTTCTTTGTTTGGATTATTTTGCTCGACATACCAGTCTCGTGTTATGAATTTCTAATTATTGGTTTCATTAGATTGTCTTTTCTTAGTTTGGTATTAATGTTTAGATATCTACAATTTAAGACTTATGGTATATACATGAGGGTTTCCTTGTTTGGATTATTTCGCTCGACGTACTACGTCTCGTGTTGTAGGTTTCTAAATGTTAATCTCACTTAGATACGGGAAAAATGAATCTAGGTAGACTATGCTTACTAGATAGAGCCTCCACTCCATCTAGCAGCCCTTCCCCTGGGGCGGATGGAGGTAATCTTGCTGTAACGCTCTGACGTTCTTGTTGTTGTTTCTTTTTCTTTTAAAAATACCCTTTCAGGTAGCTCGGAGTTCCGGAGAGCCGTAGGATGACGGAGTTCTTGCATAGTCGCTGTCCCGAGAGATTTATTAGAGGCTCCACTATAGTTTTAAATTTTATTCAGACTTAGAGTTTATTTCCATTTTGTAAAGGCAATGAGCCTTAGTTCAACTTTCTGTTTTGATTCATGTTGAGACATCGTATGTTATTGCAGACTCCAAATGTATTTTAGTTTATTTTCAGTTGAGACATGACCTTTATTTATGAGATATCATCTTGTTTATCATGTTTATTATTGTCGTTCTACTTCTTTGCCTGTTTTGTACCTACTCTTTTATTTGACCCCACTAGAGGATATTACTGTGATTGGTGAAACTTATTGTTGCACAGTGTGGATGCATGGCGGGTTTGATATCTCTGGGTTCATCTTGGACTGCAGCCATGAGTGAAAACATGGGCGTCACAGAACATAGTGCTATTAATAAACTATGTGATTATTTATACAATTACATATTAGAGGAGGAAATTTAATAAAAATGCGTTTATCAAATTACATTTTAGCATTTATATATACAATATGTTGAATAATGTTAAATTATAATTTAACAATATGTTTTAGAAAGTTAACGCCAACTCCAGTTCTAATAACTAGGGGAAAACATTTTTAATAAAAGAAATATATCACAAAAAAAAGGAATGTAATCTTATTTTATATATAAATAGATATATACTAACTATCTTGTTCTCATTATGTATATAGTAAGTTTAACAAATTTAAAGCATAATTCAAACACTCATGGCTATAATAGAAGTTGTTTAGCATGATAAAATCATAGGAAAAAGAATTATTGTTAACTTCCTTAAATATTCATAGTTTAGATTTTATTTTATTACTTTGGTAAATTATACATTTTGAAAAAAATTCCTACAGCAACGCGCAGGTACAACACCAGTAATTACTCTTATCATCTTCCTATTGTAAAAGTGAAACAACCCCATAATAAAACAGAAGGAAGTGCATGTGATTAGTATTATGTGACATGCGCGCTAAAGCTTTACAAATTACCCAAAAAAAAGAAGGAAATTATTTTTTGAGACCGATTGTATCCATGTTCAAAATGTTGTTTTAGACCAAGTGCAACAGGAGGGGAAAATGGTGGTTTTTCCATACAGCAGCTAGGGAAATAGGAAGGGAAATTTCAAAAGCTTTCCAAGGGGTGAAATATTTCCCTTCCGTGAAATTGCATGAAATACACTTTATGTGGGGCCTGCCTCCTATATAAGAAAAAGAAAAAAAAATTAATGAAGAGTGGTCCAATGGGAGAGGAGCACGCAGCCCCATCAGCCCCCACCAACCCCACGATTTTTGACCAGCCATGCACATGGAAACGTGCCCTCTCCCCATTGGACCAACTCTTTTTTGTTTTCACCTAATCTTTAAATTGTAGATTTGGAGCATAAATAATTCGAATTAAATTTTTTTATACCATTATTTCTAATTTTTCAAGGTCTATAAATAGAGCCTAAATTTGTGTCATTTGGACACCAAATTTTTTTTAAGATTTTACACCCTATATTTCTTCCTTTTTGCATTTCTCTCTACTTTTTTCTTCCATTGTCAAGCCTTTTTTGCAACCTTCATGGATCCTTCACAAAATTACAATTTGCCCCCAGGTTACAATTTTCCTAATCCTCAAAATCCTAATATGCAACGCCTAGAAAATACTCAGAATACGGGGATGCCGGCAAATTTTCAGATGCCGTATATGATGCCTCCAAATATGGGCATGCAATACCCGTATAATAATCCTTATATGCCATATGGGTATCAACAATATCCTGGAAGCAGCTATGCTCCCTCCAATATTAAAAATTAAATTAGTAATATATTTAAATATTAAATATTATTTATTGAATATTAAATTATTAATAAAATTATAATTATAAATATATTAGTTATAATAGTAAAAATAATATATGAAATAAGAAATATGAGTGAATAAATATGGTGGGGTATATGTTGATATGATGTGGTTATGGTGGGTCCCAAATAAAGTGAAAAAGTTTTTGAAAAACTAGCTGCTGCAGAGTTGGAAATGAGTGTTATTGAATTATGTGGTGGGAGAATAAAGTGATGTGGCAGGAGAGAAGGGGTGAAAATTTACCTACCTGAGATGGTCTTAAGTAAAAATCCATATTATTAAATAATAATAATAAAACCTCTCTTTACTAGATTATTACTTAATCCTCTAGTCTGTTTTTTTCAAAAAAAAAAAAACTCCTCTAGTCTGACATTTCGACCGTAATTTATCCCTATAAAATTCTTCCAAAATTTTTATTAATCCCAAAAAAATTAGAAGACCAATCAATTTCATGGCCGTTTCCTTGCTACCAAGTACAAGCAAACCCTAGAATATCCTCGCACCTTAGTAGGAATAAAATCTAGGGATTGTTATTTTTTTTCCCTTAAAAAACCGCCATTATCAGCATCTTTCACCTGATCGTGAGAATCCAAGTAAGTGCTGTTCTCGCTGTTTAATTAAACAAAACTAGGGCGATCTCCGCAGTCCTTGATTCTTTTGTTTTGAGTGATTTTAAGTGGACAACAGTGCTCGAGAAAGCTGACTCATTCGATAATTTGGGATGCTCAATAATCAATTGCTGTTTGTGTTGCCACAAAAAAGAGAAGGGGAAAAAAATCTATGTTGTTGTTTAAATTTTCTACGCACCGCGAATATTAAAGAATTGGGGTGCGAAAATTATTATTGTGCTAATAAATTGCATTTTTCTATATAAAGCTCTAATTTTGAGTTGCATTGTACGTCACATTTATGTACTTCTATTGACGGGGAGGACTAGTTCAAAAATTCCATTTAAATTATACTACATAAGCAAATTTTATTTGTTTTTAATCAAGTAGCTTGATTGTCTGAGAGTTTCATGATATTTCTTGTAATCATAGGCAATCTAATTACATTGACCTACCTATTCCCCATAAGAACTAGCATTGGATATTGTCCAATAGTTGCTAATTTGTTAATTTCTTTGGAAGACATGAAACAAAAACGAATTTTGGGTATATTCTCATGATCTCTTTTCATGTGTAATTTTTCTTTATCATATGTCCACTGACCGGCTTGCATAAGCCAATTGGGTATTTTTAGATATAATCCACTCTGGTTTTTCCTTTTGATTGTTATATACTTCTCTTCATCCATCACTATACTGTGACAAAAAAAATGAGAAAGAAAAACTTGATAATGTCTTAAGGGTTCCAGGAATCTACCATAGTATCATTTAAGGGGCCATCAATTATAATACTTTTGTTCCTCCAATCAGGCTCAAAAACTGTTACATTGCATGAAAGGGACCTGTATGGATTTTATACTTCTTTTCAGTTGTTTAAAGTGCATGTCATGTTCCTGAAGTTGGCTGCAGAATCAAAGGCTTCCAACGTTTTTGTTTATTAGAACTGATAAAGCTCATTTGTTAATGTAGTAGAAGGACATTACATTGACGGACGGATACATCGAGACCCCGTTTCTAGTATTTGGAATAAAGGAAAGAATATATCGTGCTCCCATCTGGGTCTGCTTCGTTACTTCATAAGCCCTTTGTCTTACCTGATGGAATCCTCTCTTCTTAAATTCCAGAAGGAAATCTTCGTGATGGATAGTGGGAAGAAGGATATCACAATTCAAGGCCCACTTGTGTGCCGCCACTTGGCATCAAATTCTATTCCGGAGGACTTGAATTGGTAAAGAATCAGTATTGAGTTTCTTTCAGTTGTTTTCAGTTGTTAGGTTGTTAACTGAAACAGTTGGTCTGCTTTTAAGTAACGTGGCTGTTATTTGTGAGTTGTGATGGCTCTGGATCAAAAACTTAGTTTTAATGGTTAATTAAGTTTTTTTAATCTTTAAAGCATGCATCATCGATGATGTGAACCTGAGGTAATCTTCTCGTATTTGAGTATTTGATTAGTGTGTTTAGCTAATTGTAAGCAGTATCTGCCTTGTGTTTAGCTAATTGTAAGAATGTTTAGTTAGTAGCAAAATATCTGCATTTTTAGTTATATTCAATGACTACATTTGCCGTAAGACATTGGAAATGCATTTTTTCCAAGTTAAAAGTTTGTGTTAGTTCTTGGATGGTTGCAGTATGCTTTCTGAACGACCTTTTCAAGGTAAGTTTTTGCTGATGCAGTGGATATGCTGTTGGGTGACATGCTTTTCTTTTTGTGGATCTTAAATTTGGCAAGTTAGGAATATTTGTAATCTGGTTTTCTGATTTGTTTCTTTACCATTTTAAAGTACATTTACAGACTACCTTTCTTCAATATGACTATAGTTTTTTTCCCTGATCTTGTTCGTAATTGTTTTACAGTTTTTTAGTCTAGCTGTCTAATTGGTTTCTACATTTGCTAATTGGAGTAAGGGTCTAGGATGCCATAAATACTTTTCTTCGCAATGAAATATTTTGTTTATAATGACTAATTGATGAAGCATTTTTCATGATTGATCACTTCTGGGTTGAGCTGAACATATGACTAATGCCTGAAACACATTTTTCAACTTGAAAGCTCAATATATAAATCCCATTTTGCTTGTATGTCAATGCCAAATCTTTTAGTTTTTCATTGGAGGAAAGTTGAGAGTACAGGCACCTGCTTCACTAAGGAGGCGATAAACTAATGTTCTAATTTTTGGAGTTGCTAGTCGATGCATTTGTTCAGATCTATGGATCACAGTAGTTTCTGCTGTATTTTTCTCTTACCTTCAGGACGATGTTGTCTGCATTTCTTCCAATATGAAATTTGCTAACTTTGCTGTTTGGCTTGCGGATGTCTGGAACCGTTTATTCAGACTTCTTGGCCCTGAAACTTTCAATTTAGCTCGATTATCTTATTTATTCGTTCATTTGCGCATATATATATGTGCTTGCTGTGACCAGCTCTTGGATCTATTTTTCATGAACTTCGCTTTTGTCTTGAACCTTATGGATTTTAAGCTGCACAGTTGACTGATATGTTTAAGGTTTTGGATTACAGGGAGCTGAACTGGAGCCTCACATTTGGAATAATCAGATCCTGGCCTAATCTTGACCTGAGGTAATCTGAGGTTGATGTTCCTGCATTCAAATGCGTCATCATAGAATGAGCAATTGTTAGCCTTGCTCTATACGGGTCCAGATTATTGGTTTAATTTCAATTTTCTTTCTCTTTGAGTGATGGAGGGTCTCTTGGAGACTAATGGTATAGCTCGTATTTCCTCACTTATTAGAATTTTTAGAATCAGAAGAAAGTGATCTTCTAGCCTTATATTTGGATTATATTACTCTACCTGGTTCTTTATATACTTTATATCTTAGTGGGAACTCTAGAAATTCATTGTTTTTTATTTAAATTGGAAACAGTAATGTTCTGTATCGATACAAAACAATAATGTAAGATAACATCAATAACAAGGCATCGCTAGTTTGAGGTCAGTAGATTGAATAAACTGTAGGACACATTTATTGGAAGAGACATTCTATTCTCCTTATTAGTGTTGATTTGATACGTTAACAGGTTTTGCTTCCAAAGGGCTCAACTGTGGCCAAATGGATTCAAGAAAATCCATAGATGATCAGTTCTCCAAGTTGCATCCATGTCTGCCTGTGAGAACAAGAATTGGCATAATCGGTGCTGGACCAAGTGGTTTAGCTGCTGCTTACGCTCTTGCTAAGCTTGGCTATAGTAATGTATGTGTTCTTGAGAAACATCATACAGTTGCAGGAATGTGCGAGTCAGTTGATATTGGAGGTAAGGTCATCTGTACCTGTATAAATCTGTTTTCATTGGGCATTCGATCTCAAGGTTTGATGAGATGATTAAGGTCTTCCTCTCAACAATGCAGGAAGGGTTTATGATTTGGGCGGTCAAGTAATTGCCGCAAACAGTGCTCCCACTATAACTCACTTAGCAAATGAAATTGGGGCAGAATTCGAAGAGATGGATGCACACAAGCTAGCTCTTATTGATAGATGCACTGGGAATTATAAAGACTTACAAGTAGCTGATGATTATGTTTCTCTCATTTCCCTCACCTTAAAACTACAGGTTAGTGACTAATAATGGCCTTGGCATCAGGACTTCATACAAGGCAAATTATGCTCTACATTAAGAATTTCTTTGATTTTATACTTCAATGGTTTAGCACATTATCTGCTTGTACTTATGATAATATATGATATTTAAGAATTCTGCTCTAAATAGAAAACTCTTCCTGGATTATTGCAAAGAGCTTTTTGGTCTGTTACCTACATAGAAGACCATCTTATTACATTATAGATTCACCGAAAAGAATGAAGAGAGTTGAAAGAAAACCGCTTCGAATGCAGGAGAATAAAAGGCCAAAGTTGGTTCTGGCTGTAAGGGGCAGATTATCTTTGAAGTTTTAAAGGAAAAAAAATATGTGTGCATTTAATATTGTGTATTTATATGTATATATTGCTCATCATTGAAAACCTAAAACACTGTGATTTTTTGTACATCAAGATCTGGGTTTATGCTTTTTAGTTTCATCATCACTTAAACAATTCCTCCATTACTTCTAGGATGAAGCAAATAAATCTGGTAAAATCGGAATTCATGCACTCAGTAATGCTGCTTCAGATCCAACTCTTGATTTTGTCAAGCTCCACGGTTTGAAATCTGTGCCAAAATCAGTGGCATACGGATACACAGCCTCTGGTTATGGATTTGTTCAAGACATGCCATATGCATATATCCATGAGTTTACACGCACTTCGATGGCTGGAAAAATTCGCCGCCTGAGAGGAGGTTACACAAGCATGTGGCAAAAGCTTAGCCTTTCTCTACCTTTTGAAGTCCTCTGTAGCACAGAAGTGCTGAAAATCAGCCGTATAGCTGATTGTGTACATGTAATGGTTAGGGATGCTGATGGTGAAGAGAAACTGATGGAATTTGACAAAATCATTCTCTCTGGTTCTCTTGCTTTCAGAAATAGACGGGTTTACAGGTCATCTTCGACTTTAGAAGGTGAGTTGTACGTTTATTTTAAGTGTGCATCTCCATATAAGATTAGGCTTATTTTTATCTTCTACTTCAGCTTATGATTAAGCTTACTTTGATTCTCAGTTTTGGAAAATGAGGTGGTAGAATTTAATGGACTTGAAAGGGGGTTATTTGGCGAGGTTCAAACCATAGATTACTATACCACTGTTCTGAAGGTTAAGGGATTTGAGCATTTGCCTATGGGGTTTTATTACTTTGAGGAATTCATGGAGGATCCTACAACTATAGGAAACCCAGTGGCAATGCAGAGGTTTTATGCTGATACTGGTGTTTTCTTGTTCTGGTCTTATGGTGACTCTGTAAAAATTCGGGGACCAATGGTAACCAAGCTTGTGATTGATGCTGTGGAGTCCATGGGAGGAGTAGTTGAGGAAGTAGTTTTACAGCGAAGGTTTAAATACTTCCCGCATGTTAATGCTGAAAGTATGTTTTACTCGAAGCATCTATTTTTTTCTATAACTGTTTCCTTTATTCGTTAAGCTGATTACACAGAGTTTCACATTTTCAGATATGAAAAACGGTTTTTATGAAAAGTTGGAATCTGAACTCCAAGGTTTTCAGAATACTTATTATGTAGGAGGTCTTTTAGCCTTTGAGTTGACAGAAAGAAATTCTTCTTACTCCATTGCTATGATCTGCAAACATTTTGCAAATGATAATGCTGTGCCAAAGTTCCCATATGTCAAGGTAATTCTAATACCTTTTTATTTAGTATAATGTATAATGCAGCACTGCTAGCAAGTGGGCAATATGTTCGGTTAGATTATGATTTTTAAACAGACTTCTAACTGAAATTTGTGGGTTTATTCAAAACCTGAATACTAGCTAGTGCAATATTGTTGCTTGTTTGATACCTACAAGCAGCAAATAGTGGAGGCAGAACTTTAGCCAACACTTGGTTGTTAAATTTGACTGTTTTTACTGAAAGTATATTATACAGTTGGGAGATGGATAGACATTTTCTTGGCTGTACAGGTTATGCTTGTGCAACCAAGGATTAACTCAAAAGATTGCTAGGCGTGCACTTTATGTGACTTCTACGTACACAATGTTTATTATTTATCCAGATTTATAACATATTCTCTAGTAGAATTTAGAATTTGTATCTCCAGTTTTGTAAACGTTGATATTATAATGCTATATTGTGTCATTTAACAGTTATGATGTTGCCTGTTCCCTTGCAGAGATTGTTTCCTCTGGTCTCCAATAACAAGCCTCGTTACCCCAGAGATCTAGGTGAACTCCCAGGAATAAAGTTTCCAAACCTGCCTTCTTTAGACAGTTACCTAAAGTTTTGGGGAACTAATGAAATCACTAAGAATGCCACTCTCTACACTTGGATCAACGAGGAAGGGAAGGTTGTAAACAAGAGGTCTTATGGAGAGGTTCACTCCAATGCATCCCTTGTTGCCTATAAACTCTTAACAAGCAGCAAGCCTGTTCTTAAACCTGGTGATAGAGTTCTTCTGGTTTATCTCCCTGGTTTGGAGTTTGTTGATGCCTTCTTTGGGTGCCTGAGGGCTAGAATTATTCCAGTCCCTGTGTTACCCCCTGATCCACTGCAAAGAGGTGGCCAAGCACTACTGAAGATCGAAAACATTTCAAGAAGTTGCAATGCTGTGGCAATTCTATCGACATCTTCTTACCATGCAGCCGTTCGTGCTGGCTTTGTGAAGAGCATGATAATGCTTTCAAAGAGCAACCAGAAGTCTTCTGCTCAGTGGCCTGATCTTCCCTGGATCCATTCTGATTCATGGGTCAAGAATTTTAAAGACCTTGCAGTTGACTCCAAAGAAAACCTCTCAGATCTGCAGGCAAATGATTTGAGTTTCCTTCAGTTTACATCTGGCTCGACTGGCGAAGCGAAGGGGGTGATGATCACCCATGGTGGGCTTATCCATAATGTTAAGATGATGCGGAGGATATATAGGAGCACTTCCAGAACTGTATTAGTCAGCTGGCTTCCTCAATATCATGACATGGGATTGATAGGAGGCCTTTTCACAGCTTTAGTGAGTGGAGGGACTGCAGTTCTCTTCTCCCCGATGACATTTATCAGGAATCCTCTCATCTGGCTTAAGACTATGAGTGATTATCAAGCAACCCACAGTGCCGGTCCAAACTTCGCTTTCGAGCTAGTGCTTAGAAGATTGGAGGCAGACAACGGGAAGGATAAACCCCGAACCTATGATCTTTCTTCAATAATTTTTCTTATGGTTGCAGCGGAACCAGTTAGACAGAAAACCCTGAAAAGGTTAATTGAGATTACCCGTCCTTTTGGTCTATCTCAGGAGGTGCTAGCTCCTGGTTATGGTCTCGCAGAAAACTGCGTGTTTGTAAGCTGTGCTTTTGGTGAAGGGAGGCCAATCTTCATAGATTGGCAAGGTCGTGTTTGCTGTGGATATGTGAATCCAGGTGACCCTGATGTTGAAATAAGAATTGTCGAGGCAGAAACCGATAGAGAGCTCGAGGATCACGGAAAAGAGGGAGAGATTTGGGTAAGTAGCCCCAGTGCTGGAATTGGGTATTGGGGCAATGAAGTACAGAGCCAAAAGACGTTCTACAACAAGCTTCAGAACTGCGCTGACAAAAAGTTCACAAGAACAGGAGACCTAGGGAGGATTATTGATGGAAAGCTGTTCATTACTGGAAGAATAAAGGATCTCATTATTGTTGGAGGACGAAATATATACTCTGCTGATGTAGAAAAAACTGTTGAAAATTCTTCGGAATTGCTTCGTCCAGGTTGTTGTGCTGTGATTGGTGTCCCAGAGGAAGTTCTGTCTTCAAAGGGAATAACTTTTCCAGACGCTTCAGATGAAGTTGGTCTAGTTGTGATTGCTGAGGTTAGGGAGGGGAAGCCAGTAAACAAGGACGTTGTCGAGCAAATCAAGACAAAGGTAGCTGAAGAGCATGGTATTTCTGTAGCTTCTGTGAAGCTGATCAAGCCCAAAACTATCTGCAAGACAACTTCAGGGAAGATCAGGAGGTTTGAATGCTTAAAACAGTTTGTTGACGGGACACTGGCCATGGCAGCTGATCCAGCTTCAGCTAAAAAGTCTCTTTTTCGATCTTTCACTACAGGTAGCCACAGAGATAGAAGGGAATTACGGCTGATACACAACAGAACTCCTTCCCATTCTATTGAACCGGTTAATTCTGAAAAGGATATGAAGGAGATCACTGATTTCTTGAGAGATTTAGTGTCAGCGCAAACAGGCATTTCCATTGAGAAGATATCAGCAACAGAAAGCCTTGTCTCCTACGGAATTGATTCGATTGGAGTTGTTAGAGCAGCTCAGAAGCTGTCAGATTATCTTGGTGTTCCAGTTGGTGCAGTCGATATCTTTACAGCAACTTGCATTTCAGATTTAGCTAGCTTTTCTCAGAATCTGCTGAAAAAGTCTAAGCCTCAGTATGCTACTTTGCTAGAAGTTAATAAAGATTTGGATTTTGTCCTACCAAATATTGAGAAGACTGGATTACAGAAATTGGGTATGGGAGCTCTCCAACTTCTTGCACTTATTTATGCTTCTTCCCTCTTAATTGTTCCTGCATATCTTTCGAGTAATATGCAATTGAACTTGGTCTCTGTAACGTCTACAGAAACTAATCTACTACCGATGTACATATTTTCTTTTTTCCTTGCTCCTTTTGCTTGGATTTTCTATGTCATCCTCACTTGCATTTCTCTATCCCTATTTGGAAAACCTTTCTTGCAACCAAATTATATTTTAACCCCAGAGGTCTCTATATGGTCTGTTGATTTCGTGAAGTGGTGGGCACTCAACAAAGCTCAAGAAGCTGCAGGGAAAATGTTGGCTGTCCATCTACGTGGAACAGTATTTTTGAAGCACTGGTTTGAGATGCAGGGAGCTCAGATAGGCCGATCAGTCTTAATCGACACCATTGATATCATGGATCCCTCACTAGTTTCAATTGGAGAAGGGGCTGTAATTGCAGAAGGGGTGTTGATTCAGAGCCATGAAGTGAGAAATGGGGTCTTAAGCTTCCTCCCGGTTAAGATTGGTCGTAATGCATCAGTTGGACCTTACGCTGTCCTTCAGAAAGGGAGCTTGGTGGGAGAAAATTCTGAAGTCCAGCCTCTCCAGAAGATAGTGGAAGGAAACCCTGTTCAAAAATCTGGAAATGCTGCTAAAATTCAACAGGTATACTTCACAATGCTTGACATCTTTAATTCCCATTTTATTATGTTCTTACTTTCCAAGTTATCACCACTTTGTATTTCTGGACTACCAGGCTTTGATATTGCTTTTAATTTTACTATGTTAACCTAACTTGCTCATAGTAAGAAGTTATCCCTAGGCTGTTGCGTAGATAGAAAAGTTACACTGAAATGAGCTTATTGACAAGGACTTATACAAACTGTAGCATGATTGATAGAGAATAGACAAAATTGTGTGTCAAATTGTATAGATAATAGTACATTATTAATCATGTTCCTTTATTTATTTTTTAACTTGAAAAATGAAATCCTAAGAAGAAATTATCAAATCTTCGCTCTCATCTGGAGGAATATGGTGAATAATCGAGATGAAAGCAGAAACAACACAAGTTTCTAGGGTCCGAGTAGGAATCTACTATGTCCATAATGGAGATTTGCTTCTGCTTTTTTCTATTTTGATATTTTTTTCGAAGTAATGTTTGATGGTTATAGAAGATTTCATTGAGGATTGGAAAATCGTAAGTCGCCTAGACCTGATATTTATTCAAAAGATGATGAAATAGTATAGTCATATGATTCGGGATAAATTCTGATGAAACTTAATTTCAACACTTGCAGAAAGATACACTGATTGAGTACCTTTCACCATTCTACCAGTTCATGGGCATTTATGGAGTCGGTCTCCTCAGTGCTCTTTCTGGTGCTATTCTTTATTTGTTGTATATCTTCTGGTTCCAAAGTCCTCTATCACTACACCACTTTACATTTGTATGCCTTGCATCTGTCTTCCACTGGTTACCAGCCACTCTTGCTGCATATGCTGCTATCATTAAAGATGTGCCGTCATACCCATTGGTGTTTGCTTTCTACTTTGCTTTTGCGTACATCACCCATGGCTTCATTCTCAGTCTTCTCACTGCTATTTCAAGTCAATTTCTTGCTGGAAAACATGGAACTGAGCAAACCCATTTCAGAACATGGTTCCGCCAACGCATTAACATTTCTTGCCATCTTAGATTTGCCAGGCTCCTCTCGGGGACTGAAGCCTTTTGTATGTATTTAAGATTATTTGGGGCCAAAATCGGTCGTCATTGTTCTATTCGAGCCATCAATCCGGTTGCCAACCTCGAACAGATCTCCATTGGTGATGGCGTCCACCTGGGTGATTTTAGCTGCATTGTGCCTGGATTTTATTCCTCAGCAGGGTTCACCAGTGGAGAAATTGTGGTCAACAGGAATTCAGTGGTTGGAAGTCAAAGTCTCATTCTCCCTGGCTCAGTAATTCAAGAAGATGTTGTCCTTGGCGCTCTTTCAATCGCACCCATGAACTCTGTTCTCGTTAGGGGCGGCATCTATGTAGGTTCTGAGACCCCCACTATGGTTAAGAACATGTTGGTTGCTTCAGACAAAAGGATTGATGAAATGGACACCCAATATAAGAAAATTCTTGGAAATCTTGCTGGAAATTTAGCCATCACAACCATGAAGGTCAACTCAAGGTATTTCCACCGAATGGGTGTGGGTGGTAGGGGAGTTCTTAAGATTTATTCTGATCTTCCTGGAGTTCCCACTCACAAGATTTTTCGTGCTGGCAAGTGCCACAATGTTACTATCCGGCATAGCAACAGTTTGAGTGCTGATGATGATGCTAGGATTGATGCTCGAGGCGCTGCTCTGAGAATTCTACAGGACGAGTCATTAACACCACTTCTTGACCTGACTCTTAAGACGGGAAAAGCATTCTATGCAAGAACTATTGCAGAGTTCGCCGCTTGGCTGGTTTGTGGCCTCCCTGCAAGGGAACAACAGGTGAAGAGAGCTCCACACATCCGTGATGCTGTCTGGGGATCACTGAGAAATGCCGACTCGTACACAGAATTGCATTACTACTCTAACTTCTGCCGACTTCTTCGTTTTGATGATGGTAAGGAAATGTACGTGAAATTTAAACTTCGCCCTTTTGATTCGAGAATCAGTGAGGATGCTGGTAAGGTGGAGCCTAAGGGAATACTTCCCCCAGAAACCGGTGCAATTCCCAGGGAAGAAAATGACACGCGTCCTCTTCTGTTCCTTGCTGATGACTTTCGCCGACGTGTGGATTCTCCTGATGGAGTTCGCTATGTTTTCCAGCTACAGATCAGGCCTTATGTGTCATCTGACAAATCCGATCAAGAAGTGGCTCTAGATTGCACAAGGCCATGGGATGAAATGGAGTTCCCTTGCATGGACATTGGTGAAATAATCATCAACGAGAATCTTTCTGCTGAAGAAACAGAGGAACTCGAGTTCAACCCATTCCTCAAGTGTCCTGAGGTTGATGTTATACCAGCTACATCTTGCACTGAGAGCGCATCAATTGATCATGGTCGCTCACTCGTGTATGAAATCTGCCAGCACATCCGCAATAGAGTGCCACTTCCAGCATCATGGCGAGGATTCCTTGAGCAGTCTGATGCCAAGGTGGATCTCTCTGGTTGTCCAATGGCTGCAGCTGTGTTGACAGAGAACAAAAGTGACGGTCGCAAATTGACACTGGCCAGAAATTGGTATCAAACTCTCTGGGCTACACTTTGCCAGCCATTGCTTCAGACGTTTGTGCCATACTTTACCCTCTGTTTGGTGATCTTTCTGCCGCTGAAATGGATGCTATTGCTAAAGGAAGAAAAGAAGCTTCCACTACACTGGATGCTGCCTTTCTTCTGGGTCTGTTCAGGAATCATGGCTTCTCTAGTCTGTGTCGTGATGAAATGGATTCTTGTGGGGAGGAAGAAAGGTGGTCAGTCAGTGCAAATGTGGAGCTTTGGAGTCTTCATGGACACGGTTTGGCAAGCTTTGAGGAGTTTGGTCGGCGAGTTCTTCATGGAGATGACATGTGGTTCACTTCTGTTTGTTTCGTGGATGAAGCTGATGGGCGCAAATGTGGGTATTGGAGAGGGAGTGTATATAAATAGTATGGGGGCAATGTTGAACCCAGAGATGGTGGATATTGAGAGGTTTGGGTCTGTAGAGAGGCAAGCGATTCTCTTTGGACACATTTATGAAGGAGGAGGGAGAGTGAAATTTGGGAAGATTATGGTTGAGGAGGGAGGTTTTATTGGGAGTAGGGCTGTGGTTATGCCCGGTGTGAGGGTGGAGAATGGAGGAGACCTTGGTGCTCTCTCACTTGCAATGAAGGAAGAAGTTGTGAGGTCTAGGTGAAAAGCTTGGCTCTCTGTTTTGGCTAGTTGCAGAAGTAACCTAGAAAAATCTAATATATATTGATGAATAAAATTGTTCAGTCAAATGAATAATTCAGGTATGAAAGTGCCTTTTCTCCAGTGTCTCATATTAGTTGTTTGTGGAAATGTTTTCAGCCTCCCTGTTATTTTGTTCACTTATGGTGCATGTCATGATTTTGCATCCAGATTCTGCTTGTTGTATAGTTTCTGCAGGAGTAACATATATATGACGCTTCATGATACATTTCGTATACTGTAGAACATGTTTAGATACTAATAAATATGCATGAGAAATTAATGCCCATATAATGTTAATAATATGACCTACTTACCAAGAACTAAATGTTTAATTATAAATAATATAAAATGCATTTTTCACTTTGTTATCTTTCCATTATTGAAGCATGCACTGATTAAATGGTGATATCTTCTTATGCTGTCCATCGTAATTATTTGTGCACCTTCTTTGTTTGGTAGTGTTCTTTTTTGTCTTTCTTGTTTTCGTTAAGGGGCTGTTTGGTTCTTTTCTCATGTATTATGAAATACAATTCCATGTAAAGAAATCCAAGTTTTGGGTTTTTTAAAAATTTTCAAGAAATATATTGTTTGGGTTTTGTTTATACATAAAACATGGTAGGAAATCAACTTATACACTTTTCTTGTGTTTGGCTGGTATAAAAAAAGAAAAAACTTTTGTTGAGTAGAGTTTACTAATGACTAAAGACAAATTTATTTGTGATCGTTATGGTAGGTAATCTTACCAAAATAAAAGTGCAAATGTAACATAAATAAACAGTAAATAACCGAATTCATTATAAATATTTGTTTGACATAAAAAATCATACGGAACCTGTAATAACATGATTATCATAACTGTTTAATTGAGAATATAGTCTCCATCATTTAATCGAGAACTCCTTAATTAAGGAACATAATTCATTAAAATATGAGAATATAATCTTCATCATTTAATCAAGAACATAAGATGCTAACTGGTTTAACATCAGATGCTTGTAATTTATGAACTTATAAATACGTGCTAACTTATTTAATTCAAGTTAACAGAGAACTCCAGATAATGGTAATATTTTGAATGGTGAAACAAAACTTGCATTGGTAAGTGTAGATGCATATTCTATGGATGCATACTTGGCATCTTCCTCGTGTAATCATTCATAAACTTTGCTCCCACAAATGTTCTGGCATGCGACTCCTGCTGCACTCAATTGCAAGGAGTGTTCCAAGCAAAGTATGACCATGTTTATTAATATCAATCCACATAAATTTTTTTAAAATGGAAGATTCATGAATAAAGTGGAGAAATACTTTGTTGTGTAACGATTATACCTAGTGATGTCAGTGTTGAATAAAAAATCTGATTCAGCCTCTTCGTCTTGTTGTCTAGGCAGTGGTTTTTTATAGACTTAACATGAAATTTTTCACTTACCATTGAACTGACAAATAGAAGTCATCCGAAAAAAAGAGCAAAAAACAGTATCAGGGAAAGAAAAAAAAATTGCATGAAAATTACCAAACTACCAAATTTATCATCCAGTAAAAAAATAAATAAATTACCGTTAAAATTTCGAACCTAATACCCAATAAGAATAAGAATTTGTAAGAAAGGAATTACCTTTTTGAGAGATGAAGCAAAATTTATGAAAGTCCCTAATTAGCAAGAATCAGATTTCAGAGAACCCCCAATTTCAACTCAAGAAATCATCCAAAAATGATCAATATTTATGGATCTCCACCATCAACTCAAAATGTCGAAAGCCCTTAGTAAAATGGTGGTAAAGGAGCTATCTAAGAGAGATGAAGACGCCAAGATGAGAGAAAGGGGAAGAATGAGTGGTAACCCTAGCCGCTCTTAGTTTCCCCAAAGAAATCGATCAGACAAATTTTCAAAACAGTCCCCTTTCAATATTTAATCCCAAAAAACAACCTATTTTGCACTTATTTTCAAAAACCGACCTGGTTTCAGCCCTGACACTGAAACCAGGTCGGTTTTTGAAAAAAAAATCCAAAACTTCACGGAAATTAAACTCCCGTGAAATTTTGTCTCTTAAACAAACTTCACGGTAATTGAACTCCCGTGAAGTTGTATTTGTTGAACAAACTTCACGGGAGTTCAACTCCTATGAAGTTTGTAACATGCCAAAAACTCCACGAGAGTTGAACTCCTGTGGAGTTTCAGTCCAATTTCCAACGAATCGCTCTCTGGAAAATTACCTCCTGTAACTTCACGGGAGTTCAACTCCCATGGAGTTGTAGGTTTTACAAAACATGCACAATAGTCTGTGCATGTTATGTATGTAATGTAACTTATATACGTTATATTTACCTGTTAACAATAATTGATCTCATATACACTGAATTACAACAATATATACATAATTCAATCATGAATTAAACACGAATCAAACAATACTCGCAAAGAGTACATATATAAACAATAATTGATCCAAAAAAGTATAATATTTAAAATTCATAAAAGTTATAAACTTTAACAAAATAAGCTCACATACAGCCCAAAATAGATCATCTCCTTCCTCTCCCTCTCTTCCCCCTCCCCCTCGCTCTTCCCCGCCCCCTGCGTTCCTGTTCATCAGCATGTGAAGTTCCGGCTCCATCAGCATGCGAAGTGCCGGATCCATTAGCATGCGAAGTGCTGGCTTCATCGTTACAAAATCGTCGTCGTTTCGTGTACGCTTGCCCAAATGATTGAGACCTGTCACAAAGGAGGTAATATCCGTGGCCCATCTTGTGTCCAATGTCGACTTTCATATGGTGGACGAAAACACTCTTTGTACGTTTGTTGATAGTTATAAGCAGAATACCAAGACGCGACGAACTCATAATGTGAAATCATTGCACCACCCTGTAGATCAAAACAAGCCGCGACAAGATGTGAACAAGGAATCCATTGTAGTTGCGGTACATTGCAAGTGCATGTACATGTGTGATCTACTAACATATTAACTTTGTAAGAGCGATTTTTTCTATGTGATATTCCCTCAATGACCCCA
The DNA here is from genome assembly GCF_001876935.1 of Asparagus officinalis. Taxonomy (NCBI): domain Eukaryota; kingdom Viridiplantae; phylum Streptophyta; class Magnoliopsida; order Asparagales; family Asparagaceae; genus Asparagus; species Asparagus officinalis. The sequence goes on along the minus strand of NC_033798.1, from coordinate 60,639,646 downwards.
TTCATTAAAACTGTATCTTACGATATGAAATGATCGAGCTTACACAATCCGAGCCGCTAGCATTTCATCAACCTTTGGTGTGAGCTCTAAGTGGATATTTTTACCAAGTACGTGACATCGGAGAAATAAGTTATTAAGTCTATAAAATGTTTTAGCAACTAGTAACTGTATTAGCATACCGCGTGCTCCCCTAAGAACATCATTGAAACTCTCAGAAGCATTCGTAGTTATCATACAGAACCGTCTCCCGCCATATTCACATAAAGCCAACTTATCAATATTGTGTGGTCCCAAACTAGTTTCGATCCAATCATGTGCAGCTCGTGAAATGAACTTAATCCTCTCTCGTATTTGATCATAAACTAATTTTTCTATTGCAATCATGTGCAGCTCGTGAAATGAACTTAATCCTCTCTCGTATTTGATCATAAACTAATTTTTCTATTGTACAGCCGGCTTGCCAAAGAAGATCTTAAACCTGACCGTTTCCATACTTCTTGAAGTGTTCTCTAATATGTCGCAGGCAATAACGATGTGCATGTGGTGACGGGAAACGATGTTGAAGTGCTCTTGGAATTCCTTTCATCCTATCAGATATGAATGTAATCGGCCTCGCCCCTACACTAGGGATATGATATCTAATGCATGCAAAAAACCATGCCCAATTATTTGTGTTTTCAACATCAGCCACTGCAAACGCCAAAGGAAACAATCTTCCATACGCGTCAACTCCGGTTGCAACAAGAAAAACATCTTTGTACTTACCGTATAAGCGGGTGTCATCAATGCTAAGAAGAAGGCGATAATATTGGAAACCCTCAATACAAGGGCCAAATGCCCAAAATATACCTGTGAACCGTCATTCTCCGCCATCAATAGGGTCTGATGAAACTTCATAGACAGTCCTAGGATTTTCCTCTTTTGAGTGCTTCAAGATAATGTGATAAGATCTCATAAGATTTGTCCTAATCCCCGAATATTTTTATCATCGTCTTCCTCCTAGCATTCCAACACTTGTTGTATGTACATCTAAGTTGGTCGTTTTATGCACTAAAAGACGAATATCTTTTGGTCTTAGATCAAGATCCTCCCTTAGATGCGGTAAAATCAATCAATATATAAAAGAAGAGGACGCATGCTTGTTATTCATCTCCAATCGAGGATTGCTACATGTGTGGAGTCCGTTATATGCAGTGATTTTGAAATGCCCACCTACTCTTATACTTGAATGTGAATTAAGCTTCCAAGGATATTTCGCATTGCCGTCGTGGTGTCTACCATTATCTTCATATTCACCATCTTTGCGATAAAAACAATTATAGCTTGTTGTGTTGTTTTTTGTCGACCTAAACTTGACATTTTTAGCAATGGCATATGAGCGAAGTGCATGGATCAATTTCTCCTTACTTTCAAAAAGACCCCCCTTCATGAATGTGAAGTCCTCATCCTGTGTGGCATCATCGCTATTAGTGCCAATAAGAATACTTTCCATCATGGAGTTATCAATCCATTCTTCTCCTTGAAGTTCATCGGACGGCGGATCCTCTAAGACAACATACTCATTATTAGTATAACATCCGTCAATGTGTTGGTTGTCCCTTTCATCACGATCTATCAATGGCATGCTATTAATTTGTAAACCGTCCTCTTCATCATCATTCTCGGATTCGACACTTACATTATCTTCTTGATGGGCCGTGTTAGTATCGAAAGCATTTGAAGTGCCCATCATCAAAGAACCGCTCATGTATTGTGATTGTGTCCAACCTTCATCTTGTTGCGGAGATAAAAAGCCGACGGAGTCAAGTTCAAGGTTTTCCAACCTGCGGGAGTACATTCCGTCGTTATTCAACGATTTACCCAAATTCCTCTAATGTTTTTCAATAAACAATTCGACCGAACGCCCCTCGCAGTGTAACACTCCAACGAGACCCATATCATAGTTGTTTGTGTCAAAAGTTGCCTTTTCCATTGTTTTCAAAACCTGTTACACCGTTTATCGATTACAAGTTCAAACTGAAAGAAAAGTTGATCTTTTTATAAGATCTTCTTACAACGAAAAATAAAGATTACAACTTTATCAAACAAAACGCAGCAGTAGTTTATCTCCCGCTGCTTTGCGTGGGATCTTTGCCTGTGCCGGAGACGCGTTAGTCCGTGGACCACCGCAGATCAACCCGATAGACAATATAATTACGCTCTTGTTTTACGAAGGAAACAATTGCGGAAGCGACAATCACGACCAAGCGAGATTGTGGCTCTTCTCGAGATTAAAACCAAGTTTAATCCGGAGGAAAGAAGGGGAAAGAATCACAAACCTTTCGAAGGGGCTTTCTTTATGAAAGTATTCACCAAGCTCTGATGATTCTCCGCTGAAATTCGTGGTTAACTGGACAATTTGACAGCACCTCGCCTTCTCAATCTCAGATCCTCTTTAAAGAAGACCCTAGGCTTCTATTTATAAGCTTTTGGAGATGTCCTTTTGAATAAGAATTTATGTTTAAACGTCATCTGCAGTTTATAACTGTCTAAACGTGTTTAGAGATAACCTCAGAACAGTTGGAGAGGTTCTGGGATAAAAGAATCCTTAAAAATCATCGAAATCCGTGTTTGGGGAGGTTTTGTATTCAGTAAGAGTCCTGGTGGCTCGGAACTGTGCGAGTCACCATTTGGTGGCTCGGAACTATGCGAGGAGTCACCATTTGGTGGATCACATGGGTGCGAGCCACCAATTGGTGACTCACGCCTACACGGGCCTCCCAAGTGGTGTTTCGTTCACTTTTTTGATACTTTGGCGATTTGTAATTCTTCCAGTTCTCTTGTTTTGCGTACGCTTCGTCGCTTCGCTGACTTATGCATTCTATTGATCCAATTCATACACTTACTAATGTTGGATAAATTCCCTTGACTTGGATAATAACGTTTATCATCTTTTCCTTGTCTTGAACTGTGTTTAAGGACTTATAGGCAATACGATCAGCTGTGCGAGATGACAAACTCCCAGAGGTCACTATACCCCCTCCAAAGTGTTTCAGTCTCGTTTCTTTTATAGAAGAGCCTGAAATACTTTGGATGTGATAGGCCCTATCTGCAGAAAGACCTGTGATGGGCTTCATTTCTTGACTCCTTCAGCCTTCAATCTATTCAGCGTTCTGTCGAATAGATGAAGTTTTTACGGTTCTACGTTTATCGTCTGACCGCTGTTGAAGTTTTGAATTGAAACCAAATGGTGTCGTTGATTTGACGTTGAGTTGACTATCTTTGTTGGGAATTCACATTTGACGACGCTTTGACAGACATTGGTCAAAAGTTATGCGTTGAAGCGGAGAGAACCAGTTTATACTCATATACTCTTAGGAGGTCGCCGGGTTATCCTTAAGAATATTCTGCACGATATTCTCCAGAAACTTCCCGTCGAGGGTGGGAAACAGTTTAAACTCGTATACCCATTGGAGTATGGATACGGATACCGTATATGTTGGAAATGATCACCGAGGGACCAAAACACCTAAAATTTGGCCCAAACAGCTCGCTATACATGTGAGCCAGCGAATGGTGGCTCGCATGTGTGCGAGCCAGCAAATGGTGGCTCGCATGTGTGCGAGTCAGCAAATGGGGGTTGAGGTGTTGCGAGAAAATGGGGGTTGAGGTGTTGCGAGCCAACTAATGGTGGCTCGGGTTTTGCGAGTCAGCTGGTGGTGACTCGGATCTTGCGAGTCAGCTTCGGGCAGAATCTTAAAAACCCGACTGTTCTTCTTCCTTTCTCATTTTCGTCATTTTAAATATTTTCTCCGAGCTGCTTGTTCAAGAACCCCTTTCAGACATCTTCCTAGCTTTCTCTACTCCTCGAATTTCATCTTCGAAACCCTTTGATCTCGCTGAATTCAATCTTGAGGGCTAGGGTTTTGGTTTGCTTTCGATTTGGGCTTAAGAACTTGTAGGTCTTCTTGGCAAAGCTTCTTGATCTTTCTTCGATCTTAGGTAAGAGCCGCATTCAATTTGGTTTCTTTACTTCAAATCCTTGACTTTCTGAAACCCTAGCTTTTTGATTTGGGGGAAACACCAAGACTGATTTCAAGTTCTTATGTGATGACTGACCATTTGGGGGGTCAGTTTCGGGTTTACCTGCTCTGATATTTCAGATGTGAGGCCGACATTAATTTTTGATTTTGTGTTCTTTGAATGATGGTCGGTCTTGGAATAGGATCCCAAAATTGAGCTTTAGTCGTGTATGGGGTCTGACATGCGGGTTTGAAACATCTGGATTGGAGATTCTGGACCTCTTAATGTAGTCGATCCTTCGATGGAGGTTTAATTCGAGTTGGGATGCTTAAGTTTTGATTCTTGAATCTTGATCTTTGAATTCGGTTGTGGATGAAAACCCAAAAATGTAGGTTTCAAACTTGGGTAATGACCGAATACCTAGTGCTGAGTTGTGACTGATCTCAGACTTTAATCCGGAATCATAATTTCACATGTGGTCGTGGCCGAAAATTTTGTTCTGTTAACCGGATTTGTAGGCACGTCGTGGTTTATTGTTGGTCACGTTGGTGACTTTGACCGAAATCCTGAAATTCAGGCTTAAATTGTTGCACGACTTGTTGTGGTTTGAAACTGAACCTACCCCACGCCCGCTACTTAAGTGTGACTGGAGCACCATTTTTCTTTGCATTAATCTGATATTCCTCAATTTTCATCGTAATTGACCTGTTAATTCTCTGCAGATATGTCACCCAAGAGATCTCGCGTAGTTCGAGGCCGTTCGGCGACTCAGTCGCCCGAGCCGGCGCCGTTCAGCTGCACAGGTATATCATAACCGCCTCTTTTATTCATGAGTTAAATATCGAGATATCATACTGCATGTTGCATCCCCGCTTTGTTCTCCTTGGTGAGGCAATTGGGAAGATCCGCCACCCTCCTTCGTGGGGGTGGACGCTTTACAAGTCGTGTTTTGCTTGGTCAAGACATGACTGAATTATCTCGGTGCGATTTCTTGCCGTACTATACTCCGAAGGATAGGTATATTGCCGCATTATTCGTGCGACGATATATTCCATACTTCGTGTGTATAGTGCGGCTCTTAATCGTCTCGCCTAGATAATCCATCGTGAATATGTCGTTGGTATAATTTCCTCGTTTTGCTCTCCTTTGTGGGGCGAAGTCCATGACTCTATCTCATAATTTGTGAGTTGAGTTCGACGCTTGTACTATTTTTTTAACATAGGCATTTATGGTTGAACTTGATAATTACCTATTTTTTTCAGTTGAATTTCTCTCGAGGGAGTTTAGCGCTCATTCGGTAGAGGGCCGTTGCAGTGAGGCTTATGCCTCTACTGATGAGCCAATCCCTGATCCGGTGGCTCCTCAGTTTGCTCCGGGTATCCCGGAAGAGCTTCCACGATTTATACGGAAAGGAGAGTGCCATAGTTTATGACAACTTATCACGGATGCGCCGTTGGTGAAGGACCCAAGTTCCACGCACCCGCTACGAAAGCCAGATTATTTGTTTGGGGATTCCATAGAAGATCCCGCCGTCGTTTTTCTTGGAATGGAGCAGTGGTTGCATCACGACAACGGTGGCCATCTCTATCTTCCTCCGATTCCTCGCCACCGTTCACTTGCCGAGCTCCGGTGTCAAGCTGTCCCTCGGGAGATGTCATGGAGATTAACGGAAGAACATGAGCGCATTCACTGCGGCTACATTACTCGTGGCACGGTTGGCTCAAGTAATCGGAATCGGATAACGGGGTTACATCCGGGGATTACAGGATTGAATGACCCACGCAAAGGCGAGATCTTTACTGTTGCAAACACTGTGAAGAATCGGCTTGCGGCTTTGGGCCGAGAAATGCCAGCGACCGGTCATCGATGTTATGGCTGGGCACACTCGTCAGATAAACTATGGTGGACCCGTTTGAGCCACTACATCTTAGATCGATTTGGCGAGGATTTGAAAGTTGGTGGTTTATATGCAGCCGTTCGTGCCACCACTTACGGACTGACCATGAGCGTTCCCCATTTCTTGGCGCTGCTGGAACTCTACAATCCTGACGCCAATACGTGGGGAGTTGGGATTAGCGCTGCACGAGATGTATAAAATCTCCGGTCTTCCGATGGGGAACATGATTTATCAGGAGTACTTTCCTTCTAATAAGGAGCTGCAACAACTGAAGTCGCGGACTCCCAACCGTTACAACACCTTCTGGGATCTTGCCTGCCATTATCACATAGCTCTTGCAGGTATTGATCCTTTATCAAAAAAATCGTGACCGCAAATCAGTTTAAAGAAGTTCGCGGATTATCTTTTCAAGAATACAGACAGCGTTCTGGATGAACCGATTTGCGAGTTGTCGCCGCTAACCACCTCCGAAGTGAATGAGCTAATCAAGAGGTCCAATGCTCAATCTTACACCACGGCTGGTATTGAGGATGGCTTTGCTGCCAGAACAAAATTTCAAACTTTCTTGTGGCATGGAGTCAAACCAATCCGGCCTACGACATTACTTGCTAGGTATCTCGCTATTTGGCTGAAAAAGTGTGTAGTGCCATACCAATCTTCTGACGTACTTTCCCCAGAAGTGTTGTTTCCAGCGGTTCTGCTTGCTCACCGGAAAAACTTATGTCTTTTTCCGGCAATGACCGCGGGTATTTACAGGGGGCTACGTCAGATTGTAAGCGGATTTAGTCAAGAGAACTCGCCGCCTACTCAGATTCCTCTCACAAAGGTGGAGCTCCCTTACACTTATTTAATGGCTTGGCTAGTACTTCATCGATCCGATATGATGTGGGCGCCGACCTCGATGGATCCCTCCCTTCCCTTTCTTCAAATAATAGAAAACTGTAAGTGGAAGGGACGAGGTTTCGCGGATGTTAGGAAGCAGCTTCAGAATCACAAATGCTAGGTCTTCCCTACTTGCTTCCCACGGTTTTCAGGTCAGTATGTTGACTCATTGATAGATGTAGAGAAGCCGGGTACAGGTCGGACTTTCCTTGATTCTGGCTGCTTCGATTGGTTGGTTAACATTCGGCCGGGCTATGTGATCTTCCGCGTCCGAAACCATTGTTACATAGAACCCTACTTGCCATGTCGGTTCGCTCACCAATTTGGTTACGATCAAATTTACATCGGGAACCCAAACCAACAGCTCCGGACCCGTGGAGGTTTAGTGGATGGGGCTCGAGCGTGGCTTTGGAATATCACTGGTTGTACCGGTGTCAAATTTAATCTTTCGGGCGTTGAGCGCAAGTTAGAGTTGACTTTCCTACAATGCCGGTGGCTTTTGGCGGCCAATGAACATGTGCCAGTTCAAACGATCACTGAGTCAACCGACGAAGAGGCTTCTCGGGTTGCTACTCGAATGGTACATGAATCCGAACTTGGAAAGAGGAGAAGTAGGGAATCGACGGGTCCTTCTAGTCATTCAAAGCATAAGGAGTCAACTACGGAACCTCATTTTGGGGGTGGTGTAGAAATCGGTGGCGATGGTGGAGAAGAGGCACCGGAAACAGGTGTGTTAGATCCCCTCTCTTTAGAGTTATTTGAATTAACAATTGCTAAAAGAACTCGCCGCATTCAACCGTGCAAACCTTCACCTCCTGTAAAGAGGCCAAAGATGCAAGTCTTCTTCACCTATCCTAACAAGATGTCGGTTGAAATCCCAGGTGCGTTTTCTGAAGAGGAGAGGGAGGAACCCAGCCTCATTCCTCGGACACGATCCCGATCTGCAACTCAGGTTACTCCAAGGCGCGAACTACGTTCTAAATTTTCTGAGGAGAGGCCTGCTGATCCAGAAGAGGGACGTCCGGCTAAACGCAAGAAGCTGGCTTCTAAGCGGCGGAGCAGCCTCGAAACGGAACCAGCGACTCAAGGAGTTGCAGCTGAAAGGGGTGAGTACTCCTTTGTATAGCTTCTTCCGATATATGTTGAGCTTTCGGACTTAAACAATTTTCGCACTTTGCAGAAGGGGATTTTACAAGCGACTTCGTCTTTGACGCCTCTTCGCCTGATCTTGATTTCTCGGCACCAACTCCGGGAGTCAGGCCGGAAGAGCATGCAGACGCTGAGATTAATATTCTTGGCGGGACCGAGGTGGGTCACGATGTTGAGACAGGTTTAACCGAACAGGCTGAGAGTCCAGGTATTCTTAAAACCAGTAGCGCCTCTTTCGGATGGCGGGCACTGAACGATGGAGAATTTGTATCCCCGCTAACTGTTTTTATGCTTCTTACTCTGTTAGAAAAGCCGCAAGAGGTGGATCGAAGCGAACGGGTGCAGTACTCTAGCGTTGCCGTTGAAGGTAAATTTTTTACTTGATTTTTCTTTTGTTGTAAGTCTAGTGGGTCGAAACGATTTTGACTCTTGCACTTTCTTACAGATGCGGTAACAGAGGGTCAAGGTGACGAGGGGGATTCCCAAGACGCGCCTTTTGAAGGAGAGGATCTAGGTTCATGTGATCCGGTATCGGCTTCGATCCGGTATCGGCTTCTGACGATATGCTGCTGGACGATATGTTGCGGGAACAAGCCCAACACGAGGCTGCCGACCCGATCATTACCGCTGACTCGCCCGCAAGTAAGATTCTTATTCCCACGTTTTACTGATTTGTTCGTGATTTTTGTTACTCATCGGGGGGTTCAAATCATAGGACCAGTCATAAAAACTGATACAACTACTCCTAACGAAAAATCTGGTGAATCTGAGGGTCTTGATTTCTTGCTTTTGGCAGGAGTTGTTATTGACGCTCGGTCATCAGGCTTTCCGCAACAACTCTCGGTTTCTTTGGGAATACCGACTACCGTGCCTGCCGCCACTATTAGCGAGAGTTCGCCCGTGGGACCAACTACGGGAGTTGATGCTTCAACGGTTACTACACCTATGACGCTCCCTGCGACACATGAAGTTGGTCGGCGAGAAGCGGGTGTAGTGCATTCGGTCACAGAAAGCTCTTTGGGGACTGGTAAATCCCGTGTGCTATCTTTTCCTTTTATTTTCCTGACTTATCATTTCTGGATATTCATGGTTTTGCGCTTTCTTTTTCTAGGATCGTCATCTCACCTGCGCGCGCGCGTTGATGCCTTATTGTCTGATGACGACCCAGATAAGCTCCTCCTCTGCTTGGAAGTCAGAAATTTTCTTAATTTTGTAGAGTCACTGATTGGCAAACTTCTGGAGAAGAGGATCCCTTTCAGCCACTTTCGGCCGGTCCTTGAGCGTAAAATAGCCTTGATAAAGGACACTGTTTCCCCCGACATAGCTGAAGCTTTGATCGACAATGTAAATCAATTTGAGTGCAGATTTGTGAAACTACAAGAGCTTCAATCTGTTGGTGTTTCTGGCTATGTTGCTGCGCGAATGGAGGCTCGTGTGCAGTCATGGCGTGAATCTCGAGAATCCGTCGGGCTTGGGATCCAGGCGTAGAGAAAACGTGTCGACCAAGCGGAGGGAGTTCTTTCCGAAAGATTGGCTCATTTGCGTGAAATCGACTCGTCGTTAGCCTCTGTTGATGTCGAAATAGCAGAGCTTGAGCGGAAACTGGTGGAAGCAAAACAGCCAAAAAACTATTTTGGAGGTGACCAAGGCCAGCGAGGAGCATAGCAAGGCCGTGATATCCAGCAAAGTGATGCTCTCGAGGGAACGATTAGCCAAGATGGAGGAAGAAGCCGTCCAACTCTTATCTGCTTCTGAGGACTCCTTCAAAATCGAGCTGCAGCGTGAGCTTGAACGTGCTTATGCTGAAGAGTTAATCAAGCTTGAGCAGGAAATTATTAGTCAAAAATACAATGTAAAGTGATTGTGGCTGTTGTATCTGAACACTTTTTTTGTTAATGATACGCGTGTTTTGTTCTGTGCTTTTTATTCTCATTATGATTTCTCATTCTATTTAGAATAATCAACCATAACACTTATAGGATTTTTGGCAAATCGCCAGCCGTCAACGGATTTGATATGCCTTTACCGACTACCGTTTGAATCGGGCTAGCCTGTGAATTATCTGGGTCCGTTTCATAAGTAATGTTGTGCTAAAGGGATGAACCCCTTTAGACTTAATGCTACGAATTTGAATATGTAGACTTGGTCACTTTTTACGGTAAAGGACAAACCGGCGGTACGTATTAGGCGCCGACTTATCCCTGCTTAGGATTCGGGATAAAATTCCCCAAACTTAGAATCTGGTATCTTTTTCAATCGCTGAAAGATTAAACCGGCAACGCGTATTAGGCGTTGACTTATCCCTGCTTAGGATTCGGGATAAAATTCCCCAGACTTAGAGTATGGTATCTTTTTCAATCGGTAAAAGATTAAACCGGCAACGCGTGTTAGGCGTTGACTTATCCCTGCTTAGGATTCAGGATAAAATTCCCCAGACTTAGAGTCTGGTATCTTTTTCAATCGGTGAAAGATTAAACCGGCAACGCGTGTTAGGCGTTGACTTATCCCTGCTTAGGATTCGGGATAAAATTCCCCAGACTTGAAGTCTGGTATCTTTTTCAATTGGTGAAAGGTTAAACCGACAACGCGTGTTAGGCGTTGACTTATCCCTGCTTAGGATTCGGGATAAAATTCCCTAGACTCATAAGGCATGGATTATGGAGTTATTAAAAAGTGTAGCATCCTTTTATAGGACAAAAAACGAACCAGATACTGAAGAGGATGAATTTTATATTCTTTCTTCAGTCCTTCTTTTGAGGGAGAAGTGAACCCGATACTAAAGAAGCAGAATTTTATATTCTATCCTTGGTATGCAGAAGAAACTAAAAGTGGGATCTCCACTTCAAGAATCGGTGAGATGAAACTAAGAATGGGATCTCCATCCTGAGAATCGAGAGGATTCAGTTAACCCAACTTTTATAGTCTAGGTTATCTGATCTGGAAATAAGTTTTCTTGTTTATCAAGATGAAATTCAAACTCCAACCCTAACTTTTATAGGTTTGGCTGGAGGGACAGACATGAAATGTTTTCGTTTATCAAAGAGAAATCCGATCCTGGTCAGAGTGACTCGTCAGTTGGACCAAAAGGGGATATTGAGATGACCCTAACTTTTATAGGTTTGGTCGTTCAGGTAGAGTGGTTGGACCAAAAGGGGATATTGAGATGACCCTAACTTTTATAGGTTTGGTCGTTCAGGTAGAGTGAAGGTCTTCGTTCATCGAAAAAAAGGAAGGCAACTTGAAAGTGGGAACGTGAATACAAATCATAATAGGAGTCAGACTTGACCCAAAGAACTTTGTTAGGCTTGTCGTGAACTGATCTGATAGTGAGGGGCACTGAGAATTCTTTCGTGAGGAAATATTGATTCTAAAGAGTAATCAAATCTCATCTCAACAAGAGAGTGTTTAGAAGATTACAGCAGGGGTTCTCTATGACCAAACTTGAATTGTTTTAGAGAACAGTTGGTTGGTTTTGGGTTATCCTTAAGAATATCGTATATGGCATTCTCTAGGAACTTCCCGTTTAATAATCGGTTCTGAGCGTACTAAGGGTAGTACTTCTTCAGAAACTTGCTATTTATTGGCATCATAAGGCGGTCGCTATCCTTGATAACCAGGCGATATGCGCCACTCGAGTAGACTGTCTCTACTACGAATGGTCCCTCCCATTTGGGCTCAAATTTACCTTTCTTCTTGGAGTTAAGGATCATAGGTCGTCTTTCAGTTAGGACCAAATCTCCTTCTTTAAAACTCCGGTGTCGAACCTTCTTGTCGAAAGCTCGAGAAATTCTGGCTTGGTAGAACTCAATATGCTGTTGAGCTTCTAAGCGTTTTTCGTCAAGCATCTCAAGTTCTTCGAGACGTTTCTGATGTTGTTCTTCGGTCGTCATCTGGGTTGCGAGAGCGATTCGAAGAGATGGAATTTGTATCTCCAGCGGAAGGACGGCTTCACATCCGTACACTAAAGAATACGGGGTTGCTCCTGTAAGTGTACGCACCGTGGTACGATAGGCCCATAGGGCCGCGCCGAGCTTGTCATCCCAATCTTGTTTATTGGTCTTCACGAGTTTTGACAACAGTTTTATGATAGTCTTATTAAAAGCTTCAGCCAATCCATTCGTCGTGGGATTGTAATCTGTTGAGGAGACGTCCTGAATTTTGAACTTCTCGCAAAACCTGATAAAGGTGTTGCTGACAAATTGAGGACCGTTGTCATGTATGATTCGTCTTGGGACACCATGCCGGTAGATAATATGGTGTTTGATGAATGTGATGACGTTGCTTGTCTTAACTTCTCTGAGTGGGACTGCTTCAGCCCATTTGGAGAAGTAGTCAGTAATTGCTAAGATGAATCAGTCGCCTTTGATTGACGGGGGATTTATAGGACCGACAATGTCCATTCCCCAGGTTTCAAATGGTCATGATGTGACCGAAGGATGTAAATACTCCGGCGGTTGGTGCATATAATTCGCGTGTATTTGACACTCATGACATCTTCGGGCATACGCGACCGCGTCGCTCATTATAGAAGGCCAGAAATATCACATTCTTCTGATGCGGTCATAAAGTTTGGGACCGGGTTGGTGTGCGCCACAAACCCCTTCGTGTGCTTCCTTGAGGACTTCCTTCGCCTCCTTAATTGATAAATAACGTAGCAGCATACCATCATACCCCCTGCGATATAGCGTTCGACTCTCCGTGTTATAGTAGAATGTTGCTGCTCTTCGTCGGATTGAATCCTTCTCTTTTACATCTTCTGGTAAGATTCCATGCAAGACATAATCGATGATAGAGAAACGCCAATCTCGGGGTTCAAGCTCGAGTTGAGTTGAATGTACCTCTTGAACGTCCCCTTCCTCGTCGTCTTCATCATGAATTGGCACGAAGAGTTGGTGAGTTCTCACCGTAACGGACTGTTCCGTTTCGGGAGGCTACGTTAGGGACACGGCTAATGCCGCCAGCGCATCTGCGTACGTGTTTTGTAAGCGTGGAATGTATTCGATGAAGAATCCTTCGAACGATTCTGCCATCTCGATGGCCATCTTGTGGTATGGTATTAAATCTTGATTTCTGACCTCATACTCTCCCTGAATTTGTTTAACTACTAGTTGAGAATCACCAAAGACTTTGAGATACTCAACCCCCAGCTCTTTAGCAAAGCTGAGTCCAATAAGCAGCGCATTATACTCGGCTATGTTGTTCGAGCACGGCTTGGTCAGCGAGTAAGCTCGAGGCATTACATGTTTTCCTGGGGAAACTAAGACAACTCCGACTCCAGAGGAAATCTGTGACGCCCCTAGGTTCACACAAGGCTGCAGTCCAAGGTGAAACCAAGAATGTCAAACCTACCATGCACCACACCGTGCAATAACATGTTTCACCATCACAATTCTATCACTCTAGTAGAGTCAATAATAGGTGTAGGTACAAAAGCAAGTAAAAGATACTACAAGAGATAACTGATGAAAATGATAGAGATAAAAATAGTATTTCATCATCCAACATACAGGAATATAAAGTCAATGTCTGAAATGAACAAACTGGAGTTCTTAATACATCGTCTGAGTAAAGGAAATAAGGCACACAGCCTTTACACATCTAGAATAAAGTCCTCAAATGTCTAAACAAAGTCTACAGTGGAGCTCCAAAATAAAACATATCTAAAAATAGTCAGCTGAACACTAAAGTGTGTCGCCATCGACCTGCGACTCTCCGGGCTTCTGGCTCATTACCTGAAAGGGGGAGGGACAACGAGCGTCAAAGCGCTAGCGAGCAACATCACAACCAACCCCAAGGAAAAGGGCTCGTTGTATACGAAAAATACAATTTATTTCATAATAGTTAAAATCTTTGATCCTAGCAAATAATGGGTTTTAGTATTTAGGAAATTACAACACGAGCGTAGGTACGTCGAGCGAAATTATCCAAATAAGGAAACCTTCATGTATATACCTTGTATTTCAAATTGTAAATCCCTAAACACCAAACCCAAGATCTAAAACAGGAACAATAATAAAGAGAAATACAACCCATTTCAGAACTTAAATATTGTGTCATGTCATAACCAAATAAGTGTCAAAGGTCAAAATTACATAAGTGTCATGTCCAGCCTAGGTAGCCATCATGTCCAAATCTCATGTAATCATGTCATGTCCTGATTTAGATAAGTGTCATACTCATAGCTTAACAAATGTCCACATATGTTCTAATAGGTAAATGTCCAACACAAGGACTGAAATGGATTATAGTCCAACACGAGGACTTTAATGGATTATAGTCCAACACGAGGACTTTAATGGATTATAGTCCAACACGAGGACTTTAATGGATTATAGTCCAACACGAGGACTGAAATAATATAGTTTGCCCAACACATGGACCAATTAGTAAATATCAATGAGATATGTGAAAAGATACACTTATACAATTTTCACACGCGTCTCAGTGTATGATTCTAAACTGGTGTCCTCAGGTCATCTATCATGCCTGGATAGATAGTAAAACTGAAATCTAAATATCAAATAATCGAGGCAATCCCTTGAACACACGAAAATACACAACCAGAACAACTGTGCACCAAAACTGTGCGGCGGTTGACCGACCCGGTCGACCGCACTCGGAGTAGAAACTTACTATGCAACAAAAAACATCACGGTCGACCGCCGCGGCGTGCGGTCGACCGCCAAGACATCGCGGTCGACCGACCCGGTCGACCGCGCAGTGGGCAGACGAGTTCTGCCCCTTCTGCGCGCCCAGCGGTCGACCGGTGCGGTCGACCGCAAGGCAGACAGAGGCCCAGATCTGGGTTTTTCTGTCAGCTTCGAAACCTGTATATTCCATTCTCTCTTTGAGTTTACAGCAACATAGCATTCTTAAAATGTCATATAATAGATAAAAATGAGATTTTTCACATTTAGAAAACATTACCAAGATCCCAAACATATTTCAACATGATCTATATATTATTAAAACAATAAAAGACAGAAGTTTACTCCTTTTAAAAACATATTCAGATCTAGATCTCTTTAATAGAATTCATTGGTGAGCTTTTAAAATATGAAACACCTGAATCTCATAATATATGCTATAATGATCTATTAGCTATTCATAAAATATGAATTTGGCCCAATAAAACCCAATAAAACTCAAACAAAGCATGAAAAACAAAAGGGGGAGAAGTTGGGCGAGATGTTACTCGCCTCTGATTTGGAGAACGCTCCTTGATCTATAGGAAGATGATCCCCTGTTGAATCCCTCAGAAAATCTGCCGAGAATCCTCCGAAATTCCCCCAAAATGCCAAAATCCGAGCTAGGGTTTAGAGAGGAGAGAGAGAAGGGGGCTGAGGCTATTAGGGTTCAAAAGAGGATTCTGAGAGCTTCAAAACGAGTATATATACCTAGGGTAATAAGCGGGTTTGGTATAGACAAAACCCGACCCGAAACAGAACTGACAGTTCGACTGCGCAGAGATCTGGGTCATGCTCAGACTGGGGTTAGGTAAAATGACTGTAACTTTCTCCTACAATCTCGGAATGAGGTGATCTAAGATTCATTGGAAAGCTCTTGAAGAGACCTATAACTTTGATCTTATACACTTTTCCAGATTCTGAATGAAACAATATGAAAAACATAAAAACTCTCAACTGGTCAAAATTCTCAGATTCTCACTCTTTGCCTTTGTGCATGTTTTGTGAATTTGAACTCATATATTCACAAATATACATTGAATTGACCTCAAATCAATTCTTATCATACTCAAACATCAAAGATATATTATTTTCACCATATAACATATTTATAATTATTTATCACATTATATTCAAATTTTCAGGGTTTTACATTCTTCCCCCCTTTAAAAGAATTTCGTCCTCGAAATTCAGAAATCATACTTAAGCAAATAATAATACTAGAAAAACATGTAGTGGGTCTAATTCAACCCGTAACCATAAATATTTAGATTATTTACTCTTGATAAGCATATAGGGATATTTATATTTAACATTCCAGGATGACTATATTCCCACTCAACCCTTAATCGAATGGAACTAGTACGTCGGGCGAAAAATCCAAACAAGGAACCCCCCATATATATACCATGTGTTCCAAAAGATTAAGAATTAAGTGAAAATATCCTCATTCTAGTGTTAAATCAAAATATAACCACACACATAATCGCACACATAAATCAATACACTTCCTCAATAGGTGCAGGAAATCGCGCGGCATAACATCTTCGCGCTCCTGAAAATCATCTCAATTCCTTTCTGGTTCCACTGAGTTTTCACCAAGGAAAAAAAAATATCTTGTTTCTAAATGTCTAATCTTCTCTAGCAAGTATACAAACTGGGATTTCAATCATAGTCAAACCATCCTAAAGCTAAATTTCTGATGCGTTCAACACTCACTACTGCTCTTCATCATGTAATTGTCTCTTGAACATTGAAACATGAAATACTTTATGTACACCAGACATTGATGCTGGAAAGTCTAGTCCATATGAAACAGCCCCAATAAGCTCCAAAATCCGGAATGGTCCAATATGTCTCAGCTCAAGTTTTCTCCGCCTTCCGAATCGCTGAACGTCTTTCATAGATGATACTTTCAGCACAACTACCCCTTCAAATCTGAAACTCTAAAGGTCTTCGCATAGCCCTTTTTGCCAACTTTAAGCGGCTAGAATCTGTTCTCTGATCAATGTTACTCTCTCAGTAATCTGTCTCATAAGCTTTGGCCCAAGCATTAAACTATTCTTCGACTCTACCTAATATATAGGCGATCTGCAAGGCCTCCCGTACGATGCTTCATACTGGGCTATACCAATTGTCACTTGATATCTGTGGTTATAAGTAAACTCTATCAGTAGAATATAATCCTCCCAGCTATCTTGAAAGTCAATGACATAAGCCCGCAACATGTCTTCCAACATCTTATTTACTCTCTCATTTGGCCGTCCGTTTGTGGGTGGAATACACTACTTGTAAGATAAATCTGTTGCCAAACGAATCCTGGAAACCCATCCAAAAATGCGAAATGAACACTGAACCTCGATCCGATACCATCATACCTGGAACTCTATGAAGTCGAATTATCTTCCGAACAAATATCGTCGCATACGTCTCAGCTGTACAGTTAGTCTTCACTGGAATAAAATGTGCTGACTTCGTTAGTCTATCTATTATCACCCAAAAAGAATCATTTTCTTTCTTCGACTTCGGCAACCCTACAATATAGTCCATAAAAATATCCGCCCACTTCCATTTTCGAAATGGGTAAGGACTAGAGTGTTCCTGTCGGTTTCTGATGTTACTCCTTCACTTGTTGACAGGTAAGACACTTAGCTACATACTCTGAAATCTTCCTACGCCTATCACTCCACCAAAAGTGTCTCTTTAAGTCCTTGTACATTTTAGTTACTGCGAGACATATGTAACTACTCTCTGAGTCTGCATCAAAATGTCTCCTAACTCTGCCAATGATGTATTTGTCTAGACCACAAATATCCTGTCGTTGCTCAGAATAGTTAAAACTGGCACTGTAGACAATTTAGCCTTCAAGGTATCAAAGACCTTCTAGTACTCCATACTCCAAATGAACTATACACCCCTCTTCGTAAGGCGTGTATGTGGTGTCGAAATCTTTGAGAAGTCCTAAATAAACTTCTAATAATAGCCGGCTAAACCCAAAAAGCTATGAATCTCTATCTCCGTCTTCGGCGGATTCCAAATCAAGAACTGTGGAAATCTTAGCCGGGTCTATTGCTATGCCCTTTCTGCTGATGACGTGACCGAGAAATATGATCTTCTGAAAGTCAAAACTCACATTCACTAAACTTGACAAATAACTGATGCTCCTGTAGAGTCTACAAAGCTAACTAGAGATGCTGCTTGTGCTCTACCTCCAATTTCGAATAAATGGGGATGTCGTCGATAAAACCATCATAAACTGATGCAAGAAGGGACGAAAAACCCGGTTCATCAAATTCATGAATACCACGGTGCATTAGTCAACCCAAATGACCTGACTAGAAACTCTAAAGATTCACATAAAATTAGAAAAACAGCTTTGGAAAAATCCATTTCCGAAATCCGCAACTATGATAACCAGAACGAAGATCAAATTTCGGGAAATACTACATTCTCTGCAACTGGTTGAACAAGTCATCAATCCTAGGTAATGAGTACCTATTCCGGATAGTGACCTTGTTCAGCTCTCTATGATCAATACACAATCTCATATTACCGTCCTTCTTCTTCACGAAGAGGACCGGTGCGCCCCACAGAGAAATAACTCCTACAAATAAAACCCTGAGCTAACAACTTGTCCAATTGGGTCTGAAGCTCTCTCATCTCAGCTGGTGCCATACGATAGGGTGCGCAGGATATCGGGGCTGTGCCCGACTGTAACTCAATACAAAACTTGACCTCTCACACAGGAGGTAACTCAGGTATGTCCTGAAAGACATCCTGATACTCTGAGATAACTCTAGTCTCCAATAAATCAATACTCAGATCCCGTCGCATTGCCTGCTCGATGTACGCCAGAAATAACTCCGCAAAATGGTTGCCCTGAGGGGTTACTACAATCATCTCGGACCCATCGGACTCTCGTAAATTGACTGTCTTCACAAAGCAGTTAATACTAGCCTGGTAGGAGGATAACCAAACCTTATCTAGGATAACATCGAACCCGGACATATACAACGCTATCAAACCGACAACAAACTCTGACTCATCTAATCTGATGACATATCTCCTATAAATAGAGTGGACACCTCCCCTAGAGGAGCAGATACTGACATCGGAATATCTAAAGAATGTGTTACAAGCTGAAGCCTATCAACAGAGGTATGAAAGATAAGCGAATTTTCTAAATCAAATTAGATCCGAGCTGAAAAGAAAATCATGAATAAAGCTCTGCTCGTATCCTGATCATGCGGTACTACTGAATAGACTCTGCTGGATAATGTAAATCTCCTGGATAATGCAACTATGGCCTGCTGACCCTTAATCCTCGGATTAATAAGTAGTGCCTCTATTTCCCCACTGCTAGCTGAAATTATGACTCTGAGACTGTCGTTCATGACCTCTATCTTGCTGGCTTCCTGCTAGTGTACTGCGGCAAGTCTTTCGCTCTTTGTTCGATCTTGTTGTGATTGTAACATGTACTCCGAACTCTGCACTACTTCGGCGCTCTCGAATCATATTGTGCTCCTTTCTTATGATATCCTTGTTGCTGGGTTAAATCATTCTCCCGCTGCGAGGATTCTCTAGTTTCCGCAATAGTTCTCTTGCCATTGGCGTTTCCACTATTCTGGTCTTGATTTCTTCCTTCACTATGGGCATGTCTCCCTGCTTTACTTAGACTAGCTCTAACTGCAAGTAGTGACTAAAATTTTCCCGAATAGGTAATAGTTGCTACCCCATCAAAAATCTGGATGTTGTTGCTATCCTCCAGCAATGCCCTCAGTGCTGAATACATCTAACTCCTGCTTGGTACTAAGTCGACGTTCAAGGAATTTTCACATACTTCTTCTCTTATAGGTTGCTAAATGAAGTTGGTGCGTCTTGAAACTCTGGTGCTCTCATTGTCTGATATCTTTCTTATTCTTTCAGAGCTAAACCTCCTGTTCTGTGGTTCTATAAATAGCTGATTGTGATGGTGGTGCCTTCATAAATATTGCTTCTTTACTTTCACGACGGGTACAACCGGTGATGGAACTCCTTAAAGTGGTACTGCTGACGGAAACAGATACACTTCTTGCTCCTCGAGTGTTGTAACATCTTATTGCTAACAGTGCCATGAAGTCGATCAAATACTGTGGAGCCTGCTGCGGCTCTGCTCTACATGCCCAGCTCTCCAGGTACCAGTTTTACCTCGACCACATCCTCGTTTTGATATTTATAGTATCAAAAGGAGAGCTTAATTATCACAGTAAGTGAGATAATAAAAATATATATACAACGCATCACAATACGAATTCATAACACATAGTATTCACGCAAATACCTTCAATCAACATAAAAATAGTTGTCATAAAAAAAATATTCTCAAATTTTGAGATATACGCATATATCGTCCTCACTCATACTAGAAAATCCTTACGGACTCTATACATGAATCCTAAGAAACTCTATCCTAGCTCCACGACTCGACACAGGATGATCCTAAGGATACTGGAACTAGAGCTCTGATACCAACTGTGACGCCCCTGGGTTCACACAAGGCTGCAGTCCAAGGTAAAACCAAGAATGTCAAACCTGCCATGCACCACACCGTGCAATAACATGTTTCACCATCACAATTAACATCTATCTAGTAGAATCAACAACTGGTGTAGGTACAAAACAGGTAAAAGACAATACAAGGAATACTGATGAAATGATAATAGTCACAAGGATAGAGATCAAAATAATATTTCATCATCCAACATACAGGAATACAAAGTCAATGTCTGAAATGAATAAACTGGAGTTCTTAACAAATCTCAAATACAACAAGTCTGAGTAAAGGAAATAAGGCACACAGCCTTTACACATCTAGAATAAAGTCCTCAAATGTCTAAACAAAGTCTACAGTGGAGCTCCAAAATAAAACATATCTAAAAATAGTCAGCTGAACACTAAAGTGTGTCGCCATCGACCTGCGACTCTCCGGGCATCTGGCTCGTTACCTGAAAGGGGGAGGGACAACGAGCGTCAAAGCGCTAGCGAGTAACATTACAACCAACCCCAAGGGATAGGGCTCGTTGTATATGAAAATACAGTGAATACATAATATTCTAAAATCATAGATCCTAACAAAAGAGGATTTTAGTATTTAGAGATTTACAACACGAGCATAGGTACGTCGAGCGAAATAATCCAAACAAGGAAACCCTCATGTATATACCTTGTATCTCAAATTGTAAATCCCTAAACACCAAACCCAAGATCTAAAACAGGAACAATAATAAAGAGAAATACAACCCATTTCAGAACTTAAATACTGTGTCATGTCATAACCAAATAAGTGTCAAAGGTCAAAATTACATAAATGTCATGTCCAGCCTAGGTAGCTATCATGTCTAAATCTCATGTAATCATGTCATGTCCTGATTCAGATAAGTGTCATACTCATAGCTTAACAAATGTCCACATATGTTCTAATAGGTAAATGTCCAACATAAGGACTGAAATGGATTATAGTCCAACACGAGGACATTAATGGATTATAGTCCAACACGAGGACTTTAATGGATTATAGTCCAACACGAGGACTGAAATAATATAGTTTGCCCAACACATGGACCAATTAGTAAATATCAATGAGATATGTGAAAAGATACACTTATACAATTTTCACACGCGTCTCGGTGTATGATTCTAAACTGGTGTCCTCAGGTCATCTATCATGCCTGGATAGATAGTAAAACTGAAATCTAAATATCAAATAATCGAGGCAATCCCTC
This sequence comes from Asparagus officinalis, assembly GCF_001876935.1. NCBI lineage: Eukaryota > Viridiplantae > Streptophyta > Magnoliopsida > Asparagales > Asparagaceae > Asparagus > Asparagus officinalis. The sequence goes on along the minus strand of NC_033798.1, from coordinate 60,618,269 downwards.
GAACACACGAAAATACACAACAAGAACAACTGTGCACCAAAACTGTGCGGCGGTCGACCGACCCGGTCGACCGCACTCGGAGTAGAAACTTACTATGCAGCAGAAAACCTCACGGTCGACCGCCGCGGCGTGCGGTCGACCGCCAAGACATCGCGGTCGACCGACCCGGTCGACCGCGCAGTGGGCAGACGAGTTCTGCCCCTTCTGCGCGCCCAGCGGTCGACCGGTGCGGTCGACCGCAAGGCAGACAGAGGCCCAGATCTGGGTTTTTCTGTCAGCTTCGAAACCTATATATTCCATTCTCTCTTTGAGTTTACAGCAACATAGCATTCTTAAAATGTCATATAATAGATAAAAATGAAATTTTCCACATTTAGAAAACATTACCAAGATCCCAAACATATTTCAACATGATCTATATATTATTAAAACAATAAAAGACAGAAGTTTACTCCTTTTAAAAACATATTCAGATCTATATCTCTTTAATAGAATTCATTGGTGAGCTTTTAAAATATGAAACACCTGAATCTCATAATATATGCTATAATGATCTATTAGCTATTCATAAAATACGAATTTGGCCCAATAAAACCCAATAAAACTCAAACAAAGCATGAAAAACAAAAGGGGGAGAAGTTGGGCGAGATGTTACTCGCCTCTGATGTGGAGAATGCTCCTTGATCTGTAGGAAGATGATCCCCTGTTGAATCCCTCAGAAAATATGCCGAGAATCCTTCGAAATTCCCCCAAAATGCCAAAATCCGAGCTAGGGTTTAGAGAGGAGAGAGAGAAGGGGGCTGAGGCTATTAGGGTTCAAAAGAGGGTTCTGAAAGCTTCAAAACGAGTATATATACCTAGGGTAACAAGCGGGTGTTGTATAGACAAAACCCGACCCGAAACAGAACTGACAGTTCGACTGCGCAGAGATCTGGGTCATGCTCAGACTGGGGTTAGGTAAAATGACTGTAACTTTCTCCTACAATCTCGGAATGAGGTGATCTAAGATTCATTGGAAATCTCTTGAAGATATCTATAACTTTTATCTTATACACTTTTCCAGATTTTGACTGAAACAATATGAAAAACATAAAAACTCTCAACTAGTCAAAATTCTCAGATTCTCACTCTTTGCCTTTGTGCATGTTTTGTAAATTTGAACTCATATATTCACAAATATACATTGAATTGACCTCAAATCAATTCTTATCATACTCAAACATCAAAGATATATTATTTTCACCATATAACATATTTATAATTATTTATCACATTATATTCAAATTTTCAGGGTTTTACAAAATCTTAGAAGGTCCAGGAGCGCTTGCTACATTGGTTGCTCGAGAAGCACCATCGAAGTACAAACGCCATACTTGTTGGTACGAAGTTGTGTTGACTTCATGGGTTTCATCTGGCAGATCGTCATATATCTCAGTAGTATCCATAGTTGGATTTGCTGCCAAGAGGTCACAGATGGCCTGTCCTTTTACTGACTTCTGTTGTTTAAAGTGCAAGTCATATTGGGACAAGAGCAAGGCCTATTTTGCTAAACGCCAATTCATGAAAGCTGGCTGTGTCATGAATACTCGGACTTGGTTAACTTTGGAGATAACATAAATAGTCTGTCCTACCAGGTAATACCGTATCTTTTGAATTGCGAATACCAAGGCGAGACATTCCCTTTCGATCATGGGATATCGGGATTCTGCACCTACTAAGGTCCGACTTAGATAATATACTGCCTGTTCATGACCGTTATCGTCATCTTGTGCAAGTAATGCACTTAATGAGTGGCTCGTCGCCTTGATATAAATCAAAAACGGTTTGCCTGATTTCGGTGCAACGAGTACAGGAGACTTTGAGAGATATTCTTTAATACTCTCGAATGCTTTTTGACAAGCGTCGTCCCACACAAACGACACGCCCTTCTATATGAGTTTGGAGAATGGTTGCCATTTTCCTGAAAGGTTCGAGATGAACCGACGGATATAAGCTAACCGACCTTGCAATCCTATGAGTTCCTTGAGATTTCTCGGAGGTTGTAATTCATTAATTGCCTTTACTTTATCAGGGTCAATGCGGATACCCGTTGTAGTGACGACAAATCCCAGAAACTTACCACTGGACATTCCAAGGAAAGACTTGGTGGGGTTCATCTTTAACTGGTGAGTTCGCATGAGCTCGAACATGGTCCTTAGGTCTTTGATATGATCGTTTTTATTACGACTCTTCCCTACCAAATCGTCGACATAACATTCGACAGTCTTACGGAGATGTTCTTGAAAAATCTTAGACATAGCCCGTTGATATGTGGCGCCCGCGTTCTTTAACCCAAAAAGCATCACTGTATAGCAGAATACTCCGAGAGGTGTCCTGAATGCAGTATGTTTTTCATCGTCCGGGTACATCTTGATTTGATTGTAACCCAAGAACCCGTCCATAAAGGACATTCTCTCAAACCCACACGTGTTATCGATAATAACATCGGTGATAGGGAGAGGGAAATCATCTTTCGGACATGCATTATTCAAGTCTCTGAAGTCAATGCATATCCTTATTTTTTCGTTCTTCTTGAGGACCGGAACAATGTTCGCGAGCCAATCCGGATGTTGTTCTTCCCGAATAAAACCGGAATCGATTAGTTTTTTTACCTCTTCTTCAATCACTTCCATGATTTGTGGACGAAATCGTCTTTGCTGTTGTTTGATAGGTTTTACATCTGGTTTGATGTTAAGACGGTGGGCTGCCACGTTCGGATCAAGCCCTGGCATATCTTCGTAATTCCAAGCAAAAACATCTATGAATTCTCTGACGAGGGAAATTAAGTCCTCTTTTTCCTCTGGTGGAAGACTATCACTTATAAATATTGGCTTTGGATTCGTCTCATTACCCATATTTATCTAGACCACTTTATCTTCGGTAGGAGGTTCTCTTTGCTCGAATCGATCTCCATACTGTATATTTAGATGGTGAATCCAGGGATCCTCCCAAGCCGGTAGTTGATCATCTTCTCGAATAGTGGAAGGGTCGACTGTGGTCATATTCGACATCAAGCCTTTGAACACCTCTCCCAGGCTGACATCTGAATCCCAACTGGAAGAGTCAGATGAGTATCCATCTTGATTTGTTAAATGGTCTACGATTTGCCAGCAACACTCGTCATCAGAAGCATAACCCAGACCCCTTTTATAGCTATAATAGTTATAAGACTTTCCTTCTGGTACATAGGCCATACGAGGTGGAACTCGTGGGCCTCGACCAAAACAAAGCCCTTCTTCAAGCGCAAAATTATATCCCCATTTTTCCATGTAATCACGCGTGAAGGCCAGATCTCTCTTCATTTTTATCTTCACTTGGAGAGAAATACGATGGCGGGGATATTTCCCCTTTGCCGAACACTAACTCTTTTTCACCCCCTGCCTTAGCAGGAATGACAAAGGTTGTTCCTAACGAGTCTTGGAAGTGTTTTTTCGTGAAGCAAGATGACTGAAGCGGCATATGTACGTCGGGATTATTGTACAACCCTTGCACTACATTAGCCAAACACGGTAAGTACTCTAAATCGTTATTTATTACTTCTTCGGCAAGTTGCTAATTACAACTACCGTCTGACGATTCGCCATCGTCAAGACCAATTACAAAGGGTACAATGTCATTTAGTACAAAACCACCATTGTAATCAAATCTTGCTTCTGTGTCTGCTTCTCCCCCACTATTCGTGCCTTGAGCTGATGATTCAGTATCAGATTCAGTACTGTAAAGGAGGGAATCGGTAAAGTAATTTTCCAATCCTTTAAACGGTTGCTTATCTGTGACCACCGTCTTGACTTCATTATTGGCATCTACGTATTTTTGACACTGATGAAGAGTAGAAGGAACTATAAGATTACCATGGATCCACGGTCGACCCAATAGTAAATTATAGGAGGTCTCTGCATCGATTACGTAGCACGTAACTTCGGATTTTAGATCCCCAAGTTGATATTTTATCCGGATTTTACCCAAAGGTCTGGATCCACTAGTATTGAACCCATATATAACGGTACCTGTGGAAGCCAGCTTGCTTGCCGGGATTCCAAGATTGTGCATCAATCGGAGTGGCATGATGCTAACAGCGGAACCCGGGTCGACTTGGACCCGGTTAACGACGCTGGAGCCAATATATCCAGTGAAGTATAAAGGCCTATCATGCTTTGAATTCCTCACTTGCATGTCGTCCTTAGTGAACGTGATATGAGGAAATTGTTTGGCCGATAAATTACAAAGCTAAACTGATGATTCCATTTCTTCCCGGGCTGGCTTAACTTGCGTGAGGAACGCGTCGGAATCGGCTAAAGCTTCTCGCAATGCCTCTCTAGTATCCTTGGAGAGGTGCAACAACTCATATAAAGTTATTCTTGCTGGGATGTTAGCTAGCTGAGCCATGACATCAAAGCGGTAGGGAGTGTTTGAACTTCCCGGTTTATCTCTCCCAATCGGACGATTGAATCAAGACTGCTTCGGGTGCTGAGCCTGCTGAGGTTGAAGCTCTTTCTCTTTTTGCTTATTAGCTGACTTCTGTTGAGCCTTTTCAACTGGTGCAGGGGGAGTTGTAACCACCCCCAGTTTGGCTAATGTCTTGGCATTTGCGTCAGAAGTTTCGGGGTATTTATAATGATATTCATTCCCACCCCTAGTGGCAAGAACGTCTTGTTCATCTTCAGAGAGTGATAATGTGGGGATACCTTCATCATCTTTTTCGAGAATTGCTGTGGTGGGACAGCAGGTTTTGCCTTTACCTCTGTACTTTTTCTTAGATGAGGACCCTGTCCATTGCTTATCTTCTAACAAGTCCGGATGGACCCAAAGAATTTCGCCGCTAGGAGTTATGTGTTGTACGAGCCCTTTTTGACGTTGTCCATAAGGATCATCGTTGACAGTCTTCATTTGCACCTTGTATACGGGCTCTGGTTGAAACCACGCCAGAGGGACAGAACCAAAGCTAACAGAAACAGCGTTCGCGCCCACCTTCTTTTCTTTAGGCTGCTTTGGAGTGATAATTCCTACATCGATTAAGGCCTGAATCTTGTCCTTGAGAGCGTAGCACGTCTTCGTAGGATGATGGACTGTTCTGTGAAATGCGCAATATCGCGGATCCGTAATTTTCTTAGCTCCTTCATGATTAGCGATCGGAGGCAGCTTAATTTTGTTATTTTCCATCAAATACTTGAAGATACCAGGGATCTCATCTTCCTTGAAGGAGTATTCCTTCGGGAATTTTGGCTCAGAAGTTTTCTGTTGCCTCGGAGGTTGTTGTTGTCATTGGGGCGTTTGTTGCTTTGGCACTTGTTGCTGCGGCTGCTGTTGGGGTTACAATTCAAATGTCTGATTCACATCTACTGCGTTCGCCGGTCCTTTCCCTTTACCACAGGGGGTAAAATTCTTTTTTTGGGTATTATTTGCCGGTTGTCCCCTTTCAGCTTTTTTTCTTTTGAGGAAGCATTCAGCCTGCTCTCCTCGCACATTCAATTCCTTCCATGTCTTAGATGGTGCAGTGCCCATAGCTTCCAGTATATCTATGGAAAGGTTATTGTGGCACGTTTGGAGGATGAATTCCTCCGTGACCGGGTCTCGACAGTTCATTGCCTTGTTTCGGAAGCGCTTAACAAAGTTCTCCACGAGCTCTCCATCTTTCTGCTTTTCTTCAAAGAGCGTTCCGATCGATACTTCCGTGTCGTCGTCGAAGAAATTAGCGAGAAACATGCTTTCCATATCGTCCCATGTATTGATACTTCCTGGTTTAAGCCGGCGGTACCAGTCAAACACAGCTGCGCGAAGGGTTCCTACGAATGATCGTACCATCAGAGGTTCATTGCCCGAAATGATCCCCAGGTAGGACTTGAAGTAAATCAAGTGTTGGGTAGGGGAGCCCCTCCCATCGAATGGAGTGAAGTTAATTAAACTGAACTTTGGCGGGTATGGAATGGAGTCCCACTCTCTCGGGTAGGGACACGGAATGCCAGTCTTTTTTACTTCTTGGGCAGACATCAAAGCATTGATTTTGCTTTCCAAGTCTTTTATCTTAAGGTCTTCGCCTACCTCTCTCTTCTGGCGATTTTGAGGATGGATATTAGCGCCACCCCCAGTGTCGTTATTTCTAGTAGGACCACCCCCAGCGTTCAGGTCAACGGGAGGGTCATCAGCATTGATATTTTCCTCCACTTCTGAGTCGCTATCTATCTGATTAGTAGTCGGACGACGGCTAGATTCACCGCGTTGATTTGTCAATTGCTGGAGTTGTTGAGCATGTAAATCTTTAACACGTTGCACAGCCATCTCCATTTCGATTTTAAAGTCCTCTTTCTGCTTTGTCAAAGCTTCTTGAAGAAGTTTAGCCATCTGTTCAGTAGTGATCATAAATGACTCTCGAGTCTGTCCCGTACTGGACACAGTGGCATCCGAAGTGATTGCAGAGTTGGCATCCGACGCCTCATCGTCTGAGGACTGTCCTCTCTGAATTCTGTTGTAATCTCTAGGCCTAATAGCCTCGGTTCGCAGCCGAGTCAATCGTTGGGATATTTGCGGGAAAGGTTCAGGACTGTAGCGTCGCATGGATTTTCCTTTTTCTGCCATGTTAACCGTGAATTCCGAGAATTCACGTTCCTGAACGGCCGGCTTTCTTTTACGGAAACGTCTTGGTTTGTGTCTCACCGTTTCTGTAGAAAGTCTTTCAAACACCAAAATCCTTTGTGAGGCAGTCTTGGAACAGTTACATTCTGACAGTACCGCCTTAATAAGTTTAGTACATGGACAACGAGAATCCGTTTCCCGGGTATTTCTCTTCCGAGATCTATTCATACCCCCAGTCTGATAGTATAACTCATCGATATGATTATCGGAGCAACCTATCTTGTGTTGGCATAATCCTCCCATTCTAATATCGTCGTCTTCTGACGAATAAGGCTCTCTTTGAGGATATAACGCCTTGTCGTTATTTTCAAGAGTCGCTCGTTTGAAAACACGCCTTCGTGTGTGTGAGGACTCAACAGGCTCTTGGACTTCTACCCGCAGTCCAAGGCGAGTAGTTACCGGTAATTTCTCCATAAGAGGGGTCTTTGACTTACTGGAGAATCGCGTACGACCCCCAGTCTGACGAACTATACGGGATTCATCTTTATGCGAAGGACCAAGACGATCCGTAATGCTCATTTTAAATCGGGACAAGTCCACGCTGCCGTGGGGCTCTACAGAAGGTGAGGAAGTCGCCGGAACAGAAACAGGAGCTGTCGGAGACTCAAAACTGGTCGCGGGAGGTGAAATTTCTGTAGACGGAGGTGAACCGGCTTGGCGGTGACGCGGGCCAGCAAAAGGTGGCTCGGCCTTGGCCGAGCCAGCGTTTAGTGGCTCAACTGCTGCGGGATGAGGTTCTTGATTTTGAACTTTCAACTCCAAATGTCCTCGCCCTTTCCTTGTGGAGTTTCTCCTATTCCTACGAGGGGAGGATGATCGGGAAGAGGAGGATAAGTATTCTTCATATTTTGCTTGATCGAAATCATATTCGACCTCTTCGTTGATCGGGATGATAATCTTTGGTTGTGACACTACAGCTTTGGCAGAAAAGCTGTCGGCTCCCACTGTGGTCGCCAGTTTGTTTGTGTCAAAAGTTGCCTTTTCCATTGTTTTCAAAACCTGTTACACCGTTTATCGATTACAAGTTCAAACTGAAAGAAAAGTTGATCTTTTTATAAGATCTTCTTACAACAAAAAATAAAGATTACAACTTTATCAAACAAAACACAGCAGTAGTTTATCTCCCGCTGCTTTGCGTGGGATCTTTGTCTGTGCCGGGGACGCGTTAGTCTGTGGACCACCGTAGATCAACCCGATAGACAATATAATTACGCTCTTGTTTCACGAAGGAAACAATTACGGAAGCGACAATCACGACCAAGCGAGATTGTGGCTCTTCTCGAGATTAAAACCAAGTTTAATCCGGAGGAAAGAAGGGGAAAGAATCACAAACCTTTCGAAGGGGCTTTTTTTATGAAAGTATTCGCCAAGCTCTGATGATTCTCCTCTGAAATTCGTGGTTAACTGGACAATTTGACAGCACCTCGCCTTCTCAATCTCAGATCCTCTTTAAAGAAGACCCTAGGCTTCTATTTATAGGCTTTTGGAGATGTCCTTTTGAATAAGAATTTGTGTTTAAACGTCATCTGTAGTTTATAACTGTCTAAACGTGTTTAGAGATAACCTCAGAACAGTTGGAGAGGTTCTGGGACAAAAGAATCCTTAAAAATCATCGAAATCCGTGTTTAGGGAGGTTTTGTATTCAGTAAGAGTCCTGGTGGCTTGGAACTGTGCGAGTCACCATTTGGTGGCTCGGAACTATGTGAGTCACCATTTGGTGGCTCGCATGGGTGCGAGCCACCATTTGGTGGGCATGGGGGCAAGAATCCTTAAAAATCATCGAAATCCGTGTTTAGGGAGGTTTTGTATTCAGTAAGAGTCCTGGTGGCTTGGAACTGTGCGAGTCACCATTTGGTGGCTCGGAACTATGCGAGTCACCATTTGGTGGCTCGCATGAGTGCGAACCACCATTTGGTGGCTCGCATAGGTGCGAGCCACCAATTGGTGACTCGCGCCTATACGGGTCTCCAAGTGGTGTTTCGTCCACTTTTTTGATACTTTGACGATTTGTAATTCTTCCAGTTCTCTTGTTTTGCGTACGCTTCATCGCTTCGCTGACTTATGCATTCTATTGATCCAATTCATACACTTACTGATGTTGGATAAATTCCCTTGACTTGGATAATAACGTTTATCGTCTTTTCCTTGTCTTGAACTGTGTTTAAGGACTTATAGGCAATTTTTAACCCCTACAATAGTCACTTAATATTTGAATGCCGCTTGTTCTGTTCCCCGCAACAGGATAATTGCAAATAACATTGAGGTGATACTCACGTGAGTTGGTTAATATAAGTTTGTGTAATTCATTAACCAATTCATCGAAAGTACACGATTTTGTTATAAACAACGGTCTCATCACACCTCCTTCATAAACGGGCATATTATTTTCGAGATAGTTAATTTTCCCATCATATGAACAAAGAATTACGATTCGATTGTTCATCATTACCTCTGAAGAATAAAAAATTCATGATCAATATTACACGAAAAAACATTAAAAAATGTTACTTACCATTAAATCCTATCTTATAAATTTTAGAAACCCATAATTTTAACCAAATTCATATATCAATATCAAACATATGTAGTAACACTAACATTTATATTTTTTGATAATTTCCCCTCTAAATACACCAAATTATTTAAATTTTCTTATCAATCTTCCTAAATAATTCACAAGTAATTTCTAAAATCTAATTTTTTTCAAGTAATTATCATGATATAGTGAGAATATACAAGAATTTAGGAGGAAATTTTTTTAAAAGATTTTACCATAAATTTTTCCTAATTTTCGGTGAACTCCGGCGATGACAGCGGCGAGAACGATCTACTCTGGTGAGGATGATGACCACCGATGGTGGGGACTTTGGCGACGTGGCGGTGGGGAACAGTGAAGAGAGGGTTAGGGTTTCGGTTTGGGAACAGGTGAGAGAGGGGTGTGGGTTGGGTGATGACTTCACGGGGTTGGGTCTTATTTAGGCGTCTACAACTTCACGGGAGTTGAACTCCCGTGGAGTTGTAGTCAAAAATTTTCCGAAAGTTGGCTTTCTGGAAATTAGACTGAAACTCCACAGGAGTTTAACTCCCATGAAATTTTTGGCAAGTTACAAACTTCATGGGAGTTGAACTTCCGTGAAGTTTATTCAACAAATACAAGTTCACGGGAGTTCAACTCCCGTGAAGTTTGTTTAAGAGACAAAACTTCATGGGAGTTGAACTCACGTGAAGTTTTAGTAGATTGTTAAAAATCTGCTAAACTTCATGGGAGTTCAACTCCCGTGAAGTTTCAGAATTTTTTTTTAAAACCGACCTGGTTTCTTCGTCAGGGTTGAAACCAGGTCGTTTTTTAAAAATAAGTGCAAAAGATCGAGGTTGTTTTTTAGGATTAAATGTTGAAAGGGGTTGGTTTTAAAAAATTTTCTAAACGTGAAGAATGGGGTTTTTCAGCCTATTTCTATCGGTTGAGGGAGGAAATGGAAGTGAAAATTTTTCTGACGTGGAAAGGTTTTTCGGAGTCCATTTCCCAATTTATTGTTGCGTATCAAACCGGTTACTTAGAGTGAGAGTAGTGAAAACTGTTTCTAAGGCCACTTTAGATGAACCAAGCAGGCCCTAATATCTTTAGTAAGCTTATTTTGTATTGTCTTGATCGTGGTCCAAATGATAAGAACAATCTCAGGGACTAAACATTTGATTACTATTTAATTTAGTTATAAAAAATAATTGATTTTTATTTTTCAATTACGACCCTAAACCACACATTTAAGATTATTGTCTTTTCACTTATTCCACGTCTTGCTTGCATAAAAATTGAAGTATGAACTGATGTCGAGTATTTCAACCTCGATGATCTATTAATGTATGCGAAGCTTGTGACCATATTCTGAAGCAACTTACACCTAGGGGTGAAAATGAACCAAATAATTAACAAATTGTTCGATAATTGTTCGAATAATTATTCGGTCATATTCGATTCGGTAGTTCATTTACCACTTAATAAATATTTTTTAGTATTTGAGTTTACTAACAAATAGAATTTAACCAGATGTATATTCGATTCGTTTGTCTATTAAATATTCGTTTAAAATTTGAGCACAACTTATTATTTGTATTATTGCACATATGATGTCATATTTTTAACCCACTTACTATTTCTACTTAAGTTTTATATACTAATTTTAAGACTTAAATAATCTTAAATCTGTTAATTAAAATTTAGATTTAAATACATATATATACATCATATATTATAAAGGAATAATTCTTATTTATGGATTTTAATACTATTTGAAGATCAAATTATTTAGCGGAATAAATATACTTTGATATTCGATAAGTATTCATGAATATTCATGAATATTTATCAAATACCAAGTATATTCGATAAGTATTCATGAATATTCATGAATATTTATCAAATACCAAGTATTCGAGTTCGAATTCGAAAAACTAGATATATGAATATTAGAGTCCGCATTCGAATTCGATAATTTTAAACAATTACAAATACAAACACCTTAGTATTCGATTTGATTCGATCGTTTACCACCCCTACTTACACCCGTCTATATTACTTTTCCTTTTAATTTTTTTTCTTTTACTTTTTTTTATTTACTTTTACTGAAGTCACGTGACCTGAAATTGAACATTCAAGCCTCACCAATATATCAACTTGTCTGCATGACTAGTAATGATCTATTCTGCTAACCTGGAGCGTCTATTGTGTTAAATTTTAGAAGTTAAACCTTAGAATCCCTTTGAACTACATCATCCGCTGACAAATACGAGATATGTTAGGACTTTTCATTTAGGGCGCGTTTGGTTCACATTTTTTCAGCCCGAAAGCTGACACAAATGTCCATTCTGTGTCAGATTTCAAGCTCAAAAAATTGAAACCAAACGCGCCCTTAATATGCCTGCATCCTTTCCCTGTACCTAAAGATGTGAAATCTGATTTTTCATGTCAATAGCCACAATTAAAAGGAAAATTTAGAAAAATGGCACACGCGTAGCACAAATTTCCAGAAAAATATTTGCTCGATGGCTTCTTCTATAGTGACAGTGAAGGAACAATATCTAGTGGGCATGGGAAAAACCTAGTTGCAAGTGCACAACTATCAAGTTATAGTATAAAAGATCGATTGAATCCTCGAGGAAGGTGTTGTAGGAATTAATCAAAATTGGTATCTAAGTTATGTGTTGTGTAGACAATTAAGAGTGATAATTGTGGAGAGATAAAGAGAGTGAGTGTGTTTATATGCAAATAAAGCAAAACTAGATTAAGAGTGGAAGAAGAGATTAAACGAAAATAAGAAACAAATAAATAGAAATCAAGAATAAAAGGGAAAATCACAAGTAAAAAAGAGAGAAAAACAATTAGAGAAATGGGGAATCTAGAATTGAATCCACTAACAAATTTCACTTAGAATTTATGAACTATTCTCCTGTTATCATATTTTACTTTAAATTTATTAAGTATAGACTATCAAACCACTTAAGGAAAACATAACATATTAAATTATCATTCAAGTAAAATTAACATACATGAAAAAAAAAATAACAACTTGATATTAATTCTAGAATTTATAAGTATAAACTACCAAACCACTCAAGATAAACATAGATTATAAAATTCTTCTTCTACCAATTAGTTCTCTAGTTGATTATCCTAAACATGATCATTTTAAGAACGACAGCAATTCACAAATCATAAAATATATAAAACTAGTTTTATACAATTCTAGAATTCCTATAAGATTTTAGTTACACATTTTGAGACATAAAAAGATAAAATCTAAAATAAAGACTATGAAAGAAAGTGAACAAAATATAAGGAAATAAAAAATAACTACAAAGTAAGAATAAGAACAAACAAAAAAAAATCTAAACTATGAATATAAAAATAAATCTAACTACAAAAAGAAAAACTTAAGAAAGTAAGTCTATCTTACCAAATAAAAATACAAGAAAATAGTATAAAAATAAAGACATAGAAATAAATCTACTCTGTAAGGCATCAAATTAAATCTAATCTATGAAAATAAATCCTAAAACATGAATATCTAAGCAAAAATAAAAAAGAAAAAGAAAAACTTACACCCTACAACAACGAATGGTAAATCTTGGATTTTGCTTAGAGAACACGAATTAAATCTCCGTTAGAAACTATTTCTGTTGCGAAGCAATCGGTTGGCCAATTAGTTGGTCGACCAATTGGTTTGCTATAGATTTTTATTTTTATTGATTTCTTGACTTGATTTCTTCATGGATTCTTAAGCTTTCTTAGGAGCTTCTTTTGTCTTCATATTTGGGCTTCAATAAATGGTAGAAAATCAGGGAATTTGATTCTTTTAGACTTTTATTCATTAATGCTTTATTAACTATAAATTATGATAAAATATGTTATTAGTAATATATTTATGTAAGTAAGATAAATATTGATGGTAAAAAAATGTAATATAAATATGATTATCATGAGTTTTGACTTTATGGTCTGAAAAGACAAGAAATGGCCTTGGAAAGAGACTAAGAGGCTTCCAGTGTTGAGGAAATTGATGATATTAGGGAGATGGATCTTGGGCTTTGAGTTGAAGAAGAGAAGAAGGATGAAGAAGAAGGGAAGTGGAAATAGCTAGGGGATGGTTTTATTGACGGGTTTCTTGGAATTTCGTGGGCATTGTTGTTGTTATTGGACGTTTTTTGTGAAGGTGAAAGAGGAGGGTGATGGGGAGTTGAAGAGGAGGAAGAAGGGGTTTTGGCATTCAAGCGGTGTGGAGCTTGCAGCAAACATGATGATGATGACGCTGATAAGAGATTAGAGATGAAAGATGTTTCACAAGACTGAGGGTTTGCTACTTTGCGGATATATATAGAGAAAACGGGAGGTGAGCTGGCAGCGTAAGAAATTTCCTACGCTGCAAGTGTATGACATGTGAGCCCCCCTACTAGTCACATCGGTGTGGGGCTCACATGTCATACACTTGCAGCGTAGGAAATTTCCTACGCTGCCAGCTCACCTCCCGTTTTCAAAACGGGAGGTGAGCTGGCAGCGTAAGAAATTTCCTACGCTGCAAGTGTATGACATGTGAGCCCCCCTACTAGTCACATCGGTGTGGGGCTCACATGTCATACACTTGCAGCGTAGGAGGCTAAAGTCAGAAATTGAGGCTGATGAAGTACTTGATTAACCATAGTTAAATATTCAGGAAGGGACTGAAACAGTTGATGCACCTCATGACACTCATACCAGGCTAGCCAGTCTTCATATGTGGAATCACATCCAAGAAGCATGGAGCGTAATTCTGTCCAAAAAGCTTGCATTTGTCCATAATGAGACTGCAGAGAGGAACAACATTTGCTTTATAGAGCAACGCGTTACAGAAGATAATAATCTTTGAACGAAAAAAACCCAAGGTTAGAATGGAACCCGAAGATTTAAATTAGAAACCCAAGGTTAGATTGGAACCTGAAGGTTGTTTGATGCTTTCGGGGGATTTTTTTAAAGTTGTTTTAGTCGAGCATGTTTTGGATTAAAACGAGGGCCACCAGACGTATATCTAGCAAAAGCTATCCGGTGTACATGACAGCTGATCAAACACGCACTTTGCAACAAGCAGACGGGTCCGACAATATGCTGGCACATGAACTTTCATATTCAGGTCTCCAAATTGACTCTGAAAAACAATTACTCCACCATCACTCTATCAAGTAACTATGGATCACAGAGTTGAGACCATGCCTACTTGTATCAGCTTGAGGGCGTACTAGCTAAAACAACTCAGGCAGCATGCGAGCAAACAGTGTCTAATTTATTGATATACTATGCTGCAGTTGATTACCATGTGTTAAAGAGAATGAATGTTCTGAATCTATATCAGACGAGACAAGAGCATTGACGGGAAAGAATATACAATTATTCCTGGGACAACTTTGTCCAGACAAATTAAACATCATCAGTGTCACTTCCCCCAACATGAACTTCATGGCTTAGCAAGTAATTGCTTCCATCAGGACCTGTAACTTTGAACCTGTTCAAGGGTAAAGCTCGCCTGAGTAAAGCATCATGTTATATTCATACATAATTTTGATGCTTGTTTTATTCAAATAACAACAGAATAACAAGTAAAGGTTGAAGAGAACTAGTAGAAATATATTAGAAAGAACCTTTCAAGAATAAATTTTCCTTCTTTATATTTCTGGCTCTTTTCATGTGCAGCCTCCTGTGTAATAAAAAGATTACGCCAATAACATTAGTTGGAAGTAACAATGTTGATCACATACTTAATCAACTCACATATTTCCATCCCACAATTGACCCACAACCAACACAGAATATGTCAGCAACTGTGTGCATCCCAGTCATCATCATCCTCTCCTCATTCAACCCAACAGTAACATTCACTCTGTGAAGCATTGGCCGATATTACATCAAAAATATTAACAGGCACAAATCTGTTAATAAAATAGAATAAAATATGGTGTAAAAGGATATCAACATTCTCATAGAGCATAGGTCAGTTAATAACTTTTGGTTCATAGGATCCATGTGCAATCTTAGAAATACATAAACTGCCTCTAAACATTCTTTTGCGGTGTCTAATCAACAAGTGGAAGCCAGATCTAAGACAAACCGGCACATTAAATGCCCATGATTTATGTTCTCTTTGGAAATGTGTGCCGAAGGCATCATTTTCTGAAAATATATCTGCCTTCCTAATTTAATAAGTTCACTAAAAAACTTCAATAGATGCTAGCATCAGATGGATGGATTAATGGGTATGCACATGCACTCTTCTCCTGTTTCCAGCCGGAAAAAAACCCACTCGTCCATACACCCAACAAACACTAATAGCAACACAAACAAATCACCACCAAACCACCACGAAGAGGAGAGGAAGATAACCTTCAGTTAGGAACAAAATTTCAGTAGATACCAAGGACTAATAACAAGGAACTTCTTCTCCTCTTCGCCCCACCCCAGTCCCAGAAACAGGCAGGTAAAAGAAAAACCCACCCAAAAGAACACCTAGTCTGTACTATACTAATGCCGGAGCTAGAGATTTGTCTAAATGAGTATGCCATGCTCTCTGTTGCAGAGGTATTACATATTTCCCATTCATTCTATATGCTGGATGAGCAACTGTTTATGACTAGGTAAAGAAGTTTTTTTGCTTCTATACCTAGCACAAGTTTTTGTGCTTGGTAATGAGGTGCCTCATTCTCATCCACTCTCCAACTCATGTGAATGTGGCCCCCCATTTGAATGAGTGGAGGAGAATATGCTACCTCACTATCAAGCACAAAAACTTGTGTTTGGTACCAACCAGAGAAAAATGGAGGAACTTGGTACCATGCACAAGTTTGTGCTTGGCAGTGAGGTCTCTCATTCTCATCCACTCTCCAACTCATGTGAATGTGGCCCCCCATTTGAATGAGTGGAGGAGAATATGCTACCTCACTATCAAGCACAAAAACTTGTGTTTGGTACCAAACATACCTATAACATAAAAACTTGTGCTTGGTACCAAGCATACTCATTTTTCTCATATATATATATATGAAAAAAATGAGTATGTTTGGTACCAAGCACAAGTTTTTGTGCTTGGTAGTGAGGTGACATATTCTATATTCCCCTCCATTCATTGAAATCAGGGTTCACATTCACATGGGTTGGGGAGTAGTTGAGAATTGGAATGAGTGTATGAGAATATGACACCTCACTACCAAGTATAAAATTTGTGCTTGGTACGAAGCATACTCATTCTCTCTCTCTCTCTCTCTCTCTCTCTCTCTCTCTCTCTATATATATATATGATGATTTGAAATGGGTTCTGAGTGAAAAAATTCTAGTTCCCTCTAAAATTTTTCAACGGCATCAACATCGACGATGGAACTTAGAGTAATTTAGTAACTACGTATCTATGATTAATCCAAACCCAACCATACTACAGATTTAAGGGACTAATATTGAAAAACCCTTTTAAATAGGATAAATGAAAACGTTCCTCCACTAAGGGGCTGTATGGTTACTTAAATCACCAAAGAAAGCCCATTCCCACTTCTAGGAGAGCTTCTACCTCAGCTAAAACATTTCTTTTCTTTTCATCGCTTTGGTTCATTTTGTAGGCATCAAAAATTATTTATAGGTCCCCGTACGCGGCTCGAGACACAGAAAAGATGATGAACGTTACTATCTGAGTCACAAAAGCTTAATCGACATTGACAAGCGCATGAAGTGAGTCAACGAACCATGCGAAACAACGGAACTTCGGAATAATGGAAACACGAACAAATCGGGAGCTCCGCGCCACTTACGAAAGATAAAATACCCCCGTGTCTCATCCACTCCATAGATGATTCAATCATGGGAGCTTGTGGATCTTCTCGACGGCTTTTTGATGCATCTTAAATCGCATGATTCTGAGTTCGGACGACGAAGATATGGCTGAAACGGACAAGACGCGCAGAACTACGTTCCGGGCCTCGGCGAGACACCTCTTGGTGTCTCGGCCAGGCCGGCGTCCACATTCGCGAAAACCGATTTTTAGCAGTTTTAAGCTATTTTTCGATGTTAACAGCCTGGATTTGTTCTAACTGATAAAATATCATCCAAGAACGTGGTTAAGTGGTTATAACTGAGTATAAGAGTGAATCAACCGTTCTTATCTGAAAACAAAACTCCCGAAGCCTATAAATATAGCCCCAGGGCCTTTATTTTTTGAGAGCTGGAATTCTCGAGCGTTGGCGAAGCCCTGGACTAAAGGAGCATGAATTTTAGAAGAGAGAAGGAGATCGGATCGAGTTCGTCGACATAAAGAAGAGGAGCTCGTAAGATCTACACGTCTCGGTGCTTTGCCTTAAGATTGCCCTATTGCGGTGATCTCGAGAAGAGTGATTATCTCGCCGTTACTGAGATAATTGCTTCTGCTTCTTGATTCCTTCGCGAATTGATGAAGCTCCGGATCTGATATGATCGTTTGGTGGTCCACAGATATCAACATCCCCGTCACAGGCCAAGATCCTACGCAAACAGCGGGCGATAAACACCCGTTGCGCTGTTTGACGAGAGTTGTACTTTTTTTTATTTTTATTGTGTAAGGGTCTTATAAAAAGACTAATCTTTTTATTTTCATTGTAACGATTGAAGTTGTAATGAACACTGCAATGAATACATCAACTTTCTCTCTAAACAAGCTGGCGATCACAATGGGAGGCAATAGTTTCGTCGTCGAGGTTGTCGTGCCACAGCCGACGATCAAGATCCTCGTGGCTGAAGAGGTCGAATACGAGTTCGACCAACAGAAGTTTGAGGAGTACGTCTCCTCCTCCTCCTCCAGATCCACCTCTCTTCGCAAGTGTAGGAAGGCCTTATCCTCCCGGAAGATCCATTGGTCTTCAGATCTGAATACCCAACAAGACGATCTCTCCACTGCCGCTGCTGCAGTTGTACCTCACGATGACCAGACAACGTTCGATGAAGCCAAAGTCACAGATCCAGACACCACCTCCATTAAGGAGTTGACTGTTGAAGGCGTGCTAAATTTGTCGAAGAGGGCTCGTCAAAGGCATCGTCCACGTCTTTCCCGCCAATTCGCTAAGGCTTTGGAGAAAGTGGATGGTCTCCGCTACCAAACGGATCTAAAATCTAGGAGACGCAAATGGCTAAACCATCGCCACAGCGAGCTTTGGGAACCTTCTCCCAACCACCTACTAACGAATGGGTTCGTGTCAAACGAAACCATTCCACTCTTGAGGAGCACATTTAGAAGCATCGCGCACTTCTTACGCATGCCCAGATCCTTGTGCGAAAAGCACAAGAAATGTAAAAGGAAGAGGCGGTTAAGAGATCACCGAGATCCAAACAAGTTTGGATGCCAAAGGCCAAATCAACGCCTAAGGCAAAAGCAAGCAACGTTGCTCCCCAGTCTTCATTAACTTTGGATCCCACTCCTTCTGCCACCACACCTTCAGTGAAACCCTACAGCGACATAGACCTCTCCAAATTTAGAATTCCGTTGAAGGGTCGCCTGGGTCCTTTACACGAAGATCAAGGCAAAGCGCCTGTTAAGGAACGCTTGGGACCGTTGAAGGAACCCCGAGCAACCATCCAGACTAGGGGTCGTATGCGACATCCTAACAAGATGATTCCCGTAACTACCCCACGTGGAGATGCCTGCACAAAACCAGGAGCCCGTTAAAATTTCATCCTCACACGGGTGTGATTCCAAACGTATGACTCCTGCTAAAGCCAATAAAGCGCTACCTATTCAGAAGAAGACGTGCCGAACAGACGACAGCATTCCATATAAGGAATCAAACCAACAGCCGATAGGTTACTCTGATCGTAACGTTGATGGGTTGTACTATCGGACTGGGGGTATGAATAAATCTCGAAAGAGAATTATCCGGGAAGCGGACTCTCACTGTCCGTGTACCAAACTTATCAGGGTAGTATTATCAGCGTGTAGCTACCCCAAGACCGCTCCACAGAGGGTCTCGGTATTCGAGAGGATCTACAATAGAACGACTAAGTCCAAGCCAAAGTGTTTCCATAAGAAACGATCAGTCGTTCAAGGTGACAAATTTCCAAAAGTTACGGTAAATATGGTTGATAAGAGAAAGTCGGCTCGACCTTCTAGCTTCGACCCTCTTGTATCGCATCGTCTGACTCGGCTACGCGCAAGGACCACTAGACGCAGGGATTATCAGAGAATGCAGAGGGGATTATCCTCGGATGATGAAGCATCAAATGCTAACTCTGTAGTCACTTCTGATAAAACAGTATCCAGCCCTGGACAATCCCACGTAGTATTTATGATTAACACTAAGGAAGTAGCCAAAATGGTTGAGGATGCTCTAACTAAGTAGAAGCAAGCATTCAAATTCGAAATGGAAATGACTATGCTACGGATGAGGGAAGAGCATGACCAACAAATCCGAGTTTTGTCGAATCAGATAGGTGAATCCAGTCGTCGCAACGATATTAGCCAAACGGTTAGCGATTCAGATGAGGATGAACACCTTAATAATGATAACCCTCTCGTTGATCAAAACACTGGGGATGGCCTCACTGAGAACAACAACACTGGGGGTGGCCGCATTATTCCTCTTGGAAATTGTCCAAAATAGGATATAGATGAGGAAGAAAAGATGAAGGATCTCGAGAGCAAAATCGACGTTCTGATGTCTGCTCAAGAGGTGAAGAAGATCAGGATTTTGTGTCCTTACCCAAGAGAGTGGGATTCAATCCCGTATCCGACAAAGTTCAACCTGATCAACTTCATGCCGTTCGACGGGAAGGGCTCGTCCACTCAACATTTGATCTATTTCAAATCCCACTTGGGCATGATTTCTAGCAACGAAGCCTTGATGGTTCGGTTATTCGTTGGCACCCTCCGCGGGCCTGCTTTCAATTGGTACAGCCATCTCAAGCCTAGAAGTACCAACAGCTGGAACGATATGGAGAGCTCATCCCTCAGCAATTTCTTTGACGACGACGCCGAGATATCCATCAAGACACTCTTTGAGGAGAAACAGGATTGTAGGCGTCAAAAATTGCCTATAGGTCCCCGAACACAGCTCGAGACGGAGAGAAGATGACGAACGTCGTTATCTGAGTCTAAGAGGATTATCTGACGCCGACAACCGCCTGAAGCGAAACGGCGAATCAAGTGACCTACACGCTCGACAGTCAGCTCGTACCCGCCAATCAGCTCGCATGTATCAGTCAACATGCGTGCGTCAATCAGTTCATGCGTGTCGATCAACACACGCGTGACAGTCAGTTCGTGCACGTCGGTCAATACGCACACGTTAATCAGCTTGCACGCGTCGGTCAACACGCGCACGTCAACCAATTCGTGCGCATGCGTCAATCAACATGCGTACGTCAAACAACACGCATGCGTCAATCAACACGCGTTCGACGGTCGGTTCCGCAACGAAGCGTACAAGTCAACAAGACGATCAATTACGCAAAACGGCGGAAAATACAATGTTAGACCCTAGAGGGGGGATGATTAGGGTCTTATGCTAATCTAATCCGATTAAATACCAATTAAAATTAATTAATGAGTTATCCTAGCAAGTATGAAATACAACAATATAGATGAGCTAGGATAAGCAATATGAACAACAAGATATATCCTAACAAAGAGATATAGGCAATGTATATGCAAGGATATAAAACTAACACAAGGGTAAACAATATGAACTAGATAGTGGATGAAATAAATGAGCAATGCATAATTGGCGATATAAGATAAATGCAAAAGCAAATGCGCCAATGATAAACTCAAACACACTCAAATGATCACGGAGTTCGGACCTTCCGTCCTACGTCTCCGCTCCCCACTCCCGGGGAGAAATCCACTATCACAACCCGGTTTGGAAGCCGAAACTTCTACACACTCGGTTTACAAGTTCACCGAAAACTCTCACACAACAAACACTATGCAATCACACTCTACACCCATACAAGTGTTGGACCTAGCCGTGTCTCCCTCAAGTACTCGGTTACAACCTCTCCCTAGGTTTGTCAACCGACGCCACTCCTCTTGGAACGATCCCCGACTCTCACCACACACTCCTCACTCGGTGTACAAGTGTATTACAAAGTGAATCTCACAATTAGGCTCAATACAATAATTGTTTGTTCTCTACTATGGATGAGAACACAATGAAAGCTCACACTCAATGTTACAACTCTCACAACCCCAAATATATTATGAATGCAAATACAATAAGCTCATGTGGGTATGTGTAACAATGAGATTCAATAAAAAATTAACTCAATAAGAACTAGCAATAAGATTGATATGAAATACAATAGTAAAAATGCTAGGAAATAGAGTTAGAGTTAAGGAAACTTCTCTATAAACACAAAGAGAGGATGATAAAATGTTGAAGATGAACTCTTCAATAGTTGATGTAAACTCCTCTTTGTAACAGCAAACCCAAAACAAACTTAAACCAAAACTAAACAAGCTTAAACCGTTGTTTAAAAAACTTCTTAGATTACTTGAAAGAGAACAGCAATGGGGTATTTATACCCACTCAAAATCTCAGCCAAAAACCGCCAAGCAAAAGACTAAAACAGCCCCAGCCAACAGTAACAAAAATAGCCGTTGGAAGGAATCTGACTGAGCGGTGGTCGACCGAAAAAATTCGCGGTCGACCGCGATCCAGATCCCAATCTAAGAAAACGAGCAGAGACTTATTCGGTCGACCGGTGCGGTCGACGGATGGAAATTTCGAGCTCTCGGTCGACCGGTACGGTCGACTGATAAACTCTCTGCTACCGCTGACGAATGATCACATAAGCGGTCGACCGGTACGGTCGACCGAGGACTGATACATTCCAAAACTGATTTTAAAATAGATTTTGAGACTTTTGGAAAATTGTCAAAAATAACAAATGAAGTCCAGAAAATATGAAACTTTGAAAAATGTATATAAACATGTAAATGAACATGTTACAAAAAGAATTTTCCAAATTGCATTTCACATTTGTGAAAATTCATCATTTTGCAAAAATAGTCCAAAACACGAAAATGTAAACATGTGAATTTTGACATTTAGGCTAAACCATGTTTTGAAACTTTGCACAATGATTACGTAGACTTAATAAAATATGTATATGATAATTGTTAAGTCCAAAAACTAAGAAAACAATATTTTCACAAAATTGCGTATTCTATGCAATATATACTAAAACACAATAATAAATATGAAACATGTGATTTCATATTATAAACATGAAAAACTCAAAAACACATGTATGTATATATATAACTATATATATTTGAATTGCAAGGCTTCACCGACATTCCACCAACCTCCTTTGGATATCATCGTTGAAGCGCAATCCATCCAACCTCCATACTACGTTGTTTGTCTATAATAAATAAGAAAACACAAATACTAGACAAACAACATTAGTGGTAAATTGTTTGTTAAACATCATCAAAACAAGAAGGCCAATAATCTCCCGCTTTTTAATGATGACAAACAATTTACAAAAAGAAATATATGCATGAAGGAAATAAATATATAATTTATAATTCACATGCATATAAATAAGAAAGAATATACTCATAATATTTCTCCCCCTTTGACAACATCAAAAAGGGAACAAAAGAATTAAGAGAGCGAAAGCTCCCCCTATCAATAAGCATAGGTGAGTATAAAAACAAACATAGAATAGGGAATAGCTCCCCCTATCAAAATGCCATATAAAATATATACAATAAAGGATCATGGCAAACATGTGAGCAAGCATAAATAAAATGCCAAAAATCACTCACATTCAAGAGATAATGAGAACATATATAAATATATCAAGATGAACATATTGTCTCATATAAAAAAAAAACATAAAAACCATGTATAAAAAAGATTTATGAAATCACAAGAAGGAAGACATGAGAATCATGTAAAAAGTTTTCAAATGAAAACAAATCAACCAATGAAATCATAAATCGCAAGTAAATCATATAAGAACATAAAACGAAATCATCATTTATTTTCAAAACTCAAGAGAGGCAATTATATCTAGCTATTGAGCTAGTATCAACCCATATAAATATTTTAGCATCCGGTAAACAAGATTTGGGAATAAACATCCAATAAATCCGGAGGGTTATATAAATACAAACCTCTCATCAAAACAAGATCAATGAGCATGAAAACAAAAAAGATTTGATCAAAAAATTTGTTTTCATAACAAAAAGATTTTAAGACATAATTTTTTTAAAACCAAGAAAGGAAAAAAGTAAGAACACTAAAATTATTAGTTTAAAGTTTAAATTTGTTTTGGTACCCAAGAACTCTTGGTACCAAAAGATTTAGGGATATGACCCCTATCATTAAAGCTCAAAGCCCTAGGGTTATGAACCCGTTTAGGCGCATATGGTGCACTAGCACGGTCAAAAAAAAATTATACTCATGACCTTTCCGATTGCAATAGGTGCAATGAAGAGGGTTAAATGATTTGTGTTAACCAAGTGGGCGTGCACGAGAATCATTTGCAAATAAAGATTTTTCTTTTAAATTATTTCGCAAATGAGAAACATCATTAATCAAAGATGGTTTCTTTGGAGCATTTTGTAAAATAGGAACTTTTTGCACATCAAAACAAAATTTAGCAAGATGTCCAAACCTACCACAAACATCACATTTAAAAACATGTGGTCTACTAGAAATATTTGGCAAATGAGATTTATTTTTCAAATCAAAACAATATCTTGCCAAGTGACCAAAACGACCACAAATATCACATTTAAACACATTAGCATGTTTATGATGTGCATGATAAGCATATGCATGTGTATGTGATGAAGAAGCTACATGAGATGCACAAGGAGCATTAGAATTCTTATGTTTGTGTGCATCATAGCAAAATTTAGCTAGATGGCCTTTACGACCGCAAATAGAGCACTTGTAAACTTTGCTATATATGTGTGCATGATGAGTGGATGATTTCTTAGTCTTGGCACACATGTCCATAAGCTTCTTATGGTTGTCAAAGCATATTTTCAAAGTTGAATCTAAAGATGAAATGTATTTTTTCATAAGATTCAAGTCTTCATTTTTAGGTACATATGCACTTTTAGAAGTAGAACATAAATAGTCATTTAAAAGGAAGCAGTATCATTTTGTATGTTCTCTACTTCTAA
The DNA here is from genome assembly GCF_001876935.1 of Asparagus officinalis. NCBI lineage: Eukaryota > Viridiplantae > Streptophyta > Magnoliopsida > Asparagales > Asparagaceae > Asparagus > Asparagus officinalis. The sequence goes on along the minus strand of NC_033798.1, from coordinate 60,593,925 downwards.
CATGGCATTATCTTTTTCATGAGTTAACTTGGCAAAGTTTGAAAGCAAAGAATCATGATCCAATTTTAATTTTTTATTGTTTTCTTTAAGGATCATATTTTCATTAGAAATAGTATCAAACTTAGAAGTTAAAGACTCATGATCGGATTTCAAATTAACATGCTTGCTTTGTAAATTAATGAAATCATTTTGCAATTTGTTAAATGCATGCAATAATTTTTTACTAGCACAAGCAAGTTCATCATTAGGTAAATCATTAATAGATTCGAACATGCAAACCTCACTAGGGCTATCGCCTAGTGCTCGTGTGCATGAAGCTCCTTTAGAACTTGAAGCGGGATCCTCCAAAGCTTGTCGGATCGCCTTCAAGTCTCCTTGATGTGCTTTTATAAATTTCCAAAGTTTGTAAGCACTATCAAAATGAACAAACTTGTTAGACATAGATGAATTAAAAGTATTTAGCAAATATTCTAACAAAATATTGTTCATTGTAAACATACGATGATCATTCTTATTCCACTTAGATTTCTCCAAAGTGGGCACAATATAAGCATCATCTATAATTTCCCATAAATCAAAGTGTTTAGATTGAACAAAAAGTTTAAATCTAACACACCATTGGGCATAGGGAAAATTATCTAATCTAGGAGCAATATTAATGGCATAACCTAAACCATGCATATCCATAATATAAAAGGCAAGCAAGATACAAATAAAGCTCAAAATTAGATTAGCACAATAAGCTAACTTAGATCTTTAACTCAAGGCGATTAGACCTTAAATCAAAGAGCACCAAGCTCTGATACCAATTGTTAGACCCTAGAGGGGGGGTGATTAGGGTCTTATACTAATCTAATATGATTTTATGCCAATTAAAAATAATTAACAAGTTATCCTAGTAAGTATGAAATACAACAAGAATATAAGCAGATAGTGACGTTCATCGTCGTTCCTTAACACTGAGCTGTTCGTGGAGATCTATAGGTAATTTTCGATGCCTACATGGGCAAGGATATAAAACTAACACAAGGGTAAACAATATGAACTAGATAGTGGATGAAATAAATGAGCAATACATAATTGGCGATATAAGATAAATACAAAAGCAAATGCGCCAATGACAAACTCAAACACACTCAAATGATCACGGAGTTCGGACCTTCCGTCCTACGTCTCCACTCCCCACTCCCGGGGAGAAATCCACTATCACAACCCGGTTTAGAAACCGGAACTTCTACACACTCGGTTTACAAGTTTACCGAAAACTCTCACACAACAAACACTATGCAATCACACTCTACACCCACACAAGTGTTGGACCTAGCCGTGTCTCCCTCAAGTGCTCGGTTACAACCTCTCCCTAGGTTGGTCAACCGATGCCACTCCTCTTGGGACGATCCCGACTCTCACCACACTCCTCACTTGGTGTACAAGTGTATTACAAAGTGAAATTAGGCTCAATTATAATAATTGATTGTTCTCAACTATGGATGAGAACACAATGAAAGCTCACACTCAATGTTACAACTCTCACAACCCCAAATATATTATGAATGCAAATACAATAAGCTCATGTGGGTGTGTGTAACAATGAGATTCAATAAAAACTTAACTCAATAAGAACTAGCAATAAGATTGATATGAAATATAATAGTAGAAATGCTAGGAAATAGAGTTAAGGAAACTTCTCTATAAACACAAAGAGAGGATGATGAAATGTTGAAGATGAACTCTTCAATAGTTGATGTAAACTCCTCTTTGTAACAGCAAACCCAAAACAAACTTAAACCAAAACTAAACAAGCTTAAACCCTTGTTTAAAACATTGTTTAAAAACTTCTTAGATTACTTGAAAGAGAACAGCAATGGGGTATTTATACCCACTCAAAATCTCAGCCAAAAACCCCCAAGCAAAAGATAAAAACAGCCCCAGCCAACGGTAACAAAAATAGCCGTTGGAAGGAATCTGACAGAGCGACGGTCGACCGAAAAAATTCGTGGTCGACCGCGATCCAGATCCCAATCTGAGAAAACGAGCAGAGACTTATTCGGTCGACCGGTGCGGTCGACCGATGGAAACTTCGAGCTCTCGGTCGACCGGTGCGGTCGACCGACAAACTCTCTGCTGCCCACTGACGAATGATCACATGAGCAGTCGACCGGTGCGGGCTTGGAAAATTGTTAAAAATAACAAATGAAGTCCAGAAAATATGAAACTTTGGGAAATGTATATAAACATGTAAATGAACATGTTACAAAAAGAATTTTCCAAATTGCATTTCACATTTGTGAAAATTCATCATTTTGCAAAAATAGTCCAAAACACGAAAATGTAAACATGTGAATTTTGACATTTAGGCTAAACCATGTTTTGAAACTTTGCACAATGATTATGTAGACTTAATAAAATATGTTTATGATAATTGTTAAGTCCAAAAACTAAGAAAATAATATTTTCACAAAATTGCATATTCTATGCAATATATACTAAAACACAATAATAAATATGAAACATGTGATTTCATAATTATAAACATGAAAACTCAAAAACACATGTATGTATATATATAACTATATATATGCATACAAACCAAAACTTATGTATATATATATATAACTATATATATATACGAAAAAACCAATAAATGTGTGTGTATAGATATTGAGCTTAACGTACTTAACACACATAATATAAAACCTATACTAAGTTACCCAAGCTAGATCTTGATCTTCAATAAGCTCGACTTGGTACACATGCGGATGAAGCTGAACTTGGATCTTGAACTAGAATTGCATAAGCTTCACCGACATTCCGCCAACCTCTTTTGGATATGATCGTTGTGGCGCAATCCATCCATCCTCTAACTACGTTGTTTGTCTATAATAAATAAGAAAACACAAATACTAGACAAACAACATTAGTGGTAAATTGTTTGTTAAACATCATCAAAACAAGAAGGCCAACATACAAGTCCCGGAAAGACCAGAAAACACTAGAGCTCAGCAAAATGTCAAAACACCGCGTCGCGTCCGCGCGGGTCGGACCGCGTCGACCCGCACCCGCGCGGGTCGGCCAAGTCTGACCCGCGCCAGCGCGGGTCGGATCCATCCGACCCGTGCAAGCGCGGGTCAGATTTGCCCCCGCGTGCTGTTTCGTCCCCTGTTCGATTTCTTGACGGTTTTATCAGGATTTATCTGTTCCAGGGGGTCCTAACTGACTTGATATCATCCCCAAACTTGGTTAGGCGGTTATTGACTGAAGATAAGGCCAAATCACTCATTCTCATCCATAAACCCGCATCCGGAGCCCTATAAATACAAGCCTAAGGCCTCCTTTCAGAGGGGCGGAGTTATTATCAAGACGTGGAGGTGCTGCCGGATTAAGGAGTCAAGGAGCACGAATTTCAGCAAAGGCAAATCAGATCCCGGTGAACTTCGGCATAAAGAATGAGCTATTCGAAGGATCTGAACCTCGTCCGTCCGTCCGTCCCTTGAGATTAGGCTTGGTCTTAATCTCGAGAAGAGCCCTGATTTCGCTTGGTCGATTTCAGCACTTCAAATCAAACATTCCCCCGGCGAAGGCGAAGCTCTGCCCAATTTTCCATTAACCGGATCTAGATCTAAGGTGGTCCACGGATAAACCCCAGCACAGGCAAAGATCCCATGCAAGCAGAAGACCGATAAATGATCTCTGCGTTTGTTTTGACGAGAGTTGTAACTTTTTGTTTTCATTGTGTAAAAGTCTTATAAAAAGACAATCTTTTTTTGTTTTTATTGTAACGACTAAAGTTGTAATGAATACCGCAATGAATACAATAATTTTCGACGCAAACAAACTGGCGACCACAGTGGGAGCCAACAGCTTCGCTGCCGGAGCTGTCGTGTCGCAACCTCGGATCTACATCCCGGTTGAAGAAGTGGTCGAAAACGAGTTCGACCAACTGAAGTTCGAGGAGTATCTGTCGTCCTCCTCCTCCAGATCCTCCGCCTCTCGCAAGCAAAGGAAGATCAACGCCCCCGTTGCTGCGGTAGCTGAACCTTGCAACGCCCTTCCGGCCTCTGACGAGTCTGGATCTGCAGACCTGAACTCCTCCTCAATCAAGGAGTTAAGTACAGAAGGCGCGCCCACTCTATAGAAGAGAGCTCGCCAAAGGCAGCGCCAACGCCTTGCGCGCTAACTCGTTTGGACTTTGGAGTCAATTGACGGGATCCGTTACGAGGCGGATCTAAAAATTAGGCAACGTCAAGCGCCCCATGAAGGAAATTCATGCTAAATACATGCAAAATACGCAACGGAAGACTATATGTATAATTATGCTATGCATATAGAGAGCATGAAATACATAATAGGACCATCCTAATTAGATCTAACATAATCCCTATATTAAAGAGAGCACACAAGAGTTAGAAAGTCATACTTTCGAAACGTGATTCGATGGAAGATCGAATAACCCCTAGATCTTGCTCCTTGTAGTAGAAAATCTCCTCGTAGTGGATATCCAAGTCTTCAAGTGGGCTTGATAAAATGGGAGTCTTCTTGAGACACAAGGTAAGATATCCACCCCGGGTTCTTAAAATCCTACTACTTCCTCTTGCTCAAAGATTGTTAAAGTTTAGTAAGAGAAGAGCTCTCTTTTATTCTCTTATGGAAAAAACCACTTAGCTAATTTTTCATTAGTCCTTCCATAAGAAAGTGAGCTCATATTTATAGAGTGGAATGTGTTCATGATATGAATGACTCATCCTATGAGTCATGCAATGAATCATCAAATATCAATGATTAATGTTCATGATATGAATGACTCATCCTATGAGTCATGCAATGAATCATCAAATATCAATGATTAATCTAGTGAGTCATGCATGCAATGAATCATCAAATATCAATGATTAATCTAGTGAGTCATGCAATGAATCGTCTTATGAATCATTACATTTCAAAACCATGTGCTAATAAACTATGTGCTCAAACCATACCACTAAATAACTCATCTCATGACTCATTATACATTGTATGTGTATTTCATAAATGAGAATACTAAATCAATATTGTATTTCATAAATACGATATTTTGTAATTTTCCAATCATTGATTAATAAGTCATCATATGACCAAAAAGTCAATGAGTTGACCAAAAGTCAACTGTTGACCAAAAAGTCAACTAGTTGACTAAAAGTTAACTTTATGGGAAAAATACTGGAATTCATTTCCTAAGCACATAGCATTCCGATTTTACCGATATACATAACCGTTTATGTGTATCCGGAAGAAATCATATATGCGTATCAATCATACGCATCACTCTATAAATTGTGTTTCATAGGATTCAAGTACGCGCTTGGTGTGACTCTAGGGCCCAACTTAAAAAACTCGGTAGTGGATCATATCCATAAGTACAACAGAGGTGCTAGCTACACATGAAGACTACCCGGGTATAAGTTGTGATAAATGTCTGCAAGATGCTTACACAATTTTATCAGGACCACTCAGTGATAATGCCGTATAGTCCGGTCTCTTCGTCAAACCATGTTAAACTATTAAGCCTAGGGTATGGAAAACTGTCAAACCCTAATTGCTCAATTAGTATTTGTAGATATTAAACTCATAACCTATAAGATCAAAACTGACACTCAGTTTATCTTATTTACCTCGGCCAAGGATTTTCAAGCTATAGTTATATCAAACAATCTTATGACATCAACCCCTATACTGGGGAAGACGAATCCCTTCTTGGCATCTCAATATCTACTTATGTCTCGGGATGTACCTAACAAGAACCGTTATGCACAATTCAATAAGAACTGTGGTTAGGTAAAAGTCTAAATACATCTTTACTGACATATAAGATATTGCACTCATGCCTCAGGTCAAGAGACTACTATGTACTATATCACTTGAGAACTTCTATTTGACAGTTAAGTATATTACCAACTAGATGTTCTCGGCGAGTCGTTCAGTCAACTCATTCACTAATGAGTCACCTGTATACTGTATCTTGATGTCTCACATCAATGATCTAAGAGATTGATCATCTCCTTCAAAAGGAGAAATAAAGCATACACTAGTCTAAACCAAAGTGATGATGTCCTATCTCAACACTTCATCAACTAGGAACATTTTAGAATATACGTTACCGACTAATCAGATCTCTTCATTACGATCACTATCCGAAATGTCTGATAGTCTAGTATTTATTCTAAGGACATTATCTGTATATTTAGAACATCAGATAAATCTGACCAAAATAGCATACTATCATTTTGAACAAGGATGTTATATACATATAGGTCCTGTTACAATATACAATAATTGCCTGCAGGGCACCTATATCTAACAAACTCCCACTTGCACTAAGGCCAATTATAGTATCTAATACCCAATAGCTCAACAAGTTTCTCAAATTGTGAACGAGCAATTGCCTTTGTGAATGGATCTGCTATATTATCTTTTGTGTCTACTCTTAAATCCGACCCGCCGGTCTGCGGGTCACTCAAATCCGACCCGCCAATCTGTAGGTCACTCAAATCCGACCCGCCAATCTGCAGGTCACTCAAATCCGACCCGCTAATCTGCAGGTCACTCAAATCTGACCCGCCAATCTGCAGGTCGCCCAAATCCGACCCTCCAAATCGCGGGTCACATGGGTCAGACCCTCCACTTTGCGGGTCACCCAAATCCGACCCTCCACTTTGCGGGTCACCTGGATGCGACCCTCCAACCCACGGGTCACTCAAGTCTGACCCGCGCTAGGGTAAAGACAGAAGACGTTATGCACATGTTTTGTCGATCCCTTCGAGTTCCGTACCGCCGACGGGGCACCGTGATAGCGTGGATTTGTCTCGGTTCAAGGTGAGGATAGTCGATCGCCTGGGTCCTTTGTACGAGGATCAAGGCAAAGTTCTGATCGAAGAACGCTTGGGTCCGGTGACTGAACCCCGAGCGACTCGTCGAGCTGGGGGTCGCACATGCCCTCGCAACAATTTCAAGCCTTCTCATAAAGGAAAAACTCCAATTTCCACCCGCCTGGGGGTGTGTATCCAAAACCAAGAGCCTGTTGAGATCCTGTGCTCCCAAAAGTGTAGTTCTAAACACGTGACTCTTAAGAATGCTAATAAAACGACAAATCCCCTGAAAGAAACGTGTTCATCTAACGATGATAACGTTATACCAGGGGAGTCATGTCAACACACGATAGGTTGCTCTGGTCATCTGACCGATGAGTTGTACTATCGGGTTGGGGGTATGAACGAGTCTCGGAAGAGATATGCCCGAGAAACCAAATCTCACTGCCCGTGTGCCGAACTAATCAGGGCAATATTATCAGTGTGCAGTTTCCCCAAGACCGCTCCACAGAGGGTCTCGGTATCCGAGAGGATCTCCAACGGAATGACTAAGTCCAAACCAAAGCGTCTCCGTAAAAAGTGATCGATTGTTCAAGGTGACGAACTCCCGGAAGTCACAATAAATATGGCTGATAAGGGAAAGTCGATTCGACCTTCTAGCTCTGACCCGCTTATATCTCATCGTCTAACCCGGTTGCGATCAGGGACCACTAGACGTAGGGACTACCAAAGAATGCAGAGAGGGTTATCCTCGGACGATGAAGCATCGGATGCTAACTCTGCAGTCGCTTCTGACAATACGGTATCTAGCCTAGGGCAATCCCGCAAAGTGTTTATGATTAACACCGAATAAGTAACTAAAATGGTTGAGGATGCTCTAGCCAAGCAGAAGCAAGCATTTAAATTCAAAATGGAAATGGCTATGTTGCGGATGAGGGAAGAGCATGACCAACAGATCCGAGCCTTGTCGAATTAGCTAGGTAAATCCGGTCGTCGCAACAATGTTAGCCAAGCAGTTAGCGATTCAGACGTGGATGAATATATCAATGCTGTCGCAACAATGTTAGCCAAGCAGTTAGCGATTCAGACGTGGATGAATATATCAATGCTGATGACCCTCCTGTTGACTAGAACACTGGGAGCGGTCCCACTAAAAACAATGACGCTGGGGGTGGTCCCACTAATGATGACAACACCGAGGGTGGCCCCGTTGTTCCTCTCACAAATCGTCCAAGCCCCGATACGAGCGAGGATGAGAAAATAAAAGATCTCGAGAGCAAAATCAACGCTCTAATGTCTGCTCAAGAGGTGAAAAGGACCGGCATTCCATGTCCCTATCCAAGAGAGTGGGATTCAATAGCATACCCGGCGAAGTTCAATCTAATTAACTTCACGCCGTTTGATGGGAAGGGTTCGCCCACTCAGCATTTGATCTACTTCAAGTCCCACTTGGGCATGATCTCCGGTAATGAAGCCTTGATGGTTCGGTCATTCGTTGGCACCCTTCGCAGGCCCGCCTTTGATTGGTACCGCCGGCTCAAGCCCGGAAGTATTAACAACTGGGACGATATGGAGAGCTCATTCCTCGGCAGTTTCTTTGATAACGATGATGAGGTATCTATCAGGACACTTTTCGATGAGAAACAAGAAGATGATGAGACAGTCGACGACTTCGTCAAACGCTTCGGGAATAAGGCAATGAACTGCCGAGATCCGATCACGGAGGACTTCATCCTCCAGTCATGTCATAACAACCTATCTATTGAGATATTGGAAGTTATGGGAGTCGCACCGTCTAACACTTGGAAAGACTTGAAGGTGCGTGGTGAACAAGCCGAACGCTTCCTCCGAAGGAAGAAGGCCGAGAGGAGCCAACCGACGGCTAATCCTCCGAACCCGAACTTTGCCTCCCGTGGTAAGGGCAAGACACATGCAGCTGCTGTTGGTGCTAATCAAATGTCACAACAGCAATCCCGAAGGCAGCAAAAGACTTCGGACCCAAGACTCCAAAAAGAGTATTCCTTCAAGGACGAAGACGTTCCAGCCATCTTCGAATCCCTCCTTGAAAACAACAAGATCAAGCTACCACCTATCGCAAACCAGGAGGAAACCGACAATACTGCAGATCCAAAGTACTGTGCGTACCACAGGAGGGTCCTTCATCCTACCAAGGATTGCTTTGCTCTCAAGAATAGCATCCAAACCTTGGTTGAAGCCGGCGTTATATCGCTCAATTAAGTCGAATGAAGACTCCGATAAGTATAAGAGTATAAACTGCTCCTTCCTACACTCCAAAGAGTATACGAGTATAAACTGTTTCTCGGTCATCCAACTAAGTAAAGTGTTAAACTCGGTTTCGTAAAGGAAGCTGGGGGTGGATGATTTATATAACAGGAAGTTCCTAGAGAATCTTATATTCTTAAGGATAACCTGAACATGCAACTGAGGATAACATATTCCTCGTTACACCCAGTGTTGCAAAGGAAGCTGGGGGTGGATAATTTGTGTAACGGGAAGTTCCCGGAAGAATGTTAAATATAATATTCTTAGGGATAACCTGATCATTATGAACAAAGTGATAAACACTAAACTCCTACTATGATTTCCGAACACTCTTTTACTAAGATGGGATTCGATCACTTCACTGGATCAATTTTCCCTCACAAAACTCTCATTGGTGTTTGACGATTCACAGTCTCCCACCACAAAATCCCCCACCGATCAGACTAATTGACAGTGGGACCACCAAAACTCCTTTCATTTGAACCCACTCAAACTTTTGATGCGTCTGTGCACTTAACATTGACGAATGTCAAACCTCTTTGTGTTAAGTATTTATCACTTAATATCAGGAAACCCCTCTGAGTGATTTGTACAAGTCAACACTCCCACTGTGATTTGTACTCCCACTCCTACTGTTTACTTGGTCAAACCTTCTTACAGTTAGGAACACAACCAAAAATCCCCCTCTCGATTCCTCCAATGAACGAGAGGTCCACAAATCGAGAGATCAAACCTTCCTACAGTTAGGATCGTCTCAAACCTCCCACTTGGTCAAACCTTCCTATAGTTAGGACCACAGCCAAAATCTCCTCTCGATTCCTTCCATGAACGAGAGGTCTACTTTCAAATCGAGTGATCAAACCTTCCTACAGTTAGGATCACCTCAAACTCCCGTTTGGTCAAACCCTCCTACAGTAAGGACCAAAATCATAATTCACTCTCGATAAACGAGAAATTCATCTTTAGTTCGATAATCAAACCTTCCGACAGTTAGGATTATCCGAATCTTTTTTGATTCTCAGAGTCGAGATCCCACTCTTAGTTTCACCTTTCCAGACTCTTGAAGTGGAGATCCCACTTTGAGTTTCCTTTTGCTTTGGGAGATAGAATATAAAATTCTTCCTCTTCAGCTTTGGGAGATAGAATATAAAATTCATCCTCTCCCGCATCGGGTTCGTCTTTGCCCTAAGAGAAGACTCCACTTTTTCAAACTCCTAAAATCCGTGTCTCACACGCACGGGGAATTTTATCCCGAAGCCTAAGCAGGGATAAGTCAACGCCTAACACGCATTGCCGGTTTAGTCTTTCACCGATTGAAGAAGACACCAGAATACTAGTCTGGGGTATTTTATCCTGAAGCCTAAGTAGGGATAAGTCAGCACTTAACCCATGCTGCTGGGTGGTTCGTTCCCGTAAAAACGACCAAGTCTACGTATTCAACATCGTAGCAACAAAAATCCATACCTTTTATACATGGAGAATTTTATCCCGAATCCTAAGTAGGGATAAGTCAATGCCTAACACGTGTTGCCGGTTAGTTCTTAACCGTAAAAAGAACAAAAGCCCACATATTCGATATTGTGGCAGGTTGTTATTAATAACACTAAAATCCGTGCCTCACACGCATGAGGAATTTTATCCCGAATCCTAAGTAGGGATAAGTCAACGCCTAACACGCGTTGCTGGTCAGTCTTTTACCGTAAAAAAGGACAAAAGCCCACATATTCGATATTGTGACAGGTTGTTATTAATAACACTAAAATCCGTACCTCACACGCACGGGGAATTTTATCCCGAATTCTGAGTAGGGATAAGTCAACGCCTAACACGTGTTGCCGGTTTAGTCTTTCACCGATTGAAAAAGACACCAAAATCCAGTCTGGGGCATTTTATCCCGAAGCCTAAGGAGGGATAAGTCAGCGCCTAACACGCGTTGCCGGGTAGTCTATTCCCATAAGAAAGACGAAGTCTACGTATTCAATATCGTAGCACTAAGAGAGTTAACTCTCTTAGCACAACGTCACATGCAGAACGGACTTAAACAATTCACATGCAAGCCCGATTCAAACGGTAATCGGTAAAGGCACGTCAAATCCGTTGAAGGCTGAGGGTTTGCCAAAAACCTTAAAGTCTACGCCTAATACGCGTCGCTGTTTAGTCTTTTTACGTGAGAAAGACGAAGTCTACGTATTTAATATCGTAGCACTAAAATGGTTAACTCTTTTAGCAATAACGTCACATGCGGAACGGACTTAAACAATTCGCATGCTAGCCCGACTCAAACGGTAGTCGGTAAAGGCTTATCAAACCCGTTGATGGCTGAGGATTTGCTAAAAATCCTATATATGCGAAAGTCACTGACGCACCATCCCCATTAGTTGGTCTCGTGACTTGGACATCTAACAAATTTGGGATAAAATCCACACGTGCAGATGAATCAGCTTTAATAGTTGGTCCTGCAACCCAATATTTAGGACCGCCACGCTCCAACGTCTTAAGAACTTAAACTATGTAGACTCCAGCAAACGTATGAGTATAAACTATGTTAACGCCGGTCAACGCGTTACAGCAAAGATCGATGCTGGTAAACGTATCAGCAATCTCACCAAAATAAGGCGAACGATGATTTCAGAGAGTTCAATCGCATTCAGATATGAATTTCTGACAAAGATGATCAGTTCAAAGTCAACTCAACGGCACGAGCTAAGTTCAGAAACTTACACATCAACTTCAATTCAAGATTTCGACAACGGTCAGATGATAAACGCAGCACCGAAAGAATTTCATCTATTCGACAAAACACTGAATAGACTAAAGGCTGAAGGAGTCAAGAATTGAAGCAGTTCACAGGACCCTCTACGAGATCGAGGAAAGGGCCTATCCTATCCAAAGCATTCCAGACTCCCCTATAAAAGAACGAGTCTAAAATTCTTTGGAGGGGGTATCTGTAGGCGTCAAAAATTACCTATAAGTCCCCGAACACAGCTCGAGATGGAGAGAAGACGACGAACGTCATTATCTGAGTCTAAGAGGATTATCTGACGCCGACAAGCGCCTGAAGCGAAACGGCGAATCAAGTGACCTGTGTGCTCGACAGTCAGCTCGCGCGCGTCAATCAGTTCATGCGCGTCAATCGATAACACGGCCCAGTCAATACAGTTCCTGCGCGAATCAACACACCATGGAAAAAAAAAAAAATTCAGTCGTGCACTCGCAATCACGCGCACGTTAATCAGCTTCACTCGTCGGTCAACAGCGCCGCGTCAACACCATATCTTGCGCGAGCGCGTCAATCAACAACACGTCTCAAACAACACTCTCGCTTCAATCAACACGCTTCACTCGGCTTCGTAACCAGCGACAGTCAAACAAGCACATCATACGATTAAAACAGGCGGAAAATACATCTCGGAGAAAGACCAAAAAACAGCGCTCAGGACAAACACGTCAAAAACATCTATCGGCGACCCGCCCAGCGGTCGGACCGGCTCGACCCCCCCCGATGCGTACGGCGCGTCGCAAAGTCCGACCACGGCGGCTGCGTGCGGACAAAGCCGAGCCCGCCACCACCACAGTCGATACCAAGCTGACCCGCTGCAGGCCCGCGCAGGCGGCCATTGGCCGACCCGGCCAGAGCGGTCGATCCCATCCGAACCCGCAAACGCGGTCAATTTGTCCCCACGCGCTGTTTCGTCCCCTGTTCGGTTTTTTAATGGTTTTCTTGGGATTATCTGTTCCAGGGGGTCCTAACTGACTTGATATCATCCCCAAACGTGGTTAGGCGGTTATTGACTGAAGATAAGGCCAAATCACTCATTCTCATCCACAAACCCGCATCCGGAGCCCTATAAATACAAGCCTAGGGCCTCCTTTCAGAGGGGCGGAGTTATTATCAAGACGTGGAGGTGCTGCCGGATTGAGGAGTCAAGGAGCACGAATTTCAGCGAAGGCAAATCAGATCCCGGCGAACTTCGGCATAAAGAATGAGCTATTCGAAGGATCTGAACCTCGTCCGTCCGTCCGTCCCTTGAGATTAGGCTTGGTCTTAATCTCGAGAAGAGCCCTGATTTCGCTTGGTCGATTTCAGCGCTTCAAATCAAACATTCCCCCGACGAAGGCGAAGCTCTGCCCAATTTTCCATCAACCAGATCCAGATCTAAGGTGGTCCACGGATAAACCCCGACACAGGCAAAGATCCCACGCAAGCAGAAGACCGATAAACGATCTCTGTGTTTGTTTTGACGAGAGTTGTAACTTTTTATTTTCATTGTGTAAAAGTCTTATAAAAAGATAATCTTTTTTTGTTTTTATTGTAACGACTAAAGTTGTAATGAATACCGCAATGAATACAACAATTTTCGACGCAAACAAGGATGACGAAGAGACGGTCGACGACTTCATCAAACTTTTCCAGAATAAGGTGATGAACTGCCGAGATCCGATCACGGAGGACTTCATCCTCCAAACATGTCATAACAACTTATCTATTGAGATATTAGAAATTATGGGAGTCGTACCGTCCAACACATGAAAAGAGTTGAAGATGCGCGGAGAGCAGGCCGAACGCTTCCTCAGAAGGAAGAAAGCCGAGAGAAGCCAACCAATGGCTAACCCTCCGAATTCAAACTTTGCCTCCCGTGGTAAGGGCAAGGCACCTACAACAGTTGTTGACGTTAATCAGACGTCACAACAACAACCCCGAAGACAGCAAAAGACTTTGGATCCAATACTCCAAAAGGAGTACTCCTTCAAGGACGAAGATGTTCCAGCCATTTTCGAATCCCTCCTTGAAAATAACAAGATCATGCTACCACCTATCGCAGATCAAGAGGAAGCTGACAATACTGTGGATCCGAAGTATTGTGCATACCACAGAAGGATCCTTCATCCTACCAAGACTTGCTTCACTCTCAAAAATAGCATCCAAACCTTGGTGGAAGCCGGCGTCATAATGCTCAATTAAGTCGAACGAACACTCTGAAGAGTATACGAGTATAAACTGCTTCTCAATCCTCCAACAGGTATATAAGGTTAAACTTCTCCCTGCATACTCCAACAGGTATATGAGTCTAAACTGTTTCCTTTCTTTCACAGGAAGTTCCTAGAGAGTGGCATGTCTGGTATTCTTCAGGATAGCCCGATCATCCAACTAAGTAAAATATTAGACCCAGTTTCGTAAAGGAATATGGAGGTGGATGATTCATGTAACAGGAAGTTCTCGGAAGAATATTACATGTAATATTCTTAGGGATAACCCGGTCATTACGAACAAAGTGATAAACACTAAACTCCCACTGTGATTTCCTAACACTCTTTTGCTGAGATGAGATTCAATCACTTTGTTGGATTAATTTTCCCTCACAAAACTCTAATTGGTGTTTAACGACTCACAGTCTTCTACTACAAAATCCCCTACCGATCAGACTAATTGACGGTGGGACCACCAAATTTCCTTTCGATTGAATCCACTCAAATTCCCGCTACATCTGTGCACTCAACACTCCCATTGTTAGAGTCCGGATATAGTACTCAGAATTTTAATATCCTGATCGTTAACAATTGTCAAACCCTTTTGTGTTAAGTATTTGTCACTTAACACCAGGAACCCTCTTTGAGTGATCTGTACGTGTCAAACCCTTTTGTGTTAAGTATTTGTCACTTAACACCAGGAACCCTCTTTGAGTGATCTGTACGAATCAACACTCAGTATTTGTCACTTAACACCAGGAACCCTCTTTGAGTGATCTGTACGAATCAACACTCCCACTGTAATTTATACTCCTACTCTCACTGTTCATTTGGTCAAACCTTCATGCAGTTAGGGCCAAAGCCAAAGTCTCCTCTCGATTCCTTCCATGAACGAGAGGTCCACTTTCAAATCGAGTGATCAAACCTTCCTACAGTTAGGATCACCTTAAACTCCCGCTTAGTCAAACATTCCTACAGTTAAGGCCAAAATCACAATTCACTCTCGATAAATGAGAAATTCATCTTTAGTTTGGTAATCAAACCTTCCAACAGTTAGGATTATCCGAATCCTTTTGATTCTCGGAGTGGAGATCACACTCTTAGTTTCACTCTTCAGATTCTCAAAGTGGAGATCTCACTTTGAGTTTCCTTTGCAACTGGGGATAGAATATAAAATTCTTCCTCTCCATCATTGGGTTCGTCTTTGCCCTAAGAGAAGACACTACTTTTCAACTCTTAAAATCCGTACTTTACACACGCGGAGAATTTTATCCAGAATCCTAACTAGGGATAAGTCAACGCCTAACACACATTGCCGGTTTAGTCTTTCACCGATTGAAAAAGGCACCAGAATTCGAGTCTGGGGACTTTTATCCCAAAGCCTAAGTAGGGATAAGTCAGCGCCTAACACGCGTTGCCGGTTTAATCTTTCACCAATTAAAAAAGACACCAGAATCCAAGTCTGGGGAATTTTATCCTAAAGCCTAATAATGGATAAGTCAGTGCCTAACACGCGTTGTCGGTTAGTCTTTTGTCGTAAAAAGGACAAAAGCCTATATATTCGATATTGTGGCAGGTTGTTATTCATAACACTAAAATCCATGATTCACACGCGCGGAGAATTTTATCCTGAATCCTAAGTAGGGATAAGTCAACGCCTAACACGCGTTGCCTGTTTAGTCTTTCACCAATTGAAAAAGACATCAGAACCCGAGTCTGGGGATTTTTATCCGAAGCCTAAGTAGGGATAAGTCAGCGCCTAACACGCGTTGCCGGTTAGTTATTAACCGTAAAAAGAACAAAAGCCTACATATTTAATATTGTGCCAGGTTGTTATTCATAATACCATAATCTGTGCCTTACACGGGCGAGGAATTTTATCCCGAATCCTAAGTAGGGATAAGTCAACGCCTAACACGTGTTACCGGTTTAGTCTTTCACAAGTTAAAAAAGACACCAGAATCTGAGTCTGAGGACTTTTATCCTGAAGCCTAAGTAGGGATAAGTCAGCGCCTAACACCTGTTGCCGGTTTAGTCTTTCACCAATTAAAAAAGACACCAGAATCCAAGTCTGGAGAATTTTATCCCGAAACCTAAGAAGAGATAAGTCAGCTCCTAACACGCATTGTCGGTTAGTCTTTTACCGTAAAAAGAACAAAAACCCATATATTCGACATTGTGACAAGTTGTTATTCATAACGCCAAAATCCGTGCTTCACACGCATGGGGAATTTTATCCCGAATCCTAAGTAGGGATAAGTCAACGCCTAACATGCATTGCCGATTTAGTCTTTCAACGATTAAAGAAGACACCAGAATACAAGTATGTAGACTTTTATCCTGAATCCTAAGAAGGGATAAGTCAATGCCTAACACACGTTACTGGGTAGTCTATTCCTATAAGAAAGACGAAGTCTACGTATTCAATATCGTAGCACTAAAAGAGTTAACTCTATTAGCAAAACGTCACATGCGGAACAGACTTAAACAATCCGCATGCTAGCCTGACTCAAACGGTAGTCAGTAAAGGCTCATCAAACCCGTTGATGGCTGAGGGTTTGCCAAAAATCCTATGCATGTGAGAGTCATTGACACACCAGCTTTATTAGTTGGTCTCGTGACTTAAGCATCCAACAACTTCAGGATAAGATCCATACCTACAGATAAATCAGCTTTAATAGTTGGTCCTACAACCTCAACACTTGAGACTACCATGCGTTGCAATGAAAAATCAATGTCGGGTGATCCGAAACCCTAGGTTAACACCGGTTAATGTGTAACCCTAGGTCAATGTCAGGCAATCCGAAACTCTAGGTTAACACCGGTCAATACGTAACCCTGGGTCAACGCTAATCAATGTGTAACCCTAGGTCAATGCCAGTCAACGTGTTACGATGAAAGTCAATGTCGGGCAATCCGAAACCCTAAGGTCAACGCCGAGCAACGCGTAACCCTAGGTCAATGCCAGTCAATGTGTTGCGATGAAAAGTCAATGCCAGGCAATCTGAAACCTTAAGGTCAACGCCGGTCAACGCGTAACCCTAGGTCAACGTCAGTCAACGCGTTGTGATAAAAAGTCAACGCCGGGCGATTCGAAACCCTATAGTCAATGTTATTCAACGCGTAGCCCTAAGTCAATATATTATGACAGAGATAGTCAGTTCTAAGTCAACTCGATGACACGAGCCAAAATCAACTCACCGGTTTTTTATTCGAGACTTCGACGACGGCCAGACGATAAACTTAGCGCCGGAAGAATTTTAGCTATTCGTTAAATATCGAATAGACTAAAAATTGAATGAGTCAAGAATCAAAGCTAACTATAGGTCCTTTTACACCGACTGAAGGTTGGACCGATCATATCCAAAGTATTTCAGGCTCATCTATAAAAGAAACAAGACTGAAACACTTTGGAGGGGGTATCTGTAGCCGTCAAAAATTGCCTATAGGTCCCCACACGAGGCTTGAGACATAGAGAAGATGATGAATTCACTATCCAAGTCACAGAAGCTTAATCGATATTGACAAGCGCATGAAGTGAGTCAACGAACCATGCGAAGCAACAGAACTTCAGAATAACGGAAATAAGAACTGATCGGGAGCTCCATGTCACTTACAAAAGACGAAATACCCCTCGTGTCCCATCCACTCCATAGATGATTCAATCATAGAAGCTTGTAGATCTTCTCGACGGCTTTCTGATGCATCTTGAATCGTACGATTCTGAGTTCGGACGACGAAGATATGACTGAAACAGATAAGATGCACAAAACTATATTCTGGGCCTCGGCGATACACCTCTTGGTGTCTCGGCCAGGCCGAGAGACACCCCATGGTGTCTCGACCAGGCCGAGACACCCCTTGGTATCTCGGACCTTGTAGAACTGTTTTTCCTATAATACGCTTTGAATCTGAAGAAACTCAAAAGATAAAAGTTGTAGAGCTTTAGCTTTCTAATTCATCTTGGATCAAGTTATTCTGAGATCGTATGAGAGAGATAAAGCCAAAATACCAACTGTCTTAGAATTCCGAGACAATGTAGGTGTTCGGAGAAGAATGGAGATTTTGGCCATGATTCGATTCTGATATGAAAAATCTCAAAAGACAAAAGTTGCAGATATCTTCGTCAGCTTTCCAACGCATCTTGAATCATATTATTTAGAGTTCATATAAAGAAGTTAGGGCCAAAATACCCGAGATACCCACTGGTGTCTCGGCCAGGCCGAGACACCCACGGGTGTCTGCAGCCCTGAAAACCGATTTTTGGCAGTTTTAAGTTGTTTTTCGATGTTAACCGTCTGAATTTGTTCTAACTGATAAAATATCATCCAAGAACGTGGTTAAGTGATTATAACTGAGGATAAGAGTGAATTAACCGTTATTATCCGAAAACAGAGCTCCCGAAGCCTATAAATACAGCCCCAGGGCCTTTATTTTTTGAGAGCTAGAATTCTCGAGCGTTGGCGAAGCCCTGCTAAATTGAAGACTAAAGGAGCACGAATTTCAGAAGAGAGAAGGAGATCGGATCGAGTTCGTCGGCATAAAGAAGAGGAGCTCGTCAGATCTACACGTCCCGGTCCTTTGTCTTGAGATTGCCCGGTTGCGATGATCTCGAGAAGAGTGATTATCTTGCCATTGCCGAGATAATTTCTTCGACTTCTTGATTCCTTCGCGAATCGACGAAGCTCCGGATCTGATCTGATCGTTTGGTGGTCCACGGATATCAACATCCTCGTTACAGGCCAAGATCCCCCGCAAGCAGCGGGCGATAAACACCCGTTTGGCTGTTTGACGAGAGTTATACTTTTTTTGGTTTTCATTGTGTATGGGTCTTATAAAAAGACTAATCTTTTTGTTTTCATTGTAACGATTGAAGTTGTAATGAACACTGCAATGAATACATCAAATTTCTCCCCAAACACACTTCCTCTGTTGGGGCTAGAAACATTGGAAATTCCCTCCACCTAAGTCTCTCTCGTTTCCCCCATTTCCTTCCAAAATAAGAGAAATCGATGAAAAACTCTGTTTTAGCTAAACTTTTGTAAGATCTGCAAGAAAATAGGGGAAAACTCTGTGATGGTTAGGGTTATCGCCATTTCCTCCACTTTTGCTCTCTTCACAAATTTGTTCTTTGATGCTTGCGGTTTTCCCCTTTTAGGCTACATCAGATCCATCAGATCTTTGTAGGATTGTTAAATTCTTCCCCTCTTTTTGTGATTTTTGCTGGGTCTCAAACAAAGGGAATGCCTTTCTTAGGGAAATACTGTTCTTGTTGCTTGATGTGTGCAAATTCGGCAATTTCAGGTATAATTTCTGTAATATTTTATTTTGTGGTAATTTTTTTTATCTTGTGCTTTTCCTCTTTCAAAATTTATTTAGGCTGCGTTTGGGAACTTTGATTTGGATTTGCGAAGTTGATTTAAAATCAAGGGATTTTAAATTTAGGATTTGAAATCCATGATTTAAGAAATCTTTTGTTTGTATATCTTTATTAAATGAAAGGATTTGAAATCTTTGATTTCAAAATCTAGTGTTTGAGTACTTTATTATACATGAATTTGAATTTAAAATTGATAAAAATTTATTCTCTTAACCCATCTTGTTTACATCAAATGCAACGGATATGTGTAAAATGGTAACCAAAAAACACAAATTTAGGAAATTTTGGCAATGATAGCTACATTTGCTAAGTTTTCAAATTCATCGCCCACCATAACTTGCAAGAGTTTCAACAAAATGAAAATAAAGAAAACTCTACAAACATATCAAGTATCTTACAAAAAAACATCTAAATAATACATTACCATTGCAAGCAGATTTACTGTGTTGTTCTAAATATTTAGATGTTTACAATATTTACAGTAAGAAAATAATACATTACCATTGCAAGCAGATTTACTGTGTTGTTCTTTATTTTCATAAGCAACTTCATATGCAAATAAGCAACTTCATATGCAGCAGCAGCAGCAGCAAAATACTGGTCCCCCGCTGCATGCTTCGTAGTTTTAGGACCATTACACTCTCATCGAGTCCCATGCTATTATGTTTGGTAGCAGGACAAAACTCAACAGTAGCTGTGTGAAGCACATCTGACATCAGATAGTGGTGCCCAAACCTTTCTGAATTTTTGGGATGTCAAAGCAAAGGAATCATATGAATCGAGCAATGGTTGAGACTTACATGTAGATAGATGGTATGGTGCTAGACTTTAGAATGTCCGACAAAGTACGTGTTGGGTTGCTGCAAGCCCATGAATAGAGATGGGGTAGATTGATTTACTTGGACACAAATTTAATTTTTGGGAGAAAGAATTAACTCTGTTTCAATCAACTGAGTACAAGCTTGAATCTAAATCTCATTATCTCATGCTTTTATGTTATATATACCAAACCCACACCTGAAATGAATGGATACAAGACACTCCCAACAATAAATAAGGCATTTGTTAAGTGTCTGATAATGTGAATGTGGCTTTTAAACCAAAGCATCTCCAGCTGTAAACCCACATATTGTAAATCAAAATTTTCTTACTGTACAGGTAACCTATGAAGATGGAGTATATCATTAGACATCTTGCCATATTTAGAACAGCACAGTAAATCAATTTATCCTGCATGCAAGCAGATTGATTCAGTGTTTTTTATCTAATTTTTTATAGTACTCCTTCATGAGATTGATTCAGCTAGAAAAACCACAGTAAATCAATTTATATCATAGAAGACTAAAACAATCACATACTCTGAGGAGGTGCAAACCTTCCACTTTGCAGGAATTGGGGACTTGAGGAGGATATGGTGCGATAAATTCTCAACAGTTCGTGACATTTTACAAGGTATGGGGGAATTAGAAAATTCTCAACAGTTCGTGGTATATTTCTATTTGTAACTCTCAACTAATTACACAAAGTAGCGGACTAAAAAGTTATAATTAGTTATACATCTTTCTTGGTTCTACTAGCATCTGCTGTAGACAAATGATCTCATGGGATTTATTATTTATATCCATATAGTTATGGAGTTGCATATTTGGGTTCACCTATCCAGTATAGGACTTTGGCTTTGTGTTTTCAGCGGTGAATTTAGACAAAAATGTACATGAATCATGATGACAGGTTTTCAATGTTTCTACTATGAAATCGACATATTGGGCTCGGATGCCATATTTAGAACAACACAGTAAATCAAAATTTTCTTACTGTACATGTTAGGATATGTGAAGCCTAACTATCAAGCATGCCCTATACTTCAGAAGAGAAGAGGAACAAAGTTGGAACAGGATAAACAGGATCGACGATGGCGGAGTTCAAGCAAAACGACGAAGAAGACATTTTTCTGCATCGTGGTCGACCGAGCAGGGTGCGGCGATCGACCGCCTATGTGCACAGCTGGGTGCACAGGCCTGAAACTCGTCGCGGTCGACCGAAGGTGGCGCTGCGGTCGACCGCTCAAAGTCCAGAGAGCAACCCAGATTTTTGGCTTCGTCGCGGTCGACCGAGTGAATTTTTCTCCTGCGGCGGCCGTGGACGTAGTTTCTCACATTGAGAAGCGAACCACGTAAATCTTGTGTGTTTGAGATTGTTTGATTTTCTCTCTTCTCTCCTAAATCTCTATTTCCAAATCGCATCAGGGGGGTTGTGCATCCCCAACAAGTGGTATCAGAGCGACCAGGTTCGGCGCGAGCGATTTGAGGTCAGAGACAATGGGATCTGAGAAGGAAACATCCAAGATTGAGAAGTTTGATGGAACAAACTTCGGGTTCTGAAAGATGCAGATGGAAGACTATCTCTATCAGAAGGATTTATACCTACCATTGGGAGAGAAGCCGACGGATATGAAAGATGCGGATTGGAAGCTATTGGATCGAAAGGCCTTTGGAGCAATCAGGTTGACCTTGTCTAAATCAGTAGCGTTCAACATCAAGAATCAGAATACGACGGCGGATCTCATGGCGGCGTTGTCCAGTATGTATGAGCAACCCTCTGCGGCGAATAAGGTACATCTCATTAAAAAGTTATTTAACTTGAGGATGTCCGAGAGCCAGAAATTCAAGGAACACCTGAACGAGTTTAACGAGATCATGGATCAACTAAACTCAGTCAATATTCAGTTTGACGATGAAATCCAAGCCCTCTTGATACTTGGTCAATTGCCCGACAGTTAGAAGGGTATCGTTATCTCGATCAGTGGATCATGTGGCAAATCAAAACTGAAGTTTTCAGAGGTGGTGGACATGATTATGACTGAGGAAATAAGAAGACAAGAGGAAGGGATTTCTAATTCAGGGTCGGCGTTGAATCTTGAGGGCAGAGGAAGAAACAGAAACAGAAATAGAGGGAGTAGCCGAGGAAGATCTAACTCGAGGAACGGAAGGCCAAAGTCCAGGAACCGCAAGGGCAAGAAGGAGATAGACTGCTGGAATTGTGGCAAGTTTGGCCACTATGAGAATCAGTGCCGAGAACCCAAGAAGGACAAGGAGAACAAGACTGAAGCGAACGTGGCCTCAGGAGAATCAGATGATGCCCTAATCTGTTCGTTGGAGAGCAAAACCGAATCGTGGGTGCTGGATTCAGGAGCTTCGTTTCATGCTACCTCAAATAGAGATTTATTTGAGAACTATGTTTCAGGAAACCTAGGAAAAGTCTATCTTGGTGACGATCAGCCCTGTGATATTGTTGGCAAAGGAGTCGTGCAGATCAAGCTCAATGGGTCTATATGGAAGCTGAGCGATGTAAGACATGTTCCTAGCTTGAGAAAAAAATTGATTTCCATAGGACAATTGGCGAAAGAGGGATATGTAACAACCTTCGCATGTGATACGTGGAAGGTTACAAAGGGGTCCATGGTTGTTGCCCGTGGTACGAAGACAGGTTCTCTCTATATGACGATAGATGCACGTGGTTCCATTGCAGTGGCTAAAAGTAAAGAAGACCCAAATTTGTGGCACCAGAGGAAGACCCAAATTTGTGGCACCAGAGGCTAGGTCACATGAGTAGCAAAGGCCTAAAGGTTATGCAATCGAACGGGAAGTTACCAGGTTTGAGATCGGCTGATATTGACCTATGTGAAAGCTGCATTCTAGGGAAACAAAAGAGAATAAGCTTCAAAAGGGTTGGCAGAACCCCTAAAGAAGAGAAGCTTGAGTTAGTTCACACAGATGTGTGGGGTCCAGCATCAGTTCCATCCACCGGCGGAAGGTTATATTTTGTGACCTTCATAGATGATCACTCGAGGAAGACTTGGGTCTATTTCATGAAACACAAATCAGAAGTGTTTGAAGTCTTCAAGAGATGGAAGGCTATGGTTGAGAACGAGACCGGTTTGAAGATCAAGAAGCTTCGTTCTGACAACGGCGACGAGTATGAAGACTCAGAGTTCAAGAAGTTCTGTTATGACAACGGCATTAGATTAGAGAGGACAGTGCCAGGTACACCCCAGCAGAATGGCGTAGCAGAACGCATGAACAGAACATTGACTGAGAGAGCCAGAAGTATGCGGTTACAAGCAGGTTTTCCAAAGCAATTCTGGACAGAAGCAGTCAACACAGCTGCCTACTTGATCAACCGGGGACCATCAGTGCCTTTGGAGCACAAAATACCTGAAGAAGTATGGAGTGGAAAGCAGGTAAACATTTCTCACCTGAGAGTATTTGGATGTGTTTCATACGTTCATCTGAGTGATCATGCAAGAAACAAACTTGATCCTAAGTCTCTGAAATGTTTCTTTGTTGGCTATGGCGGTGATGAGTTTGGCTACAAGTTCTGGGATGAGCAGAACAAGAAAATCATCAGAAGCAGGGATGTGGTCTTTAACGAATCAGTCCTCTACAAAGACCGTGATGCAGTTCAGCCCACTAGCTTGATGCAGAGTGATCCTACATATTTTGAGTCAGATGATGCCTCAGATGGAGGCAATCCCGAAGCTAGTTCTGATGAAGAAGAAGAGTTGATGGATGAGACTACTTCAGAGGGGGCAGATGAAGATGGAGAGCCTGTTTCGACCGTCAGAGAGTTGAGGCGGTCAGCTAGAGTCCCCAAGCCTAATCCGAAGTACCCATCACTACAGCCCAGAGCTCATCTTAACTACCTATTATTGAGTGACGGTGGAGATCCAGAAAGTTATGATGAGGCCCTTCGAGTGGATGATGCGAGCAAGTGGGAGCTCGCCATGAAAGATGAAATAAAATCCTTGAACACCAACAAGACATGGGAACTTGCGAAGCTACCAACGGGGAAAAAGGCCTTGAGCAATAAATGGGTGTACAGAATCAAAGAGGAACATGATGGTTCCAAGAGATACAAGGCCAGATTGGTGGTTAAAGGATTTCAGCAGAGAGAAGGAGTTGATTACACAGAGATCTTCTCTCCAGTAGTCAAACTAACTACCATCAGAACAGTCCTGAGTATTATTACAGCTGAAGATCTACATCTCGAGCAGCTAGATGTAAAGACAGATTTCCTCCACGGTGATCTAGAGGAAGAGATATATATGCAACAGCCAGAGGGGTTTACTCAGAAGGGAAAAGAGAAGATGGTATGCAGATTGAAGAAGAGCTTGTACGGCCTAAAACAAGCTCCAAGGCAATGGTACAAAAAGTTTGATGGATTCATGCACATGAATGGTTACTCCAGGTGTAATGCTGATCATTGTTGCTTTGTCAAAGAGTTCGACAACAGTTACATCATCTTGCTTCTATATGTCGACGACATGCTAGTAGCCGGTTCAGATATGACAGAGATCAAGAAGCTGAAGAAGCAACTGTCGAGTGAGTTCGACATGAAGGATCTAGGCGCAGAGAAGCAGATATTGGGAATGAAGATCAGTAGAGATAAACTCTTGGGCACACTGCGGCTATCTCAGGCCGAGTACATTAGACGGGTGCTTAAGAGATTCGGGATGAGTGGTGCTAAGGCCGTTAGCACACCGTTAGCTAGTCACTTCAAACTGACTAAGGAGCAGTGGCCTGAGACTGATGAAGAGAAAGAATACATGGCTAAGGTTCCATATGCTTCAGCCATTGGAAGCCTTATGTACGTCATGGTATGCACGAGACCCGACATTGCCCATGCAGTGAGAGCTGTGAGCAGATTTATGTCAGATCCAGGAGAGCAGCACTGGGAAGCAGTAAAGTGGATTCTGAGATACCTGCGAGGTACTATAGAAGATTGCTTATGCTTCAGGAGAGGCAAGTTAGTCCTGCAGGGTTTTGTTGATGCAGACTATGCTGGTGAGATAGACCAGAGAAGGAGCACTACAAGATATGTATTCACTTTGGGCTCTACAGCTATTAGTTGGGTTTCTCAGTTGCAGAAAATCGTTGCTTTATCAACGACAGAGGCTGAATATGTTGCTGTGACAGAGGCAAGCAAGGAGATGATATGGTTGCAGGGTTTCTTGGAGGAGCTGGGACAGAAGAGTGAGAAGAGTGTCTTACATTGTGATAGCCAGAGCGCAATTCATTTGGTGAAGAATCCCGTTTTTCATGCAATGACCAAACACATACAGGTCCGCTACCACTTCATAAGATCAGCGTTGGACGAGGACATGTTGGAACTTGTGAAGATTCAAGGAAGCAAGAACCCAGCTGATATGCTTACCAAGGTTGTCACTACAGAGAAACTGAAGTTGTGTTCAACTTCAGTTGGCCTCAGCACTTGATGAAATGGAGGCCGTCGCCGCAGAGAGAGCTGAAAGAGATTGATAGTTAGTCTCCAAGTGGGAGATTGTTAGGATATGTGAAGCCTAACTATCAAGCATGCCCTATACTTCAGAAGAGAGGAGGAACAAAGTTGGAACAGGAGGAACAGGATCGACGATGGAGAAGTTCAAGCAAAACGACGAAGGAGACAGTTTTCTGCATCGCGGTCGACCGGCCATGGCGCGGCGGTCGACCGACGTCGTGCACAGCTGGGTGCACAGGCCAGGAGCTCATCACGGTCGACCGAGCATGGCACTGCGGTCGACCGGCAAAAGTCCAGAGAGCAAACCCAGACTGCAGACAGCATCGTGGTCGACCGCACGTGGCGCTGCGGTTGACCGCCCAAAGTCCAGAGAGCTCGATCAGGAATAGGATTCGTCGCGGTCGACCGCACGTGGTGCGGCGGTCGACCGGAGTCGGGTTTTGGCCCAGTTTCGAATTTTAACCTGTTTTGATCTGTTTCCTGTTTTAGCTGTTAAACCCTTAAGTCTATAAAAGGGTTGATTAGGGCATGATGTAAAGAGACGAAAAATAGTGAATTTTTCTCCTGCGGCGGCCGTGGACGTAGTTTCTCACATTGAGAAGCGAACCACGTAAATCTTGTGTGTTTGAGATTGTTTGATTTTCTCTCTTCTCTCCTAAATCTCTATTTCCAAATCGCATCAGGGAGATTGTGCATCCCCATCAGTACATGCAAGCAGATTACACATATATCCTGAATAAAAGTTGAAGATAATAGATTGCAAAGGTATATAAGCTGGAAATACTTTCTAATATTGTAACTAATCCCATCATCAAAGATCACAAAATCCATTAATATAGTACTTGCAAAGGTATATTAGCTGGAAATACTTTCTAATATTGTAACTAATCCCATCATCAAAGATCACAAAATCCATTAATATAGTACTTGCAAAGGTATATTAGCTGGAAATACTTTCTAATATTGTAACTAATCCCATCATCAAAGATCACAAAATCCATTAATATAGTACTTGCAAAGGTATATTAGCTGGAAATACTTTCTAATATTGTAACTAATCCCATCATCAAAGATCACAAAATCCATGAATTTTTTGCATATTGTACTTGCAAAGGTATATTAGCTGGAAATACTTTCTAATATTGTAACTAATCCCATCATCAAAGATCACGGGATCGCGACTTGAAAAGAAAGAGAGGATCTGGTCGGGATTTGATAAATGACAAAGGCTTGGATGGAATTTGAAATGACTTGTTTTGGGTTTTCAAATTCCTCTTTGTTAAATCAATTGATTCAAAATCTAGGTCTAAATCAGATTCCAAACTAGATATTTGGATTTGAAATACCCTGGATTTTAAATCCAGACCCAAATCCAAGTTCCCAAACGCACCCTTAAGTGATTCCTAAACTCATTTGAAAGGTATTCCCCTGCTTGATCATATTGAAGAGCTTTGATATATTTACCATTGCTTTTTCAACTATTTGGAATTCGTTGAACTTTTTAGAGGTTTCAGATTTATTTTTCTTTAAGTAGATATATCCATAATGACAGTGATCATTAGTAAATGTGATAAAATAAGAAAATCCTCCTCTTGCTACATGATTAATAGGACCACAAACACCATTATGTACTAAATCTAGAATACCATCACACTTGACACCTTTTCTTGTAAAAGGCAATCAGGTCATCTTTTCTTATAAATATGGTTCACAGGTGGGATAAGATTCAAACTTTAGGGGGTGGTAGTCATTGAAACATTTTCATAAGAAGTGGGGGTAATTATCGAAGTGAGATAATTTTTTTGAAAGTGGAATATTTCAGTGGAATAAGCGAGAATAACTTTTTGGAGTGAGATATTTTGATAAAATGATGTAGGATAATTTGTGATAATAAAGAACTATATAATTTTTGTATTTGGGTGATATAATTACTATTTTATATTTTTTAACTTACTATTATTTATTAAAAATTGTTTTTATTATAAATACAGGATTTAGAGAAAATGTAGTCTAGTATAATAGCGTGGTTAGATGATGGCGATGATTATTGGAGGAAGAAAGGTTGGAGAAAAAATATGAAACTAAAAATAAAAATAAATAGGGTAGTTCTAGTTTTTTAACCAAGTAATTCTAGCCTAAAATTTCGGATAATTTGAGAGACTGGAACTCTCATTTTTATATAGAAATGAAAAAGTGGAATAATTTTTTTACCATTATCCTACTTCTAATATTTTTCTAATTCTAATTAACTAACATTATAAATTTTTATCCTAGTTCTAGTTCTAATTGACTAGCACTATAAAATGATATCCCATAAATTATTCTAGTTCTAGTTTTGAGTTCTACTTGACTAAACACACCCTCCCAGAGAATGTAGAAATCCATCTTCATCCAATCTATTGATTCTATCAATCCATATATGTTCCAATCTTAGATGCTAAAGATATGTAGGATTTATATCTTCTTCTCTCTTCCTATTACGAGATAAAATATTAGTAGATATTTGACTTTCATTCTCAATATTATGTATGTTATTGGCCATAGTATTCAAAAATTATAAGCCATCCAGCTCAAAACCATCGGCAATAAACTTTTTATTCAATTGGATAGTCACTTTATTATTCAATAAAATAGAATAATTAAGTTTTTCCAGTTTTAGAAACGGAAACAAGATTTTGACGAATACTAGGAACATAAAGATAGTCTTTCAAAACTAGAGTGCTACTTCTAGGCAATGACAAAGTAAAAGTTTCAATAGAAACAACTGTGACTATCGCATCTTATCCCATTTTGAGAATGATCTCCCCTTCATTTAGCCTTCTGGTCTCCTAAAAGCATGGCAAAAAATTGCAAATACGAGTGATCACACGAGAATCAATACATCAAGAGCCAATAGGCCGAGCAGTTAAGTTGGTTTCTGTAATAAATAGTTCACATGTACCTTCTGAAGGTTTATCTTTCTTTATTGAGACTAGATATGTCTTACAATTCTTTTTCTAGTTACCATTCTTTTCATAGTGGAAGCATGCATCTGCAGATTTGTCCTTCTTTTGGTTCTCACCTTTTGGTCTAGCAATGCCCTTGTTATTTGGGAATGACTTTACTTTTTTTTTTTTTGAAAGAAAAAAAAAAAAGAAAGGGAATGACTTTACTTTCCCTTTCTTCTTCCAAACCTTACCCTTAGGCTTTAAAGTTTTGGTTTTAGAAATCATAACAGTAGGCTTATTTTCGTTTAGGAGATCTTCTGCGGCTCTCAACATATTGAATAGCTCAGACATGGTAACATCCATCTTGTTCATGTTATACTTCATAATGAACTGATTATATGAATGAGGAAGTGATGCTAGATCATATCATTTTTAGTGATCATCACATTTTGTTACACTTTTATTCCGCCATTATTTATTTTATTTAAATAAATATATCGCTAATGATGTCTTTTTCTCTTGAAGTTTCAAAAATTAGAAATATCTCCTTGAAAATTTTATAAACACCCATTTAAAAATTTTACATACAACTCCATAAAAGTTGCGAAATTAACAAATACCATGCCGAAAATTTTAAAATGTTTTAAATAACGACTCTCTAAAATTCTATAAACGACCCATTGAAATTTTCAAAAATAACAAACACCAAAAGATATATCAAAAATTACAAATAACCCCATGAAAGTTGCAAATAACCTCTTAAAGTTCAAAAAACAAGAAAACCTTTGAAAAATCTAAAAATTACAAATAGCATCATAAAACTTATAAAAATATAAACTGTCCCCTTTATAATGTATAAATTACATGAAATCCCTAGAAAATCTAAAAATTATTTTACAGTCCTCAAAGAAGTTAAAAATCTACAAATAACTCCTAAAGTTTGAAAAATAAACCCTTTAAAAATTTTACAATTAGACCCATAAAGTTTTGAGAATTATAAATATTCTTTTGAAATTTTTATAAGCAACAATTTGAAAATTTTACAATTAATCCTATAAAAGTTACTAATTTAGATGACAATAGGTTGAAATTTTTTAGAATATTACAAAACTCTCCTAAATTTTTTATAAAAACCCCTTAAAAGTTTCCAAAATTACAAGCACGCCAAACAATTTGCGAGAAGCCCTATGAAAGTTTTGTAAATTATAATGATCCTATAAAACTTTTATAAAGCATCCCGTAAAAACTTTACAACCACACCTATGAAAGTTTTAAAAACTACAAATAATCCTCAAAACATTGCAAATGCCCCAAAAGATTCTAAAATTATAAATGAGCCCCTAATGTAGTATATTATTATAATATTATAAATATCATTAGTGTGGGGGGAATGCATGAGTTGTGGGAAGGTATAGTGGTCATGAGAATTCCCATGTTCTTCATATGACGAGATTGCGAAACTTCCTACTTCCTATTTTGGGGGTTAGGGGAAAGTCTGAATCTCATTTCCATCCTAATCTCTGGTGAACAAAACATGATTATTGATTGAAATCTCAAGACATTGAATTTTTTGTCGCGCTTTAGTTTCTAAAAATCCCAAATTTTTTATTTAGATTTGTAATGGAGGCTAATGGTTAAGTTATGGTTAAGTTATCTAATTTTGAATTTTAAACTCAATATTCTAATTTATTATCAAAGAATAATGGTTAAGTTATGGTTAAGTTATCTAATTTTGAATTTTAAACTCAATATTCTAATTTATTATCAAAGAATAAGGGTTAAGTTATGGTTAAGTTATCTAATTTTGAATTTTAAACTTAATATTCTAATTTATTATCAAAGAAAAACCCTACTACTCAAACTTGATTCTCTTCTTCTCATAGCATAGCAAAAAAATGTACACACTGTCTCTTCCTTCACAGCAAACGTAACAAAAGAATACTTATTAAATTAAAACTATTTATAATTTGAAAATTCCATTAATCAAAGCCCTTTTTTGAGATAAAAAGGATTTTCAATATTAGAAAATTATCAACTATCCCCTTCAAAGTCTAAAAATTATAAAACAACCTCCTTAAATTGTAAAATTTACAAAACTAATCATGAGATCTAGAAATTAGAAACAAAATCCTGATAGATCTAACAATCCAAATTGGGTCATACAAAAATTAGAAATTTGAAGACAACCCTTTAAGATTCAAAAATTATAAATAGCACTATAAAGTTTAATATAAACTGCCCACCTGTAAAATCAATAACTTACAAACAACCCCCAAAAAATCCAAAACCTACAAAAAGTCCAATGAAAAGTTCAAAAACTATACATGACTTTCCGAAAATTTATAAACGACCCCTTAAAAACCTTACAAGCAGCCCTTGAAAGGTTTCAAAAATTAGAAATATCTCCTTAAAAAATTTATAAGTAGTCATTTGAAATCTTTACAGGCAGCCCTTACAACTAGCCCAAAAAGTTTCAAAAATTAGAAATATCTCCTTGAAAATTTTATAAAGAGTCATTTCAAAGTTTTAAAAGCAGCCGCATATAATTTGCAAAATTAACAAACACCATGCTGAAATTTTTTGAAATGTTTTAAATAACTTTCTAAAATTTTATAAATGACCACGTGAAATTTAAAAATAACAAACACCAAAAAATATCAAAAAATTTCAAATAGCCCCATAAAAGTTGCAAACAACCTCTTAAAATTAAAATATTATAACAAAAGCCTTGAGAAATCTAAAAATTATAAATAGCATCATAAAACTTAGAAAAAAGATAAACCGTCCCATTGTAGTGTATAAATTACAAGAAATTACTAGAAAATATAAAAATTATGACAGTCCTCTAATAAGTTAAAAAATTACAAATAACCCCCCTAAAGTTTGTCAGACAAACTCACTAAAAATTTTACAACTAGACCCTTAAGTTTTAAAAATTATAAATATTCTCTTGAGATTTTTATAAATACCCATTTACAAATTTTACAACTAGGCCCATAAGAGTTACTAATGTAAACAACATTAGACTGAAAATTTTAGAATATTACAAACAACTCCTTAAAAGTTTTATAAATAACCCCTTAAAAGTTTCCAAAATTACAAGCACGCTGAAGAATTTGCAAAAAGCCCTATGAAAGTTTTGTAAATTATAATGACCTTATAAAACTTTATAAAGCATCTTGTGAAAAATTTACAACCACGCCTTTGAAAATTTTAAAAACTACAAACAATCCTCAAAACAATGCAAACACCCCCAAAAGGTTCTAAAATTACAAATGAGCCCCCAATGTACTATTATATTATTATAATATATCATTGGGGCGGGGGAATGCATGAGTTAGGAGGGAATAGTCGTCATGAGAAGTCCCATGTTCTTAATACTACGAGATTGTTGAACTTCCTACTACCTATTTTGGGGGCTAGGGGAAAGTCCTAATTATGACGCCCTTGGTTTCACACAACGCTGCAGTCCATGGTGAACCCAAGGATGTCAAACTTACCATGCACTCACACAGTATAACAACACGTTTCACTATCACAGTAACATCTCTCTAGTAGAATCAATAATAAAAAAGTGTAAGGTACAAAGCAAATAGAATAAGATAGTAATGCAATGAATATGATAAAGGAATTGAGAGTATCCAATAACAATATAATCATGTTCCAACTGAATAAAATAAAATACAACTGACAAACAAAAACTAATGTGAAGTATCTCAATACATAGAGTCAAATGAAGTAGTACGTACTATGGCACTCCGCCTTTACAAAATGAAATACATCTCTAAATGTCTGAAAATAAATAATAAAACACTGTGGAGTTCTAAATAACTACTAATAATATATGACAAATGCTAAGCTGAGAGTCCGTCAACCTGCGACTCTCTGAATGCTTGGCTCGCTGCCTGAAAAGAGAGGAAACAACGAGCGTCAAAGCGCTAGCGAGATCATCTCCACCGCCCCCAGGGGAGGGGGTTAGGAGTATATATAAAAATACATGTTAGTACATATAGATATAAAATCATATATCCTAAACTAAGCGAAAATTGATATTTAGAAATCCACACCACGATATTGGGTACGTCGAGTGAAATAATCCAAACAAGGAAACCCTTATGTATATACCTCGTATCTTAAATTATGAATCGCTAAATACCATACCAACTCCAAATCTTATGAGTAAAACAACAAATAAAAGGAAATACATATCTAAATCTCAACTAATACAAGTCATGTCAAATCCTCACATTACCCTCGGGTAGTGGCACTATCACAAGAATAACATCCCGATCAAAGAGAAACTCACATAAAGTATGTCATGTATGGCAACCTTAGTCATATACCCTACTCGAGGTAAATATCATGAGAGCATGAATGCAGTCTGTGTAATACTCTATCAAAAACAACGATGCTTTTGTAAGGCACTCACAATATCATGTGACATCACCACCTTACTCAATCGTCATGCGGAATGTAGACATATCATCCCAACCGGCTTGATGCATCATAGAGTATAGTCTGCCACGTTCTCATTATAGCATACCAACTAACCTCACTCTGAGTGTAGTCTCCCACGGTCTCATTGTAGGATACCAACTAACCTATTCAAGCATCCACAATATGATGAAATGTAAAATGCATCGTTCTCAAAAATGACAAATCGAAATATAGAATTACATACCTCCAAATGCACATGCGTGCTCAAACTCCAATATGTATACCCTCGTAAACGAAGCCTGTATCTTCGTGTGTGTGAACAAAACATGTGAAATAGAAATAAAATACACAAAACAACCCAGACCACTCGACCGATCATGTGCCATTAATCAACTGATGTCATGTACAAACCATGCACAAAAGGCTCTCATCGGTCGACTGGTAACCTATGCCCGATCGACCGATCAGAGGACAATCGGTCGACTGATTCCCTATGATCAGTCGACCGACCCGAGAAAAATCCTATTTTTCTGTGAAAGGATTTCATATTCAACAAAATACATAAAAGTTTAAATTCCCTCAATAGAACTTGTTGTAAAACTTGTAATCAACATATGTAGAGTTAATTCTACTGTATGAAAACATGATTTCAAAATTAGGAGATAAATCTAAACCCTAACATGTTTTTAAGTGTCATATGTGTAAGATTATCATGAAAAACACCTACTTTAATCAGAACTCATGTTATATCACGTTTAAAACTTTAAATCCACAACTAAAACTTTGTTTAATATATTTTTAAATCAAAAAGATCAAATCTTTGTATCTTATAGTCTGAAAGAACAATCTTTATACTTAAACTAGGTTTTAAGGATCAATAAAACCAAATAAAACTCAGTAAAAACCAAATAAAAATGGGGATGAGATTGTTGGAGATAAAACTCACTTAAAAATATGTTGGAATCCTCAAATATGCAAGAAAATAGGTTCTCCCTCGCCAAACGCCGACGAGCTCGCCTTCTTCTCGATATTTGCTTCACAAAGCTCTTCAAAACTCACAAAATATGATCTAGGGTTTCGAGGAGAGATAGTGATGTTTATTCACTTTGAATATAAGAAATAGATTTTCGGGATGATATATATATATATATATATTATCTATATATATATAATATAAAATATATTAAATATATATAGTATAGTATATAGTATATAGATATTAACTATTATTATATATATAGCTATATATATATACTATTATCAGTAATATAGTAAATAATATAGAGATATATAATTATATAATAATTATATTATAATATTAAATATATATTATAATATTATATAATATATTATATATATATATAATATATAGTATATATATAATATATTATTATTATCTATATTATATATATCGGTCAATCCGAAAATCCAAAAAGACCGAAACCAGTCAATACTGCAATCTACTTGTCACCTGATCGCGATTGTTACTGCCATCAGCGACTGAGAGCTCCTATAAGTCGACTGATAGGCAAGTATCAATCGACTGACCCGAGGCATTTTCCAGCCTACAGGTTTTGTGTTCACGTGCATGTTTTCACTCGTTTTGTGCATGTTTAACACTTGTATACTCTCATATATATACTTAATTAATATCAAATCAATTACTAACATACTCACTCATCCATAAATGATATTTATTATAATATAACTCATTTATCACTATTAACCATAGTATTTTTCTAAAATTTACAGAGTTTTACATTCACTGCCTATTAACAGAATTTTGTCCTCAAAATTTTGTAATCGTATCTTATAGATTAATAATACGAGAAAAGTATGTTGAGGGAATAATCTAGACAATGAAACCCTCATATACACATCTCGTACCATTAATCTCTAGATATGAATCATAAGTGATATTTATACTTAACAATCTAGAATGCAAATACTCTCACTTAACCCCTAATTAAACGAAACTAGTACGTCGGGCGAAAAATCCAAACAAAGAACCCCCCCATGTATATACTATGTGTTCCAAATGATTAGAAGCTAAGTGTTAATATCCACATTCCAACGTTAAATGCAAATGTAGCCATAAAGACAAAATAAACACAAACAAATCATAGTTGACATTATACCTGCTCAAACAGGTGTGGATAGTCATGACGCATATCCTCCTCGCGCTCCCAAGAAGCCTCCTCAGTTCCTTTCTGGTTCCATTGAACTTTGACTAAAGTAATCACTTTGTTTCTAAGTCTCTTATCCTCTCTAGCAAGAATACAAACTAAAATCTCAATGATGGTTAAATCGGCCTGAAGCTCAATCTCTGATGCATCAATCACTCTCTACTCCTCCTCATTACGTAAATGCTTCTTGAGCATCGAAACATGAAAAACATCATGCACACCCGACATCGATGCTAGAAGATCTAGCCGATATGAAATGACTCCAACACGTTCCACTATCCTAATCAGACCAATATATCTCGAGGTAAGCTTTCTTCGTCTATCGAATCGCTGAACACCTTTCATAGGTGACACCTTCAACATAACATAATCTCCAACCTGGAACTCTAAAGGTCGTCGCCTATGATCCGTGTAGCTCTTCTGTCAACTCTGGGCTGTGAGAATACGCTCTTGAATCAATACTACCTTCTTCGTAGTCTGCCTCACGAGGTCTGGCCCAAGTAGCAAGCTGTCCTCTGGCTCCGTCCAACATATCGGGGATCTACAAGGCCTCCTATACAATGCTTCATAAGGAGTCATGCCTATAGTAGATTGGTAACTATTATTGTAGGCAAATTTAATCAATAAAATATGATCCTCCCAGCTACACTAAAAATTGATAACACATATTCACAACATGTCCTCCAAAACCTAGTTGACTCTCTCTATTTGGCTGCCGAAAGAATTCTGTAAGCTCTTCCAAAAATGTGAAGTGAAAATTGAGCCATGATCTGATACAATCGTCTCTAGAACTCCATGCAAACACACAATCTCCCGGATGAAAATCCTCACATAAGTCTCCATCGTGTAGGTCGTCTTCACTAGTAAGAAATGCATCGACTTCGTCAATCGGTCAACAATCACCCAAATCGAATCATTCCCTTTGCTAGACCTCGACAAGGCCACAATGAAGTCCATAGAAATATCTACCCACTTCTATGCAGGAATGGGTTAAGCTTGTAGGGTAACTGCGGGTCTCTGATATTTTATCTTCACTTGCTGGCAGGTAAGCACTTGGCTACATACTCCGTGATATCCTTACGCATACCGCTCCACTAAAAATATCCCTTCAGGTCCTTGTATATTTTGGTTGTGCCTGGATGCACTATGTACCTGGTGCGATGAGCCTCATCAAATAATTCCTTCTTCAACTACGGAATATCCGGCACCACTAGTCGGCCTTTCATCCGAAGGACCCCATCTGATCTAATGGTCCAATCAGCCTTGGGCTCTTTGGAAATTTCCCCATTTTGGATTTAAATCTAAGAGTCCTCCGCCTGAGCACTAATCACTCTATCAATCCATGACAGCTGTACGGCTAAAGCTCCCAAAAGTGGTGCTCCCACCAATCCCCGGCCTAAAGTCAAATTGGTTATGAGCGAGAAGATCTCGATATAACTAGCACCTCAAAGCTGCAAGCCTATGACGATGCTTCCTACTCAACGCGTCTGCTACAACGTTCAGCTTCCTCAGATGATATTGTAGTGCGAATTCGTAATCCCTAATGAACTCAACTTATCGCTGCTGCCTCAGGTTGAGTTTCTTTTGAGAAAAAAGATACTTCAGACTCTGATAGTCTGTAAATAGCTCAAACTATACCCTATAAAGATAATGCCTTCATGTCTTCAGTACGAAGACCACTACTGCCAACTCCAAGTCGTGGGTAGGATAATTCTACTCATAAGTCCTTAGCTTCTGCAAAATGTAAGCCACCACTCTCTGAGTCTGCATCAAAATGCCTCCTAGTCCTGACAAAGATGCATGTATGTAGACCACAAATGTCTTATCACTGCTCGGGTTGATCAACATTGACGTTGTAGTCAACTTAGTCTTTAAAGTCTCAAAGGCCTTCTGGCATTCTGATCCCCAAACAAACTATACACTCTTCTTCATAAGGGATGTCAACAGGGTAGCAATTTTTGAAAAGTCCTGAATAAACTTTCTATAATAGCCGGCCAGACCTAAAAATCTACAAATCTCTGTAACGGTCTTCAAGGGCTCCTAATCAAGAACAACCTCGACTTTGGTTGGATCAATCGCAATACCCTCCTTGCTAATGACATGGCCCAAACATCTGACCTCTGAAAGCCAAAATTCATACTTGCTAAACTTAGCATACAACTGGTGCTCCCGTATAAAGTCTGCAATGCCAGACGAAGATGTTACTCATGTTCGGTCTCCGATCTCAAATAAATAAGGATATCGTTGATGAAAACGATCACGAACTGGTCCAAGTATGAATAGAAACCTGGTTTATCAAATCCATGAATATTACGGGTGTATTAGTTAGCCCAAATGGCATGATAAGGAACTCGAAAGACCCATATTGAGTCAAAAAGGCAGTCTTAGGGATATCCATTTCCTTAACCCACAACTGATGATAGCCAGAATAAAAATCAATCTTCGAGAAACACTACACTCCTTACAACTAGTCTAATAAGTCATCAATTCTCAGTAGTGGATACCTGTTTCGGATGGTGACCTTATTCAACTCACAATAATCTATGCACAAACGCATGTTGTCGTCCTTCTTCTTCACGAAGAGGATTGGTGCTCCTCATGAAGAATGACTCCGGCAAATAAAACACTAAGCAATGAGCTCCTCTAACTGAATCTGTAGCTTCCTCATCTCAGCAGGTGCTATACGATAAGGTGCACGGGAGATCGGTGTTGTGCCTGGCTATAACTCGATGCAGAACTCAACAAATCTCACTGAAGGTAATCTAGGTATGTCTTGAAAGACATCCTGATACTCTAAGACGACTCTAGTCTCGCACAAATCAATACCCTGATCTTAAAATATCACCTCCTCGACGTATGCCAGAAATGACTATGTAAACTAGTTGCCCTGTAAGGTCACTATAACTAAGTCAGTCCCATCGGATGCTTTCAAGCTAACTGTTTTCACAAAATAGTCAATACTGATATGGTAGGACGATAACCAATCCATACCAAGAATCACATTGAACTCAAACATGTGCAAAACAATCAAATTAATAACGAACTCAGAGTCATCTAAGCTGATAATGCATCTCCTACAGATACTCTCTAAGAGGGACACTTCTCCTAAAGGAGTAGAATCTAATAGAGGAATATCTAAAGGTTGTGCTACAAGCTGGAGTCTAGTCATGAAAGCATAAGAGATGAAAGAATGCAAAGCTCTTGAATCGAAAAGAATACTGGCTGGAAAGGAGTTCACAAGGAATGTACCTTCCACTACGGCCTCACTCACACCGTGATCACACAGTACAACTACATACACTCTGATTGAAGTTGTGGACCGCTGCATTGAAGGATCCATGGTATACTAGACTATCTATCCCTGAGGAATCTCCTGGATAGATCGCACTTGTCACTCTATCCTCAGAACTACTGGCGGTGCCTCAAGTCTTACCTACTAGCTCTGACCTCTATCCTATCCACGGTTCTGCTGTTACTGACCCTGATTCTTGCCCTGCTAGCCTCCGGCTAGTGCGTTGTGGCACTCTACGACTCTATGTCCAAACTTGTGGCAGTGAAAAACAAGTTCCCTGAAACCTGCATTGCTTCTGTATCCTCTAATCCTACTGAGGTCCCTTCTTATGAGGGCCTTGCTGCTATGAACCATTGCCCTACTGCTAGGGCCCTCCGGGTCCTGAAAATGGTCTCTTACCCTTACCCTTTTCTCCAGTCTGTCCTGCTTTAGAACTCCCCTCTTTGCCCTTCTGAAAAATGGCGGTCTCTATCTCCTGTGCTATGGCGGCATCAGCAACCTCCCACACTGAATAAAATTGTCTGGATACAAGATAGCGCACAAACTCAGACGAAGCCCCATAAAAAACATCTAAGCCTGACGCTCTCCAGTCTACCACATGCTCATAAACCTGAGCAATCCCACCAACTTGCTCTCATAATCGACTACAGTCATATCTCCCTACTCCAACCGGGCTAACTCCAACTCCTTCCCGTCTTTCGTCGCCACTGACACATACTGCTCATCGAAGAAAAAGATGAAATGCTCCTAGCAGAGTGTCATACGCTGATCTGGAGTGAACTGAAGTTGGTACCACCCTTCTGCGTCGCCCTTAAGGCTAAATGTTGCTAGCCTCTGCTTCTGTACTATATCCACATTAAGCATATCTGAAATATTCCCCACATTTTCCTTCAACTTGTGCACCGTAAGTGAATCTGATGTGCCATGAAACTCTGGTGCTCTCATCTTTTGGTACCTCTCCACTAAACAGAGCCAAGCCTCCTGCTCCGTAGCCCTATCATCAGCTAGTGGTTGTGTGAATGCTAGCGACTCTTCTGCAATAGGTACATGAGCTGCTGGTGGCAGAACCACTGGAGGTGGTGTTACTAGCAGAACCTGATTCGCTATCTGCT
Source organism: Asparagus officinalis (assembly GCF_001876935.1). Lineage (NCBI taxonomy): Eukaryota > Viridiplantae > Streptophyta > Magnoliopsida > Asparagales > Asparagaceae > Asparagus > Asparagus officinalis. The sequence goes on along the minus strand of NC_033798.1, from coordinate 60,554,201 downwards.
CCTCAATTGCTACTAACCGGGCTTCAAGCGGTGCTATGAGGTCAATCAGGTACTGTGGAGCATGCTGTAGCTCGGCCTCTGGGTCATCTTGCCCAACTCCCTGAGCACGGGTTACGACCACATCCTCTTCTTGACATCTGAAATTCAGGAGTAGAGCTTATAAGATACAGTAAATGAGACCTCAAGCAAAATAACGTAACATATATCAATAGGTAAATCGTTTAACATATCATTCATGCAAATACTTTTCAATCAAGTAAGATAGTTATCATAAAAATTAAATTTCATAATTTTCGAGTTATATATATAACGTCCTCACTCAATCTAGGAATTACTAGCGGACTCTATACATGAATCCTAGGAATTACTAGCGGACTCTATCCTAGCTCCATGACTCGACACAGGATGATCCTAAGGATGCTGGAACTAGAGCTCCGATACCAAATGTGATGCCCTTATTTTCACACAAGGCTATAGTCCAATGTGAACACAAGGACGTCAAACATGTCATGCACCCACACAGTATAACAACAGATTTTACCATCACAGTAATATCTCTCTAGTAGAATCAATAAAAAACAAGTGTAGATAC
>NC_033798.1:60521109-60548609 GCF_001876935.1 Asparagus officinalis | reverse complement strand
AACAACCATTTGAAAAGTTTTACAACTAGGCCCGTAAGAGTTACTAATGTAAACAACATTAGGCTGAAAATTTTAGTATATTACAAAGAACTCTTTAAAAATTTTATAAATAACCCCTTAAATGTTTCCAAAATTACAAGCGTGCCGAAGAATTTGCAAGAAGCCCGATGAAAGTTTCATAAATTATAATGACCTTATAAAACTTTTATAAAGCATCCCGTGAAAACTTTACAACCACGCCTTTGAAAATTTTAAAAACTACAAACAATCCTCAAAACAATGCAAACACCCCAAAAGATTCTAAAATTACAAATGAGCCCCCAACGTAGTATTATATTATTATAATGTATCATTGGGGCGGGGGAATTCATGAGTTGGGAGGGCATAGTGGTCATGAGAAGTCTCATGTTCTTAATACTACGAGATTGTGGAACTTCCTACTACCTATTTTGGGGGCTAGGGGAAAGTCTTAATCTCATTGATTGAAATCTCAAGACATTAAAATTTCTGTCGTTTTTTAGTTTCTAAAAATCCTAAATTTTTTATTTAGATTTGTAAAGGAGACTAATGGTTAAGTTATCTAATTTTAAATTTTGAACTTAATATTGTAATTTATTATCTAAGAAAAGCCCTGCTACTCAAACGTGATTATCTTCTTCTCACAGCATAGCAAGAAAAGGTACACACTGCCTCTTCCTTCATAAGCATTTAATGTATAAGTTAATAGATAATCCGTAAGATATAGTCTACGAAGAAATATAATCAGTCATTTCTTGTAATTACGGCAGAATTTCTTAACGCAATCAAAAGGTGTATAAACCAACATAAATAAACAAAGGAGATCAGAACAGTCCGTGCGAGCACGTGCTTACTACTTGTTAGGGTTAGGATAGAGAAAGCTAGCATATTGTATTTATTAGAATTGGATTTACTCCCTTTTTGTCTTAATTGTTTATGTATAGATTAATCAATCAAAATAGGAATTGATAGAATATTCTAATTTGATAGTTCATACTTTACCTAAGTGGATTGATAAATCTACAATTATGGATATTGTACGATTGTTATTCTTAACAATTTAACTTAGACAAGTTTCCCCCCCTTAAAAGGATAGTTCGGGTCATTTTACGTAAGAACGTCGGATGGGTTTCCTTAGAAAAGCAGAAAGATTACTACGGGATTTTGTGAGACATCACCTACTTGAGGGGTTTATTATTATTATTATTATTATTATTATTATTATTATTATTATTATAAATCGTCAAAACTGGAGGGGGTTCTTTGCAACACGCGCAAACCTAGGGGATTTACTCGAATTAAAATTAACGCGTGATAGTGATGATCTAATGTGGTCGGTGGATCCTAGGTTTGGGGAAGAATCGTCGCCGCTGATGATGTCGGTGGATCGCAAGGGTTTAAAAGACCAAGTTTTCCACAGCGCCCAATTATTTGGCGGCGGTACCGTCTGTCTCTCTTCGTCGTCGAAAGCTCCTCCTCCTGATGGAGGAGAACTACACCAAGGAGGAGGCTCTTCAGATGGAATCCCAGGTCCTGAGCCTGCTCAATTTCGAACTGACCGCTCCCACGCCCAGGTGCTTCTTGAGCGGCCTGGTCGACGTCGCCCGCGGGCCGCCTCAGCTCGAGTTCCTCGCCGATTTCATCGCGGAGCTCTCCCTCCTTGAGTACCACATGCTCCAGTACCCCCCGTCCATGATCGCTGCCTCTTCCCTTTTCCTTGCTAGGTTCGTGTTGCGGCCGAAGGAGCATCCTTGGACCAGGAGACTGGCTGACCACTCTTTTTATCAGCCCTGCGAGCTCTCGGAATGCGTCAAGGATCTCTTTTGGGCCTTCGTGTTCAGCTCAGGCAGCCGACTGACGGCGATCAGGGATAAATACAGCAAGCCCGAACGCATGTTTGTCGCCGCCAAGTACTTCTGTTCTGCTCCGGCCATACCTGAACGTTACTTCTCGCGTCATCCGTTACCATTACGTTGATCGATCGAGGAGTCTGTGCGAGACTTGGATTGATTACGCTGTTGTGCTTATTAACGAATATTATGTATGTAAATCCTTTTTGTCCGTTTATGTAAATTCATTTGTTTATCACGCCTTGCTTTTGTGTCTGCTGGGTTTTGTCTGGTCCGCGCGTCTTTATTCACATCTTCAAGCGTTTCTGTCTTATGGATTTGGAATTTATCGTAGCGATCTCTGGTGTTTGGTTTCTACTGTTTTGCGGTAATGGAAACAAGTATCCTGATAATTAAGTGTTCACTTATCGAGGAGTCTGTGCGAGATTTGGATTGACTGTTCTGTTCACTTCTCGATGTGGAAGACTGTTCTTTAAGGAGTTTAGGCTTGTTGATTGTGAAGCAGGAGAAATATTGTGCTGCTAAATGCTAAAATGTTACTACTTGGAATAGGCAAAGTTTGAGTTGTGACGATGATACCCACTTACGGTGGTTACACATATATAACACATAATCATCACATAGGTACTCACGTTAGAGTCCTCTAGCTAACCAACTAACATTAAGACGCGATTCATCTCATTACTTATCTCCATCGCGCTGTTATTTAATTTGTACATGTAATATTACGCAATAAAATCTATATCATATGTCAACCTCATAGAATGTAGTTAGCACTAATCAGAACGGTCCATTTAAAGGATTAGCCACCTAATTGACCCGTGCATTAGGACTAAATAAATTGGTGTACACTCCATAGCCTAGGGTATAGGTCATTACAGCCGTTTACATTTATAGTGATTATAGTGTAAAAAAATTATCTTTAACTCAGCCACCATTCAATTCATAACGATATTTAATTTACTATTCATTCACCTTATAGTGAGTTCTATATACACATAACATGTGTTGAGTTATCCATGTGATCAAAACACACTATGTTTTGTGGGTATCTCATGGGACTCCAACATCATGAAATACTCATATTCTCTTTTAGATATGGTCTAAATTAGATAAATAGTCTAATCAGGCTAAACTATAATTTAAAATAGATAAAATAAATGAGAACAATTTTAGACAGTTGATCAAAATCAACCAGACGTCTGAAAACCACCACCAGACTTCTCCTAAAAGAATCAGACTTTCCTGAGAAATAATCTGAAAGATAGATTTCTATCAAACTGTGACCAGGCGTTCCTACCCAAATTAGACACCTAATTGCTAAATCAGACACCTACTATTAGATGATCACATATCTGCTATCAGATGACCAGATATCTAATTTTGAATCAGACGTCTGATGTCGCTCGATCAGGCGATTGAATCAATGCTGCACCTGCACAATCGATCTACTACGCCTTATTTCTTCATCAGTTTGCCTTCAGTCTCTTTGTAATTTCTTAGAATTATGATACAGACTTCATCTTTCTATCATTTTTCTAAGATCAACAACAAGGAAAAACGGAGAGTTAGGGTTTCATGTAGCACTTTTGCACATTTTCAATTCTAACGGTCTGTATAGGTAAACTTTATTAGATCTTATAAAAATTTGCCTAAAACATTAGGGAATCATCAACAAAGAGTCATATCAAGATTTAGCATAAAACTTTAGTGTTTAACAATCCAAAAGAAATCGCAAAGATATAAGAGAAAAACCCCCATGAATAATGGACAAAGTGGAAACAACCCTCAATTGAGTTGAAGATTTTTTTTTTCTATTGAGTTTCCTCTCTCTTTAGTCATCCTCTCCTACACTAGTAAAAAATCATATATTCTAGACGGAATAATCTAGACGGAATTTTTTCTGTCTAGAATGTATTAAACTAGACGTAAATTTTCTGTCTAGAATATTCCGTCTAGAATAAAACATTCTAGATGGAAAATTCCGTCTAGAATAGTATCCTAAACGGTTCCTTTATTTTTTATTTTTTTTAAAATAACTAGTTATTCTAGAAGGAAATTTCCGTCTAGAATAACTGACCCTTTAAAAAAATTAACCCGTTAAAAAATTAACCGCCCTCCTTTTCCCCCCAAAATGGAAATTTTTATCCCAAAATCAGCCACATCCCCCCAAATCCTCAACCTCACACCCCGGCCCCTCCCTCCCTCTCTACTCCTTTTCCCTCCAAGGCCAGGTCGCCGACAATCTCCCGCCATCGGAGGCGACCGCGAAGCTCCTCCTCTCGACCTCGATCTCAAAGCTCTGCCTCTACGGCTCCGACCCCACCATCCTCAAAATCCCTCGCCGGCACCAACATCTCCGGCGGAGACGGTTTTGGTTCCCTCCATCAGATGTCAATCAGCGGAGATGGCAGCACCGACGTTGATGTTGTTTGTGTGGTGTGTGGGAGAGCGGGGTCCAAGAAGTGCTCGAGGTGCAAGAGCGTTCGGTACTGGTAGGAATTTCATGATCCCTTGAATTGTTAATGTATTATTTAATTAGAAACCTTAATGCGCTAAATTAGAGCCGTAAAGCTGACTTTTTGAAGTTAATTTTGTTATTTTTATCATCCCGCGTAACGAAACCGGTTTCTTTTTGAAAATATTATCGGTTGCTTATGTCTGCTAGGGAATTAAGGAACAATTAGCGGAATAGAATAAATTAGTAGAGGAATATGTTTGTTATTATAGACTATTAAGTTGCTTAGCACCTCAGATTATTGCAATTATGTGTTTGGACATCTAAAGATGCTATTTTGTTATGAAGACCTGTGCTCTCTAGTTAGAAACCAATGAACTCTGACTGTGATAAATAAACAATGAACACAGACAAGTAGATCATAGTTTTATATTCGAGAGATTTAGTCGGCATGCTGCTTATTTAATTACTTCTTTTCCCAAACCTGGATCTATGGGTATAGTTTATTGTGATTGTGTCGGCAAATTTTAGAACCTATTTATCCATAAATTTATCCACAAATTTTCTGATTTCACAATGCAAAGTTTGCAAAGTTATCAATTGGTAAGCTGGTGATGTAAACCATCTCTCTGTTTTAATCTCTCAGAAGTACATAAGCAGTATGCTTTTATGAAGATGATTTGATCTATGTTATCAAATACTTGCAGGTTCCTCATGTTAACCACACCGACTATCAACTCATAGACATATTTGAGGACGGCTTTGTAAGTCTTCTTAATTACAGTTGTTTTTACTCGGTTTTTTGGCATCCATCAGTAGCATGTTGCCTAGGGATTAACATCGCAGTTTGCTTTCTTTCTTGTAGGTGAGTCGTTTGACTAAAAATAAAAAGAGCAAAGATGACTTGAGGCTTCCCACTGATGACAATCTCCTTACTCAGGTAAATACCAGTTCTTTTTGTTTGTGATTAAGTAACTATAATGAATAAGGCCATAAAAGTCAGTTGATGTACGTTTTCAGTATAATTAATATATATGTTCCTTTCAAATGGTATTCCATAGTTGACATCAATATGCCTGGAGGTGGAAAAATATAAAGGTAAAGTAACATAATATAGTAGCTGAAATAGTGTAGACTCAAGCCATAATTTACATACTTTAACATTGTTTGTTTAGTGAGCTAGGAAATATGATAAAAGAAGTATCTTAAACACTGTCAATTTGAAGATATACTTTAAACTATGTAGTTTGAAATATTGTTGCTCTCAAAATATGGTTTCAGAGTACTGTTTTCAGGTCAATTGTGGTGGGATATTCTTCTTTGAAGCTCTCAAAATATGCCTAGAGGTAATTAGTTTTTAGCTTATTGGTTTGCACTTTGTAGTTCTAATCAATGTTTTGAGGTTTTGAAAATTGGGTTTGGTTGTTATAGCTGATAATCCAGACGATTTCAAATGCGAGACATATGTCCAAAAGAAAGATTTTAGATAATTTATCGAATTGATGTAGAAGTCTGCATTGTAGGGTTGGTGCCTGTAATATAACTCATAAAGTTTTACTAGATCTTTCTCTTACCTTGTCCTTTTTTGCACCATGGTGTATTGCATGTGCACATCCAGGTATTCATATGTATTTTGGTTTATCATATATGTACATGTAACGATACAACATACGACATATGTATGTTAATTATAAATGTATATATGTTCTGTGTATAGACTATATTATTCTAGGTTTTCAATCTTAATTAACAATAATAAATGGAAACTACATATTACCTTTCTTACAATTGTTGTCATGTTAGCTGGAATTTTTTTGAATTGAATTCATATTCTTGGATTATTAACCCAAACTGAATTTTGTTTGATTAATGAATATTTTTCCTCGCCTAATTTTTTTGTATGTTGTTGTCATGTTAGCTGGTAAAAATGTTCCTTACATTAAACATAGTTTTTCTTCTACAGAACTTATAAAACTACCCTTGGCAATTTGAAAAGCTGTTCCCTTTGTATGTTACATCATGCTAACATTATTTTGGGAATTTGTTTTTAATCCATGTTATTGGTTTTTTCCCCTGTAGGAGATGTATAGGTAGGTTGGTTCTCAATTTCGCGAAGAACTGCAGCGGCAACATTTTCCTTCATCAATGGTAAAACCTCAAATTGTTCCAATTTTTAAATGTTTTTTAGGACAAGTGGACCATCAAGTTCTGTGGTGAAGATGCTTATGTTTACAACTCTTATGGCCTATCCTCATTGAGAGATTTGGATGTCTTAGCATTTGTATTGTTCAATTATTCATTTTTATTAAAAATAAAATTGATATAAATCTATTTAAAAAAAGTTGTTAATATTTCATGTTTATTTATGTTTATTTATTAATTATCATTTGTGTTTCTCTCTTGTAGGTCGTTGCCTATGATTTCGGTATCAAACATAATATCTTAAGGTCCCTGACATCTTACGGATGCAAAATCACACTTGTGTCATCAACATGGCCTTCTGCAGAAGCACTCAAGGTGAAACCTGATGGCATTCGTTTGTTCTTTGATCTTGGAGAGTTGCCTTGGCATATCCAGTGTCTCCATTGGCAAGATAGAATGAGCTTCATAAACAAACAATTCAGATATTTTTTAGGTTCTGGAAATGCAAATGGTCCTGGAATTCAGGTAGTGTAAACCAACTTTCAAGTTATATATGCCATTTAACTTATTCACACATGATTGTTGTGTAATCTAGTGCTTATCCTTTTTAAGGCTCTGATGCAAGCCATTGAGCATGAACTTGAAGTTACATTACATTGCGAGTGCATAAAGTGCGTTCAGAGTATGAGCGTCAATTGCAAGAGTAAGGCTCCTTGAAATCATGAGGTTGGTACTTTATCTTTAAATTCCTCCCATTTAATCATATAAATTCTATGCACTTTAGTTTTTATTACTTCATCCAATTTTATGCCTCTCTTACAGTGACACTCCTCAAACTATGTCTCCAAGTGCGAGAAATTCAAGAATCGTTGCCTTGGAAAATATGCTGGCGACTTCATCTAGTTCCCTTGTATCTATGGCATCACAATTATCAGAAGCTGAGGAGCGTGAGCATGTATTTGGTGGGCGTGGTCGTTGGAATCAAGTCCGTTCAATTGTAGAAGCAAAAAATTTGATGAATTATTTGTTCAACTTAGCTTCATCTTCAAGGTAGTGACCAATGTGAACAATGTTCTGACAGCTAAAGTTCATATTTCTATGTAGTCTTAGTTATTTCTTGTTAAATCCCTCCTGCATGTAAACTTTTGGTATTAATATTTACTGCACATTTCTTTTGATCGGTCTTTATCTTGAAAAGTCATAAACATGGAAGGAAACACTATTTTGGTGAATGTATTATTTGAATATAATGGGATTTGATATTGTAATATAATTAGATTGTGTTAGATATGAATATAATTTTTTATTGTTCAATATTGTGTACATGCACCCAAAGCAGGTTCTTCAAAAAAAAAAAAAACTACTGTAGCATGGCATTCTAGACGGAAATTCCGTCTAGGATGCACAAATTTCGTCTAGGATGCCTTTTTTTTTAAAAAAAACATCAATTTTCATCTAGAATGAGTATTCTAGATGGAAATTTCCGTCTAGAATACTCATTCTAGACGGAATTTTTTTTCGTCTAGGATGCAGTATTCTAGACGAAAATTCCGTCTAGAATAATCCGTTTAGGATGTATCTAGATGGTTTTGAATTCCGTCTAGAATATTTCATCTAGGATGTATTCTAGACGAAATTTCCGTCTAGAATACTACATCCTAGATGGAAACTTCCTAGACAGATATTCTAGACGGAATTTCGTCTAGGATATGCATCCTAGACGGAATTCTGTGTATCCTAGACGGAATTTTCCGTCTAGGATGCCTAATTTTTTAGCAGTGCTACAGAACTCTTTCTATAAAAAATTACATTTCAAGAAAAGAAATGAAACCCTAGGAATTTGGGATTCTTATAGGTATTGGGCCTATTTGCAAATATTATGATTATTATTTCTTTTACTCCAATAACCTAAGATTTATATATGCAAATATCTTTTACTATTAAGTCCAATTAATGAATCTCATTCTTATAAAGTTATATTTTATAAAATTTCCACCATATTGAGGAGAAATAATTATATATTTTGCAAAAATCCCCTTAATTAATATATAATTCAATTAAAAAATTTGGGGCCTTACATAATTTGGGGATTTTTGAAGAGGATAGTGTAACAGTAGAAAATAAGGGTTTTCATCGTATGGGGGTTTAATTACAATGGAGGGGAATTATTGTCCATTTGAGGTTTTTACGCCAGCCAAATTCAAACAGCTTCCAACTCATGGTATTTTTTGCTACATTTTGTAGCATAAAGTATTTAAGTGCTACAAGAATGAAACCATTATCTAGTTGCCATTAAGCCTTTGATTAACTTGCAAAGCAGAGCCAACATGCAATCTTTGATTTCTCTCTCACCAAATAGCATAAATAGTAGAGCCAAAGCATTTCACAATTCTATCATACCATCACCTATTGAGGTGAGTAAAAAACCATCCAAGCGAGTAGCTCCAATCACAAGTTCAGGAAGAGAAACCTATTCAGTTCATAATTTGAATCCAAACAGGTGGCATTAGGGCATCGAAAGAACAAATGAGAAATATAATGCATAACCATTGTTGCATAGGATACAAAGGTGGCATTAGGGCATCGAAAGAACAAATGAGAAATATAATGCATAACCATTGTTGCATAGGATACAATCATACAAGTTATGTGAGAAAAAATCATGCCAAATTTTCGCAATCTATCAACTTCTAACTTTAAGAAGTTGTTTCAAAGCCAAGAAGCATTATGGCTAATAGGAACTTCCCTGAATTGTATATCTCTTGAAGTAGGTACCATGGATCCATTTGATCCCAATGTTAATTAACGTGAATGCCCCATAGGACTTTCAAACCAAAGGCATAATTCCAAAGGTTAGAAGAAAAGATGACAGTACCCCCATGCTCCATATCACAACAAACTTGATCCCAAGAGATGATAGAAATATTATGAGAATTCCCATATAAAAAGACTCTTTAAAGTTCATCCATTTTCTATCCTTTTTAGATAAAATAAAATTAGAGCACCAAAAAACTTGAATTCTCAAGAAAACACTCTTGATCAATTGAAATCAGCCAGCATTAGAAAGTATCTTGATCCCCACCCACAAATATGATAAGCGATCCTATTAAAGAGGGGTTCACAATCTGAAAATGATAATACTTTGCAAACAATAAGCATTCCTTAATATCTGATAGGAAACACCCATTTTTGAAATTCCAGAATTGTGAGGATGTTGTCATTAATGGCTTGAGGAATTGTGACGCCCCTGGTTTCAACAAGGCTGCAGTCCAATATAAAACCAAGAATGTCAAACCTGCCATACACTGCACCGTGCAATAGCATGTTTCACCATCACAATTATTATCTATCTAGTAGAATCAATAACAGGTGTAGGTACAAAACAGGATAGTGAAAATATACAGAAGAAATACTAAACGATAGATATTCTGAAGAAATCATCACCACTAAAATAAATAGACAAATCTCTGAGAGAAATAACATCTGACTGAATACAAGTGTCTCGACATAGGAAATCAAATAAAATGACATTTAGGCACATCGCCTTTACAAAACTAGAATGATAAGTCAAATGTTCATAAACACATCTATTGTGGAGTTCTGACATAAACTACTAACAATATAGATAAATAACTGCTAAAGCAATTCCATACACCTACGGCTTTCCGTGCACCTGGTTCGTTACCTGAAAGGGGGGAAACAACGAGCGTCAAATGCTAGTGAGTAACATCTCAACCAACCCCAGGGGGAAGGGCTAGAAGAAAGAAAAATAGCTGTTAATACATATAGATAGTCAATCATCCACTCTGAAATAAAATAGTAGTTTGATATTTAGAAATTTACAACACGAGCATAGGTACGTCTCCCGTTAGCTCAAATTATAAATAGCTAAATACCAAATCCCCAAAAAAACTATAACATGGAGTAATAAAGAAATATAGATCCATCTCTAACCATAATATCAATGACCTGTCAGATGTCAAATACATGCCCAACTCGTGGACTGAAATAGGTAAATGTCCAATACATGAACTACAAAAGCTCAAAGTCCAACACAAGGACTGTAATGGATTATAATCCAACACGAGAATTTCACTAGATTATAGTCCAACACAAGAACTTCAATGGATTATAGTCCAACACAAGGACTTCAACGTGAAAGTAATATAAAAAAATCAGCATATTTACTACTCACTCTCGTGCCTCGGTGAGTGAATCTAAAACTCGTGTCCGTAGTCAACTCATATACACAAATCCCAATGTATTATAATCCCATATAACCTAAGTGTCTTGCCAACCACACAAACTTATGCTACAACATGAACATACAGAAAATTCCTCAGCGGTCGACCGTGAAGAGACAGAAACCTTTTCTACATGTTTCTGCTCCTCGAGGTTGATTCAAAAGCCATTATGCGACGATTCTATATACTACAAATCCTATATATGCGATTTAGCATTTCTAGAATATGTAAAAAATATACAATCTAATCACTATAGACAAAAAGAAACCTTTTTAAACACATGTATGCATGTCAACACGTTTGAAAACAATTATCTTTCTTTCAAAACTCTTGTTAGGAAAAATTTTAGATTTAGATCTGCATTAAGAAATTCATGGGTGATATTTATTAACTGAAAACTTATTCTTTTTGTAACATACAATATGAAGATCTATCTTTATACATAAAATAGCATTTTAGGCTCATAAAACACAGGAAAACTTTATTAAAAACGTTTAAAACATAAGTGTAGGATTGGACGAGATGAAACTCGCCTGAGGGGTGTTGATGAACTCCCAAAAATGAGTGAGAATGATCCTCCTTCACTGAACACCAATGGATCTCATGTCAGCTCCTCCAAAATCCTCCATGAATCGCCAAAGAAAGGGAGTTAGGGTTTGAGAGAGAGAGAGGAGGGGGCTGAGGCTATTAGGGTTTAAAAGATGGTTCTGAGAGCTTCAAAATGGATATATATACTTAGGTATACTCCCGGATTCGATATAAACAAAACCAACCCAAAACAGAGACAATCTTGGCGTCTGCACGCCCAACAATCGACTGTATAGAAACTTGTACACAGGCTCGGGTTCGGTATTTAACCATAACTTTCTCGTCCGACCTCCGAATAAGGTGATTTAAGATATGTTGGATATCTATTGAAGAGACCTACAACTTTAATTTTTTTTATACTTTCTCAGATTCTAACTGCATCAGTGCGTAAAATATAGAAACTCATAATTAGTCATAAATCTCAGATTTCTGTTTTGGCCTATGTGCATGTTTTGCACATATGCACTCATATATTCACAAATATATATTGAATTGATCTCAAATCAATTCTTATCATATTCAAAATATATATTGAATTGATCTCAAATCAATTCTTATCATATTCAAACATCAAAATATATTATTTTTTACCATATAACATATGAATTGATCTCAAATCAATTCTTATCATATTCAAACATCAAAATATATTATTTTTTACCATATAACATATCTATCATAAAATATTTAAATTTTTCGAGTTTTACATTCTCCCCCCTTAAAAGAATTTCGTCCCCGAAATTCCGCAACGTATCTTAGGAATTAATAATATGAGAAAAATACTAAGAGGGAATAATCCAGACAAGGACACCCTTCTGTACACATCTTATACCATTAATCCCTAGATATAAATCACTAACAATATCTATGCTTAACAATCTAAAATACGGATACTCCCACTTAACCCCTAACTAAACGGAACTAGTACGTGGGGCAAAAAAATCCAAACAAGGAACCTCCCATATATATATCATGTATTCTAAATGTTTAAGGATTAAGTGATAATACCCTCATTCTAGTGTTAAAGATAAATATGACTATCCCAAAATCATCATAAACCATAAGAAAAACATAATCCAAACTTGATGTGGCATAAACATGTACCAAAAAGGTTGCAAGTGCACAACCGTGTCAAGTTATAGTATTTAAAATATCGATCCCACGAGGAAGGTGTTTTGTAGGAGAAAATATGAAATTGGTTCTTATGTTGTGTGCGTGACAAATAGGAGTGATAAGTGAATGTGATTGTGGAGAGATAATGAGAGTGAAAGTGATAGTGTGTGAAGCGGCGTAAAATTTAAGTGGGAGTGGATGTGACAAAGAATAAGTGTGATCAATAAGGCAAGAAGGAAAAAAATTGAATAAAATCAAGAAACAAATGAAAAATCAAGAATGAAGAACAAAATTCTCGAATAAAAGAAAATGTAAGAAATTAAAGATGGTAGATTCAATTATAGATATGGGTAATCTAAAATTGAACCCACTTCTTGAGGGTTCTAGCCTAAAGGCGAATTAAACAAAATAAAAATAAACAAAAAGAAAAACTAAACCCAAGAGGGTTCTAGCCTCAAGGTGAATAGTATAAGAAATTAAAATCTAACTACAAAATAAATTGCAAAATCTAAACTACAAAATAAAATTGCAAGAATTAAATGCACAAAAATAAATCTATTCTGTAAGCATGAAATAAATCTAAGGCAAGAGGGTTCTAACCTCTTGGCTATTTAACAAGAAAATAAAATCTAAACTACAAGCATAGAAATAAATCTAAACTAATAAGCAATAAAAGAGAAAAAGAAAAGAAATGCAAACCTTCAAATAATTCTCCATCTTCATCTTCATCTTCATCATCCAATAAAGAGAAGAAGAGAAAATTTTAAAGTGATGAAAAAATTATTATTATTAATTGCAACAAAAAGTTATAATTTTGAAAGGCCTTCTCAATTAAGAGTAGCCCTCCTCTCTAAAAGAAGTTACAAAAATTTTCACACCCTTAACCCCTCACTCTCTACCCCTATTTATAGTAATCATCAATGAATATGAGCCATTGGATTTGTCTTGAGCCCCAAGCAACAATCTCTACCTTTGAATTTGTTCTTCTCTAGCCCAAACATAGGAGGCCCAATTGATTTTCAAAAGAAAAATGAAAATCAAAGCTCATTTGATATTTGAAACAAAGCTCATTCTTTTGATTTTCTTTGGCCCATTTGCATTTGATTTTCCAAAAAGAAAATCAATAATCCAGTCCGGCCCATTGGAGTTTGACAAAGTCCGGCCCACTTGCATTATTCACTTGAGATTAACATTCAAAGCTTCAAGTCCGGTCTTCATTTATCTGTACACAATTTCCAAGTTGCAGCACACAAGCAAATCCGGTTTCTTGCATTTGACAGCAGCTTGTCCGGCCCAGATGGAAATTTTCCAAAGCTCACACAAGCAAATCCGGTTTCTTGCATTTGACAGCAGCTTGTCCGGCCCAGATGGAAATTTTCCAAAGCTACAGCCTATGTCCTCATGCATTTGATTTTTCAAAATAAAATTAAGCCCGATTGAACCACCGGTCCATTAGTCTTAATTTGATGTTCAAAAACAAAATGAAAACCAGCCCATGAGTCTTCATTTGATGTTCAAAAGGAAAATGAAAACCGGCCCAATATGCTTCAACTATGCAGCAAATCAAACAAGTTCGGAGGTCATGTTTTGTAATCTTTTCATAAAAACCCAATTCATTCCAACTCTTTGCATCCAAGTCCATGCATAGCTTCCTTGGTGTATTTTTTTATGGGCTTTGCTCTTTGGGCTTCAATCATTTTCCTCTTTTAAGCTTTTACTTCATGGGCTTCTAAAATGCTACAAAAATAGAGAAGAGAGATTTTGAGGGGTTTTTACATTTAATAATATTTATTTCTATTTTTATTCATTTATGTGCAAACTAATCTAACAACAATTATTAATGGTATATTTATTCATATAAAATAGATAATGAGGGTATAAAAATGTAATAAAATGTGATTATCAAATACCCCCACACCTAAACTTTTGCTAGTCCTCTAGCAAAGAAAGAAAAAGAAAATCCTAACTCACTTTCGTAGGAATCGCGGTTGTATTTAGCACATACAACAGGCCTTTAAACCCCTAGGTTACCCTAGTAGACGAGTTGTAGTCTCGTTGGAGTTTGCAGTGAATATACCCACAAAATTCGGTCAACTTGCCAAATTAAAGAAGTCAGTAAATAACTAAATTCACTTGATAACTTTTAGATAATCTAATTGGAGCTAGTTATCACTCAAGAAACAA
The DNA here is from genome assembly GCF_001876935.1 of Asparagus officinalis. Classification (NCBI taxonomy): domain Eukaryota; kingdom Viridiplantae; phylum Streptophyta; class Magnoliopsida; order Asparagales; family Asparagaceae; genus Asparagus; species Asparagus officinalis. The sequence goes on along the minus strand of NC_033798.1, from coordinate 60,534,012 downwards.
TTTTATATATAACTCTAAGGTATATTTTTAAGAAAATCTTCTCATTGAAGCAATACAAAACCATGTCAAACTTAGAAATTTAATTTTAAAGTTTTGAAAAAGAACATGCTAACTCTTTGTTTTAAATAATTTTCAAGTTGCTTGATTTAAAATATTTTACAAGACCATATATACTACTATAAAACATTTATTAGTTTTTTTTTAACTCTTTCTTCCTTGGTGATTTTTTTTCTACTTTAACGGGCTTTCTAAGTGACCATTTAACGAGTTTTGGGCCAATGGATCCCAACCCAAATGGGCTTAGGTCATTAAGTATGGAAATACTCCTTGGGCTTAATTACTCGGTCAGCTTAGGCTTAATAAGATAGAATCACATTGAATTAAAGAGTTTTTTTTTCTTTTTTGGTGCCTATTTTTCGCACTCTTCTTTTGCAAATTTATATATTTTTTTGTATATGTATATATATTTTGAAAAATATGTAAATCAAGACACTTTGAAAAATTATTTTCAACTCTAAGTTAGGCATGCAAAATTTTCATTATTTTAAATAAAAGTCCAAGTTAAGGCTTAAGTAAAGTATACTACTTTGAAAATCATTTCTTAAGAAATTTATTTAGAGTTATCATAAAAGGTGAACTTAAGTAAATAACCAACTAAGGATTAGAAAATTTCAAATTTATCAAATAAATTAATTATTACATAACTCTATTAATTTGGCAAGTGACGATATTTTTATAAATTTTTTTAAGGAAAAGAAAAAAATAACAAAAATGCACTAAAATTGTAAAATAAAGAGAAAAAAATAACTAATTCCCACCCCACACCTAAATTTTGCATTGTCCTCAATGCAAACTCTATGATGCATAAAGTAAAGCAGATAAGAAGTGAAGCACTTACATTTGGTTCGCTGATAAAAATCTGCAATTACCTTTGGTTTAAGGAGGAGGAAATCAAACTTTTATTCTTTCTTGTTTTTTTTCTTTCTTTTTTTTCTTCTTTTTTTTTCTTTTTTTTTCTTCTTTTTTTTCTTTTTTTCTTTTTTTTTCTTTTTTCTTTTTTTAACAACTGAACAAGAAACTCTCACATGAGAGAAGAATAAATTCTTTTTATTATTCTGAAATAAACAAAATAAACAATGTAGAATGAAATATTCAACATAAAGAGTTCATGTTCTACATTGAAACCTACCTTATTGCTGAAAATTCTCCCACGGATTTTAAACAATTTCAATATGATATAAACAACAATGTGCTAAAATTTCTAAGCATTCCGGGGTGTTCAATGATTTTTGTGGCAATGGAAGGTAGGTATTATTGGTGTCATGCATATTGGACTTAGATTCTTGATTTGTGAAAGTTTGTTCTCTAACAACCAATTTTTCTTTAACAATTTCCTCAACCCCAAGATTTATGGTTGATGTGTAAAAATTTGGTGGTTGTTTATTTTCCAAAAATCTTAGTTCATCAAGAAAGAGTTTTTCAAAATTCAGTTCAAAACAGCAATTGTCCAACACGGTTTCTTTATTTTGACAAACCCGATCTGCTTCTCCTAATATTTTGAGCTCCTCACCGAAAATTTCCTCAAAACTTAGATCCGACTCTTCTTCTTCTTCCCTCGGTCTTTCCTGAATTGAATTATCAGGGGAAGAATGAATTGGAACAAGAATTTGGCTTAACAGTGTTCTTTCCTGATTATCGACCTGTTTTCCTGACTGTAGTGCATTCATTTGAGTGTCCTTAGGATTGACCACGGGTTGACTCAGAATTTCTCCTTCCTCTACTTCACTTATGGCACTAGCTAGTTGATCAATATGGGTTTCTAATCTAGCTAGGGCTTGAGTGTTAGAGTTAAGTATGAGTTCGGTTGATTGCAAAAAGGAGTTCATCGTGTAGGATGTTTGAGTTAACATATCCGTGGCTAGTGTGGAGGCCTTAATAATGATTTCAAAACATTTTTCCAAAAAATTAAGACGTTCATCATGATCTGTATCAAGAGGAGTGTGAGTTACAACTTGATGATGAGGAGACTGATTTTGATGTGACAGATTGGGTTGTTGAAATTGTGGATGAGAATTAAAAGGAACTGTGTTTTCCCTAGGAAAATGTTGGGTCAAAGAGGGAGTGAAGTTTTGAGTTCCAGAGTGGTTTTCCTGATTCCATGCAATATTTGTGTAACTTGCCCAACCTGGGTTGTAGGTTGAAAACATGGATCATTTACCGAATATTGATATGGACTCTCTACAAACTCCCGAACTTCATTGGAAATTTTAATCATATTGGGATAACATAAATTTTGAAAAACTTGTGGATTAGCCATTTGTTCAAAATGAATTTGTTGATGTATATTGTCCCTAATCCACATTTTGCATGCACCAAAAAAAATTTTTGTTTATACTTTTTTTAGGGAAAAATAAAAGTTAGTTTTTTTTTAAGAAGAAAAAGGAAAATCCTAACTAAAACAAATCAAAATCAATCACTTTTCAATCACTCTAACTCTAGGGTTAAGCCTAACTCAACTAGACTAGCTCCTAACCAAAAATTCCTAAAGTAAAAAGATAAAAGTTTTACCCGGGTAGTTAGCCAGGTAAGGATAGTACTAGTGGGTGATCAGAGATCAATTAAGTACTTCGTTCCTTGCGGAGCGCTTTACGCAATCCCTAAACCTTGTCTTAGACACCAACTAATCCAAGAAAACTTAAACCGGTTCACTTAAGGATTCTTTGTTCCTTATTGAGCTCGAATTCTTAGGGCCAACGTCTAATGAGTTTTATTAGGCTTGGGTGGTGTAGTGAGGAATTAGTGATTTTTGGGCTAAGGAAAGGGTGATGAAATCCCTCACCTTATCTTGATTATGGGGTTTTGCCCTTAAAAATATTTTGAAGTGTGTGCCAAATCAAGATGCTCAAATCACTTGGTGAATTCCTACTAACTATATGAAATGCAACCCTATGAATTAAAAGCAACTAAAAAGGATGGGAAAAAAATCTTTTTTTTTTAAATTAGGGTTAACAATCAAACAAATGAGAAGGGGGGATTTGTTTGAATTTATTATCTTGTTAGTAAATGTCAAAGTGAAGGGTGAATTTTATTATGGTCAACGGAAATAAAATCTTTTTTTTAAGATCCTAATTGTCACTAATTGTGAGAAACTAACTAAAGGTGTGGAATTGAAAATATAAGGAAGAAGACTTACCACAAGCGAATATCCAATTCCTCAATCTCCAATTCTTGATCTTTAATCTCCAAGTAGTTCTTTCACAATAAACACACAAGTTAAAGAACCAAAATAATTAAAACCTACTTAAGCACCTTCCCCGGCAACGGCGCCAAAAACTTGATGCGGCATAAACATGTACCAAAAAGGTTGCAAGTGCACAACCGTGTCAAGTTATAGTATTTAAGATATCGATCCCACGAGGAAGGTGTTTTGTAGGAGAAAATATAAAATCGGTTCTTATGTTGTGTGCGTGACAAATAGGAATGATAAGTGAATGTGATTGTGAAGAGATTGAGATAGTGAAAATGGTGTGTAAATAGGTACAAAGTGTAAGTGAGAGTGGATTTGAAAAAGAATGAGTATGATCAATAAGGTGAGAAGGAAAAAATGAATAAAATCAAGAAACAAAATAAAAAATCAAGAATGAAGAACAAAATTCTAGAATAAAAGAAAATACAAGAAATTAAAGATGGTGGATTCAATTATAGATATGGGTAATCTACAATTGAACCCACTTCTTAGAAAAGGGTGATTCCCTAGAGGGTTCTAGCCTAAAGGCGAATCAAACAAAATAAAAATAAACAAAAAGAAAAACTAAACCCAAGAGGGTTCTAGCCTCAAGGTGAATAGTATAAGAAATTAAAATCTAACTACAAAATAAATTGCAAAATCTAAACTACAAAATAAAATTGCAAGAATTAAATGCAAGAAAATAAATCTACTCTATAAGCATGAAATAAATCTAAGGCAAGAGGGTTCTAGCCTCTTGGCTATTTAACAAGAAAATAAAATCTAACTACAAGCATAGAAATAAATCTAAACTAATAAGCAATAAAAGAGAAAAAGAAAAGAAATGCAAACCTTCAAATAATTCTCCATCTTCATCTTCATCTTCATCATCCAACAAAGAGAAGAAGAGAAAAATTTAAAGTGGTGAAAAAATTATTATTATTAATTGCAACTAAAGTTACAATTTTGGAAGGCCTTCTCAATTAAGAGTAGCCCTCCTCTCCAAAAGGAGTTTACAAAATTTTCACACCCTTAACCCCTCACTCTCTACCCCTATTTATAGTAATCTTCAATGAATATGAACCATTGGATTTGTCTTGAGCCCCAAGCAACAATCTCTACCTTTGAATTTGTTCTTCTCTAGCCCAAACATAGGAGGCCCAATTGATTTTCAAAAGAAAAATGAAAATCAAAGCTCATTTGATATTTGAAACAAAGCTCATTCTTTTGATTTTCTTTGGCCCATTTGCATTTGATTTTCCAAAAAGAAAATCAATAATCCAATCCGGCCCATTGGAGTTTGACAAAGTCCGGCCAACTTGCATTATTCACTTGAGATTAACATTCAAAGCTTCAAGTCCGGTCTTCATTTATCTGTACACAATTTCCAAGTTGCAGCACACAAGCAAATCCGGTTTCTTGCATTTGACAGCAGCTTGTCCGGCCCAGATGGAAATTTTCCAAAGCTGCAGCCTATGTCCTCATGCATTTGATTTTTCAAAACAAAATTAAGCCCATTTGAACCACCGGTCCATTAGTCTTAATTTGATGTTCAAAAACAAAATGAAAACCGGCCCATGAGTCTTCATTTGATGTTCAAAAGGAAAATGAAAACCGGCCCAATATGCTTCAACTATGCAGCAAGTCCAAGAAAAAATTCAAAGCTGCAGTAAAGATGGCCCATGGAGCTTCATAATTAACTCTTTGCATCCAAGTCCGGTTCATTCCAATTATTTGCATCCAAGTCAATTCCAATTCTTTGGTGTAATCATGGGCTTTGGGCCTTCATTTGCTTGATGCTCTTTGGGCTTCAAAAATGCTACAAAATAGAGAAGAGAGATTTTGAGGGGTTTTTACATTTAATAATATTTATTTATATTTCCATTCATTTATGTGCAAACTAATCTAACAACAATTATTAATGGTATATTTCTTCATATAAAATAGATAATGAGGGTATAAAATTGTAATAAAATATGATTATCAAATACCCCCACACCTAAACTTTTGCTAGTCCTCTAGCAAAGAAAATAAAAAGAAAATCCTAACTCACTTTCGCAGGAATCGCGGTTGTATTTAGCACATACAACAGGCCTTTAAACCCCTAGGTTACCCTAGTGGACGAGTTGTAGTCTCGTGAGAGTTTGCAGTGAATATACCCACAAAATTCGGTCAACTTGCCAAATTAAAGAAGTCAGTAAATAACTAAATTCACTTGATAACTTTTAGATAATCTAATTGGAGCCAGTTATCACTTAAGAAACAATTTTATATATAACTCTAAGGTATATTTTCAAGAAAATCTTCTCATTGTAGCAATACAAAACCAAGTCAAACTTAGAAATTTAATTTAAAAGTTTTGAAAAGAACATGCTAACTCTTTGTTTTAAATAATTTTCAAGTTGCTTGATTTAAAATATTTTACAAGACCATATATACTACTATAAAACATTTATTAGTTTTTTTTAACTCTTTCTTCCTTGGTGATTTTTTTTTCTACTTTAACGGGCTTTCTAAGTGACCATTTAACGAGTTTTGGGCCAATGGATCCCAACCCAAATGAGCTTAGGTCATTAAGTACGGAAATACTCATTGGGCTTAATTACTCGGTCAGCTTAGGCTTAATAAGATAGAATCACATTGAATTAAAGAGTTTTTTTTCTTTTTTGGTGCCTATTTTTCGCACTCTTCTTTTGCAAATTTATATTTTTTTTGTATATGTATATATATTTTGAAAAATATGTAAATCAAGACACTTTGAAAAATTATTTTCAACTCTAAGTTAGGCATGCAAAAATTTCATTATTTTAAATAAAAGTCCAAGTTAAGGCTTAAGTAAAATATACTACTTTGAAAATCATTTCTTAAGAAATTTATTTAGAGTTATCATAAAAGGTGAACTTAAGTAAATAACCAACTAAGGATTTTAAAATTTCAAATTTATCAAATAAATCAATTATTACATAACTCAATTAATTTGGCAAGTGACGATATTTTTATAAATTTTTTTAAGGAAAAGAAAAAAAATAACAAAAATGCACTAAAATTGTAAAATAAAGAGAAAAAAATAACTAATTCCCACCCCCACACCTAAATTTTGCATTGTCCTCAATGCAAACTCTATGATGCATAAAGTAAAGCAGATAAGAAGTGAAGCACTTACATTTAGTTCGCTGATAAAAATCTGCAATTACCTTTGGTTTGAGGAGGAGGAAATCAAACTTTTATTCTTTTCTTGTTTTTTTTCTTTCTTTTTTTTTCTTCTTTTTTCTTCTTTTTTTTCTTTTTTTTTCTTTTTTTCTTTTTTTTCTTTTTTTTTACAACTGAACAAGAAACTCTCACATGAGAGAAGAATAAATTCTTTTTATTATTCTGAAATAAACAAAATAAACAATGCAGAATGAAATATTCAACATGAAGAGTTCATGTTCTACATTGAAACCTACCTTATTGCTGAAAATTCTCCCACGGATTTTAAACAATTTCAATATGATATAAACAACAATGTGCTGAAATTCTAAGCATTCCGGGGTGTTCAATGAATTTTGTGGCAATGGAAGGTAGGTATTATTGGTGTCATGCATATTGGACTTAGATTCTTGATTTCTGAAAGTTTGTTCTCTAACAACTAATTTTTCTTTAACAATTTCCTCAACCCCAAGATTTATGGTTGATGTGTAAAAATTTGGTGGTTGTTTATTTTCCAAAAATCTTAGGTCATCAAGAAAGAGTTTTTTAAAATTCAGTTCAAAACAGCAATTGTCCAACACAGTTTCTTTATTTTGACAAACCCGATCTGCTTCTCCTAATATTTTTAGCTCCTCACCAAAAATTTCCTCAAAACTTAGATCTGACTTTTCTTCTTCTTCCCTTGGTCTTTCCTGAATTGAATTATCAGGGGAAGAATGAATTGGAACAAGAATTTGGCTTAACGGTGTTCTTTCCTGATTATCGACCTGTTTTCCAAACTGTAGTGCATTCATTTGAGTGTCCTTAGGATTGACCACGGGTTGACTCAGAATTTCTCCTTCATCTACTTCACTTATGGCACTAGCTAGTTGATCAATATGGGTTTCTAATCTAGCTAGGGCTTGAGTGTTAGAGTTAAGTATGAGTTCGGTTGATTGCATAAAGGAGTTCATCGTGTAGGATGTTTGAGTTAACATATCCATGGCTAGTGTGGAGGCCTTAATTATGATTTCAAAACCTTTTTCCAAAATATTGAGACGTTCATCATGATCTGTATCAAGAGGAGTGTGAGTTACAACTTGATGATGAGGAGACTGATTTTGATGTGACAGACTGGGTTGTTGAAATTGTGGATGAGAATTAAAAGGAACTGTGTTTTCCTTAGGAAAATGTTGGGTCAAAGAGGGAGTGAAGTTTTGAGTTCCAGAGTGGTTTTCCTGATTCCATGCAATGTTTGTGTAACTTGCCCAACCTGGCTTGTAGGTTGAAAAAAATGGATCATTTACCGAATATTGATATGGACTCTCTACAAACTCCCGAACTTCATTGGAAATTTTAATCAATGGATCATTTACCGAATATTGATATGGACTCTCTACAAACTCCCGAACTTCATTGGAAATTTTAATCATATTGGGATAACATAAATTTTGAAAAACTTGTGGATTAGCCATTTGTTCAAAATGAATTTGTTGATGTGTATTGTCCCTAATCCACATTTTGCATGCACCAAAAAAAATTTTCTGTTTATACTTTTTTTTTAGGGAAAAATAAAAGTTAGTTTTTTTTAAGAAGAAAATGAAAAATCCTAACTAAAACTAATCAAAATCCATCACTTTTCAATCACTCTAACTCTAGGGTTAAGCCTAACTCAACTAGACTAGCTCCTAACCAAAAATTCCTAAAGTAAAAAGATAAAAGTTTTACCCGGATAGTTAGCCAGGTAAGGATAGTACTAGAGGGTGATCAGAGATCAATTAAGTACCTCGTTTCTTACGGAGCGCTTTACGTAACCCCTAAACCTTGTCTTAGACACCAACTAATCCAAGAAAACTTAAACCGGTTCACTTAAGGATTTTTTGTTCCTTATTGAGCTCGAATTCTTAGGGCCAACGTCTAATGAGTTTTATTAGGCTTGGGTGGTGTAGTGAGGAATTAGTGATTTTTGGGCTAAGGAAAGGGTGATGAAATCCCTCACCTTATCTTGATTATGGGGTTTTGCCCTTAAAAATATTTTGAAGTGTGTGCCAAATCAAGATGCTCAAATCACTTGGTGAATTCCTACTAACTATATGAAATACAACCCTATGAATTAAAAGCAACTAAAAAGGATGGGAAAAAAAATCTTTTTTTTTTAATTAGGGTTAACAATCAAACAAATGAGAAGGGGGGATTTGTTTGAATTTGTTATCTTGTTAGTAAATTTCAAAGTGAAGGGTGGATTTTATTATGGTCAACGGAAATAAAATCTTTTTTTTAAGATCCTAATTGTCACTAATTGTGAGAAACTAACTAAAGGTGTAGAATTAAAAATATAAGGAAGAAGACTTACCACAAGCGAATATCCAATTCCTCAATCTCCAATTCTTGATCTTTAATCACCAAGTAGTTCTTTCACAATAAACACACAAGTTAAAGAACCAAAATAATTAAAACCTACTTAAGCACCTTCCCCGGCAACGGCGCCAAAAACTTGATGCGGCATAAACATGTACCAAAAAGGTTGCAAGTGCACAACCGTGTCAAGTTATAGTATTTAAAATATCAATCCCACGAGGAAGGTGTTTTGTAGGAGAAAATATAAAATCGGTTCTTATGTTGTGTGCGTGACAAATAGGAGTGATAAGTGAATGTGATTGTGGAGAGATAATGAGAGTGAAAGTGATAGTGTGTGAAGCGGCACAAAATTTAAGTGGGAGTGGATGTGACAAAGAATGAGTGTGATCAATAAGGCAAGAAGGAAAAAAAATTGAATAAAATCAAGAAACAAATGAAAAATCAAGAATGAAGAACAAAATTCTCGAATAAAAGAAAATATAAGAAATTAAAGATGGTGGATTCTATTATAGGGTAATCTAAAATTGAACCCACTTTTTAAAAAATGGTGATTCCCTAGAGGGTTCTAGCCTAAAGGCGAATCAAACAAAATAAAAATAAACAAAAAGAAAAACTAAACCCAAGAGGGTTCTAGCCTCAAGGTGAATAGTATAAGAAATTAAAATCTAACTACAAAATAAAGTGCAAAATCTAAACTACAAAATAAAATTGCAAGAATTAAATGCAAGAAAATAAATCTATTCTATAAGCATGCCTTCTCAATTAAGAGTAGCTCTCCTCTCCAAAAGGAGTTATAAAATTTTTCACACCTTTAACCCCTCACTCTCTACCCCTATTTATAGTAATCTTCAATGAATATGAGCTATTGGATTTGTCTTGAACCCCAAGCAACAATCTCCACCTTTGAATTTGTTCTTCTCTAGCCCAAACATAGGAGGCCCAATTGATTTTCAAAAGAAAAATGAAAATCAAAGCTCATTTGATATTTGAAACAAATCTCATTCTTTTGATTTTCTTTGGCCCATTTGCATTTGATTTTCCAAAAAGAAAATCAATAATCCAATCCGGCCCATTGGAGTTTGACAAAGTCCGGCCAACTTGCATTATTCACTTGAGATTAACATTCAAAGCTTCAAGTCCGGTCTTCATTTATCTGTACACAATTTCCAAGTTGCAGCACACAAGCAAATCCGGTTTCTTGCATTTGACAGCAGCTTGTCCGGCCCAGATGGAAATTTTCCAAAGCTGCAGCCTATGTCCTCATGCATTTGATTTTTCAAAACAAAATTAAGCCCAATTGAACCACCGGTCCATTAGTCTTAATTTGATGTTCAAAAACAAAATGAAAACCGGCCCATGAGTCTTCATTTGATGTTCAAAAGGAAAATGAAAACCGGCCCAATATGCTTCAACTATGCAGCAAATCAAACAAGTTCGGAGCTCATGTTTTGTAATCTTTTCATAAAAACCCAATTCATTCCAACTCTTTACATCCAAGTCCATGCATAGCTTCCTTGGTGTATTTTTTTATGGGCTTTGCTCTTTGGGCTTCAATCATTTTTCTCTTTTAAGCTTTTGCTTCATGGGCTTCTAAAATGCTACAAAAATAGAGAAGAAAGATTTTGAGGGGTTTTTACATTTAATAATATTTATTTATATTTCCATTCATTTATGTGCAAACTAATCTAACAACAATTATTAATGATATATTTATTCATATAAAATAGATAATGAGGATATAAAAAGGTAATAAAATGTGATTATCAAAACAATTTACCTTTTTTAACAGGTGTGGGTAATCGTGACGCATATCCTCTTCACGTTCCCAAGAAATCTCCTCAGATCCTTTCTGGTTCCATTGGACCTTCACCAAAGGAATCACATTGTTTCGAAATCTTTTGTCTTCTCTAGTAAGTATACAAACTGGGATCTCAATAGTAGACAAATCGTCCTGAAGCTCAATCTATAACTAATGTTGTTTGTCTAGTGTTGTGTTTTGTATTTATTCTAGACAAACAATATGTTGGAGGATGGATGGAATTGCACCACAATAATCATATTCAATGGAGGCTGACGCAAATTATGGTATGAAGCCTATGCAATTCAAGTTCAAAATCCAAGTTCTAGCTTCATCCGCAAGTTTACCAAGAAGAGCTTTGTTAAAGATCACAAGATTGGGTAATTTAGTTTTAGGTTTATACTTGTGTGTAGATACTTTAAGCTCATATTAATCACACACACGTATTTATTGATTTTATCAAAATATAGGTGTTTTTGATAAAATATTATTTTATTGGTTTATAGACTTTAATATTATTTTATACATATTTTATTAAGTCTATAAAATTAGTTTATAAAGTTTCAAAACATTGTGAAGTCAAAATGTCAAAACAAATATGTTTCATTTTTATGTTTTGAACCATTTTGTAAAATAAAGAGATTTCTCAAATGAGAAGTGCTTTTTGAAAACCAGTTTTTGTAGCATGTGTATTATCATATTTACAATCATTTTCTACAGTTTTACATTTTTTAAAATTTGTTTGCTATTTTTTAAGGTAGTTTAAAAATCAGATTTTTGATTTAAACAGGCTATATATCTATTATCAGTCGACTGATAAAATCAGTCAACCAATCAATCGACTGAAGAAAGTGTCTGCAATCATTAAAAAGTTTTTATTTTGTTTTGATCGACTGATGAGGTCATCAGTCGATTGATAAGGTCGTCAGTCGACTTATAAGCTGGAAAACGTCTCTAACGGTCAGCTCATCAGACGACTGATGAAAGCCATCAGTTGACTGATGCTGTAACGGCTAGGTTTTTCTAGCATGTTCTAGTTTTAGTTTTTTGGTCTTTTTGCTTTGATTTTCTAGTGTTTTGGGGTCTCTATAAATACCCCTCATACCTCAGACCAAAAATAACTAAGAGAATGTTTTAAGAGAGTTTAACAAGGGTTTTAAAGTTTGGTTTAAGTTTGTTTAAAAAGATTTTAAGTATTTTTCAAGTTTCCGTTTGTGAAGAGACTTTCACAAGAGCAAGTGGAGATCATCCTTTGATGTTTGAGCATTCACTCTTCTCCCTCTCTCTTGTTATCATAGAGAAGTTTTTCTAAACTCTATTTCTACCTATTTATTATTTTGTTCATAATTTCCATAAGCTAGATTTAAATTAAGTTTAGTTTGATTTTGTTTTATCAAATCTCATAGTTACACAAACCCATTTGAGCTTATAGTATTTCATACATAGTGTAATTGGGGTTATGAGAGATTGTAATTTTGAGTCGTGCTAAATTGAGTTCTCACATTGTTTAGAGAACAATCATTTGTTGAGTGCCTAAATTATGAGGTTCACTTTGTATTACACTAGTACACCAAGAAGAGTGTGTGGTGAGAGACAGGGTCGTCCCAAGAGGAGTGTGGTAGATGGTAATGCCTAGAGAGAGGTTGTAATTCCTAACACTTAAGGAAGACACGGGCTAGAGGCTAATACTTGAGGTGGTAGTTAGTGTAGTTACATTATGAGTGATTATAAACGTTGATCGGTAAGCGTTAAAAACCGATATTGTGAGGTGTAAATGTTTTTTGGGTAAGTGTAGAAAACCCGGTGTGATAGTGGATTTCTCCAGGGGAGTGGAGAGCGGAGACGTAGGACGGAAGGTCCGAACTCTGTGATCATTTCTTGTGTGTTTGAGTTTGACTTGTGCACTTACATCTTGTTTATCTCTATCGCCATTCTCTTTTGTATAATTCATCCACTATATCGTTTGTATTTGTTTATCTTGTTTCACCTTGTTTATATTGCTTAATTATCCTTGTATATATATCTTATTGCATATCATTCTTGCTAGAATATTTATTAATTAGTTTTAAATTGGCATAAATCGGATTAGATTAGCATAAATCCTATTCACCCCCCTCTAGGGTTCTTTCCTAGTGGCATTAGGGTCTAACAGTTCTCTGCTGTTCTCATCCGTGGACGTAGGTCATATTGACCGAACCACGTTAAAATCCTTGTGTACTATTCTCTCTATCTTTAGTGCATTTATTAAGTGATTATTCACTTTTGTATAGACATCTTCTGTGTCTGTGAATCCCCCTCAGTAATAGTGGTGATGCCGCAGGCGGTCTCAACCCATGTGCTGACGAAGTGGAGG
>NC_033798.1:60464972-60521099 GCF_001876935.1 Asparagus officinalis | reverse complement strand
CGACGAGCCAGTCGACGGCCCAAGGTAGGATCCGGTGTCTAGTGTTATTCTGCCACACTTGAAGAATGTGATCTAGTAAAGCAAATTATAGATAGATGCAAGAGATTCTAGGCAATTTCAAGGCTAAATTTCTTACATGGTTGTTTTAGATCTGTACCAGATTATCATCACTATGTTAGAATAAAGGGGTTTTGGAGGTAATTTTGTAAATATATTCATTACAAGGTTAACTTTGAAAATATGCAAGATGTGAGGGGCGTATATGCAAGAACCTGTAGATTAATAAATTGCTTCTAGCTCCCTTAAAATAACAATTCTTGTGTTCGCACGTCCTATTTTCCTTTTTTTTTACCTTTGATGTTTCAAACCCTCAAGATACCTTTGCCCTGCAGCCACCTTTCTTCGACACAAAAATCAACTTGTATTTTTTCATATTCCTAAAATATCTTTATCTTCAATAATATCTTCCAATATACTTTTGTCATGTTCCTAAGGTACCTATAATTTTTGTTCATGTTTCTAACCCTCCGCATACTTTAGCCATGCAACCACTCTTATTTGATACAAAAATAAACATGTAATTTTTTTATATATTTCCAAAATACATTTATCTTCAATCTCCCATCTACCATCCCCTTCTCTACCTCAGCCATCATTTTTGCTATTCTCCTCATCTCCTATGTCTACCTCTACCCCATCTTCTCTCTCCTTTCTTCTCCTCTTCTCCTTCTCCCTACACTGGTGCTGCTCCTTCCATATGAAGCCCATGGGTCCATTCTTAATTGACTCATTCCATCTTTAATGATCCATGTTTCGGATGAAACAAAAAAGAAAATAGAAGAGAATCATAACTGCAAGAACAAAGTACCGAGATAGATTTTTGATGGGGTGAGCAATGTTCTGCTCCTAAAAATTTCTTGTATTACTCCTCAACTAACTTGATTTGCAAATTACGATCATTTATTTAATAGAGATCTCAAATCTAGACAACATACTGATTAGAGTATATATGTTACATGACTGTATAATTCCTAATCAATTAGGAACTCTTTCTATATCTAAGATTACAAACTCTTAATTAAGATAGGGCTTCATATAATTTAGATCACACAGACACCTAATTATGATAGATTTTGTGCTTCAAATCATAAAAAGACTCATTTTCCTAACTACAATAAGACTTGCACTCCTAGTAATAAATATGACTCATGCTCCAAATTATAACAAGACTCATATTCCTAAATACAAATAGGACTTAAAATACTAATTACATTTATGCGTTAAATTTTGACTTTATGCTTTTATGTTAACTTATGCCTTAACTGTTAACTTTAACGTACCTGAAAAAATTGTTAACTTTAATGCTTTTATGTTAAAGTAGGTGGGATGCATGTGCGTTACACACGACAAAATTATTTGATTATTTCATTTGGGTTTATGTTTTTATTTTTTTGAAGAAACTTTTCTATGTCTTTACTATAACTTATTTGTAAAATAGTTCATGGATACTATATAATTTATTGCACGAAATAAGATCATGTTTTCAAACCTCTATTTGATGATGATAACATTTTATAGACCATTATCAAACTTGATAATGTATTTAATTTAGTTAGGTCTTACATATTTTAGAACTTTGATCTAGTAGACATATTAAAAATTCTAACTTGTAATTTTAAAACTTTGATCTAAAAAATATATCAAAGAACTTTTATGCTATATAGAAAATTCATAACAACTAATGCAATGGAAAGTCCATATTAAATTCATACGAGACAAAATTCACATGAGACCAACAAAGAAGGTTAGTTTCATGATTCAAAACATTAGTTTAAAATAAATAAAAATTACATATCAATATATTACTGTTATAGTCGTTTTTGTACTAAAAAGTAATCTCCAATCAATAGTAGACAAGTATCCCACATTATGCATAATCGAGCCAGCTCTTCACTTTAAGATAACCAATGGCTCAACTTGAACGATTCGACACGTCGACATCTTGCGAGGGTGACTTAAAAGACGTTACATTTCGATCCTTGGCTAGGTTGACTTATTGATTAACCTACTCGACTGACCATTCAGCTAACATCTAGTAAAGGAGACTCAAAAGGCTGTACTTCTCAACCTTCTAGTGGAAGAGTAGAAAGGCGACGACTACCTCGAGCCTCGAGCTCCCTCCCGCCCACTGACAGGTGATCACCTCACAATGAATGCCATTTAATACATAACAAGCACCATCATTTCTCTGTCCTCAATAGTCTTTATGACACATCGAACCACGTCGGCACCACATGCCTCTAGTCACTTCACATTAAATACGGAAGTGACTTCTCCTCCGCTCATTAGCTGACACCTGTAAAGTAGATGCTAACTTGGCCACCAACCTATACTCTGTAGAAGTTATCATCCTACCTCTCTACTACCACATTAAATATGAGTACTATTTTCAACAAAAAGGTAAGATCTCTATCTTTACCCATAGTGCTTAAGAACTTCTACAGTTCAATTACTTCTTCACTCAAGCAAATTACGGACTTGGTCGTCCGAGGAACAACTGAAGAACCTAACTCTGTCCTCTTATGATTTTCAACCTGTGCAGGGAAGAACAACCCACTTCAGAACCAGACATTCGGAGGGTTAGAGGACCTCCATCAACCAAATAACTCCTTTCATTGACTATTTGATATCAGCCATCAACAGTTACTAATTTCCAACGACAAAATTAATATGATTTTTAATATGGGTAAAACACTTCTAACCAAAAGTTAGCTTCCCACAAAACTGCTATATCATACTATATATGCTAAATGACAATAACATTACTCAAGAAAAGGGACATCTATCCTAAAAGACATAAGGCATCAAAGCCTTGACCTCTATAGGAAAGTTTTCAAACTTTGAGAGATAACATTTCGTTGTATAAAAATCCTACCGGTCAAATACAAAGTAGTAGATAAGGCAAAAAGAAAGTGCATACCCAATTTATGCCACGAGTAATTTCATAAGATCTATGATCTCAAAGAGATAATATAAATATATAATTCAACAACAAAATCTCCCCTTTGAATCTTGTAGCATTTGTCGTCATTTGTTCAAAGAGAATGAAGTTTAGAAGGGTCTTGCTCAAAATTTCAATCCATTATTTGGTAATCGTTAGAAATTTCAATTATAGAATTATTAACTCTAAAGTTATTTTAGTACTTTTGGATTTTATGGCTATTGTTTTAAATTCATTTGCTTTTCTAGAAGCTTGCTTATAATTTTCAATTTTTAGGCAGTTGTTTGTAATTTTCATTTTTCAGAAGGTCATTTGAAATTTTTAATATTTTCATGGGATTTTTCTTAATTTTCAAACTTTTTTGGGGACTTTTTAATTTTAGATTGTGTAGGGGATGGATTGAAAATTTTAGATTTTCAAAGTATTTTTTGTAATTTTTGAAATTTATCATGTTTTTTGTCCTTTTAAAGATTTTTTAGAGGTTGTTTGTAGTTTTTGAATATTCAATGGTTGTTTGTAGTTTTAAATTGTTCAGATGGGTGATCGAATATTTCATATTTTCAGGGTGCTTTTTTATTTTTACTTTTTTCAATGTGTTTTCTGCAACTTAAGATTTTTGGAAGTCTGTTTGTAATTTTTAAATTTTTAGGGCGTTGTATGTAACTACAGATTGTTCATAGAACTATTCAAAACTTTCTACGTTTCAAGGTTTTGTTTGTAATTTTTGGATTTTTATGTGTTTTTTATTATTTGTAGATTTTTCAAGGGGTTTGTCTATGGTTTTAAAATTTTTAGGATGTTGTATATAATTTCAAGTTGTTTAGGGGACTATTCAAAATTCTCATATTTTTAGAGAGATTTTTGTAGCTTTTCTAAATTTTTAGTTACATGGTTGTTTGTAAATTTTAAATTTCATGGTTATGCTATAGTTTCATATTATTTAGGAGGTTGCTTGAAAATTTTATACTGTTAGGATTTTTGTGTAAATATGGATGTAAACTCTTATTTATTATCATATAATAAATTTATTAGACATCTTTCAGCCTCTCACTTGCGCTCAAACCCAATCGAATATAAAATTCAAATCTATCTTGTCAATATTTTTCTCAAACACCTTTTAACTTAAAGGTTCAGGTAATGTGTTTGTCATATTACCAGGAGAAGTAAACTTGGTAATGTTTATCTCTTCTATCTTGCTAATTTCTCTTGCCATGTGGTACTTTCTTTCAATGTGTTTTGATAGATGATGAGCCCTATGCTCTCAAGCTTGTGCAATTGCTCCACTATTATCACAGTGCAAAATGATGAAAGATTCAATAGTAAGAATAACACCTAACTCTTACACAAAATTTTTAAATAATATTTTGTTCGTATTTAAGAATATACTTAACTATAATATAATGTTCCTCTCCAGGATTGGACTTATATCTACTAAGTATACTTACTTCTTAAAAGATATCCAATCTAATACACAATATCACATACATAAGACTACCTACAACAAAAGCATATGAACATTGCTTTCTTCTTCCTTACTTTATGTCTGTATGAGGTGCCATTTTCTTAGAAAGAACAGCTCCTTACTAAAAGGAATAAGTTTTTTCTTTGAAAATTGTAAGATAAACTTGGCCATTATTTTATAGTAGACTAGGATAATGCTATTAAGCTTTTAAAACTATCTTTTTAGAGTTTAAGTCCCAACTTATATGGTACTTCGCTCAAATTTTTCATAGAGAATTTGTTAGACTTTCATAATTTAGTAGTTGATAACAATCTAACATCATTCAAATAGTTCGTAAGTATTTGATAAAAGTTAGTTTTTTATTAGAAGTATTTGATAAAATCTTTCATAGAGAATGTATCAAACAACCATAATTTTGTATTTTTAGGGCTTTTCAGAGGTTATTTATAAAATTTAAATATTCATTGGTACTTTCAAATTGTTCAAACTGCAGATTAAAGATTTTAGATTTTCAAGGCAAATTTTTTTCGCTTTTTTGATTTTTTTGCAACTTTAGATTTTTTGAGGTCTATAATTTCTAAATTTTTAGGGTGTTGTATATAATAAAGATTGTTCATGGAGTTTTTTTAAAAAAATTATTTTCAATTTATTTTTTAAGGATTTTTTTCAAGGTGTTTTTTAATTAAAATTAAGCTTTTTCAAGGGGGATTATTTGTAATTTTTCAATTTTTAGCGTGTTATCTATAATTTCAAGTTTTAGGGGACTATTTAAAATTTTCATATTCTAGGGTGATTTTTGTAATTTTTGTTGAGGAGCTTTTTAGTAAATTTTGAAAATTTAGCATATTTCTTGTAATTTCATATTGTTTAGGAGGATGTTCAAAAATTTTATATTTGTAGGGTTTTCTTGTAATTTTTTAAAATTTATTGGTGTTTTTGTAATTTTTAGGTTTTTTCTCGGGGTGCTAATGTTGGTAATTTTTAGAATTTTTAAACCGTGATATGTAATTTGGAGCTGTATGTGGGGTTGTTTTCAATTTTTGAAATTTTAAGGATTTTTTTGAAATTTTTTATTTTTAAGGGGTTGTTCGTAATTTTTTAATTTAACGATGTTTTACATAATTTTTAGAATTTTAAGAACATTAATGTGATATTTTAAAAAAAAAATCATGAGCAATATTGTCTAAGGAAAGTATTTTCTCATCTCCTACTTTTAAAAGGAGTATGATTTATACGAGTAAAACGTAAATTTTAATACAACATTAACTTTATGAGTTAAACATAAATTTTAATTCATTTAACCATTAACTTTACATAGTAATTGTTAACTTAATATCTTAATATGTAATTTTAGCATACTTATAACATCAAGCATCTTTAGAGGGGGGTAGCGGCAGTTGAGGAAGGAGAAGAAGACAAGAGATGGTTGATGAAGGAACAAAGATGTTGGCGGAAGAGACAACAGTTGAATAAGTAAATAAAAGTAGGCCAACAGCTTCAGTGCTCCATGGCATCTTCTGTAAATAGAAAAGCCTAAAATCTAGCTCTCTAATCCACAATTTATGGGATTATGCGGTTGATAGGCCTTCCACACCTACATTTGTAAATAGGTTGAACTTAGAGGGTAGTTTTGGAGTTGAAATCATCATAAAAAAGGATAAAACTAATATTTGAGAAGGGTTAGTTTTCTTCAACTAATTTCTCACTTGATCTTTAACAAAATCTAATTTGGCTGTAGTCTATCATATTAGATTTCTTTCTTCTATTTTTCCTTCCATATTTATGACAAAAAACTGGTATTATAATGCAAAGTTATGTTTAAAATAGATATTATTGTTCTTGTTTTTAGTCATATTGTATAAAATTATTCATAGCATGCATATTATAAAGAGGAATAAAATTAACCGTCGATTATAAAATTACACTTTTATTTATATTTTCACTGAAAAGATTTAGAACTAAGTCAGAGGATCTTTCTACATAATTTATATTTTCACTGAAAAGATTTAGAACTAAGTCAGAGGATCTTTCTACATACTAACATTAACAATTTGATACCCCATTTACGAGAAAATATTCATTTAGAAATAAGTGTAATAAATTGTATTGATTTATATTCTTTTGTACATTGAAAAATAAAAATCTGAAAATTACACTATTATATGTTTGTTTAAACATGTATATAAGCTCCAAATTAGGCTAAACTAAATTATCAATTTTAACTAAATCTAAAAAGTATACCATGTGCATTGCACGTGTGCAATTCACCTAGTAAACGTGAAACAAGGGAGGTGGGTCCATGTGCATTGCACGTGTGCAATTCACCTAGTAAACGTGAAACAAGGGAGGTGGGTGAAGTGGTTATGGTCAGAGAAATAATAGGATAGGAATTAAAAAGAAAATGACAAATGCACCCTTGTTATTTTCAACCCGAAATTTTAATTTTCCATCCATTTAAAAATTATAAAAAACCATTCTTGAGAAAGTTTCAATGGAGAAACCTGTGATTAATTACTTTCAACATAGCAATATTATGCTTTTTAATCATAAAAGCAGAAAGTTATGAAAGACATTATGATTTCTTTAAATTATTTTTTGACAAATTTATTTTTGGATCACATATATTCTTCTTCAACGTTTAAAATTTATAAAATTAATATAATCCAAAGTTGTTTAGTGGATTTGGCAAAAGGGGAAGGTAAAAAAACATGGTAGTGTGAACACGTGACAGAGGGGCCCAGTTTCCGCGTGAAGAATGCGGTTTCAATTCAATTCCGTGGCCCACCCGGTTTTGCTTTTGAATACTATAAATATCAATTTGATTTTTTTTAGGGTTGAGCAAAGAGGGCAGGTGCACGGTGCAAGGTTTCGGCTGCAGGGCGTGATTGTTTTTTGCGGCTGCGTGAGTTCGTGAGCAGAGGTGAATTCGTGGCGGCTGACTTTGAGAAGCTGTTGATTTTTCAAAGTCTTTTGTGCATCTTTTGTAGAAAGAGTTTGTGAGGGATTTGAGAGAGTTTGTTTGAGGGTTTAGATTGTGAGTGATTGTAAACCCTAGTTGTATTCTCTTCCTCTATTAGTGGATCTCTCCCCCTCCTTACCCCGTGGACGTAGGCAATTTGCCGAACCACGTAAAATTAGTTGTACTGCTATTTGGGTGATTTGTAATAGCTTTTTAGGTTCCCTCGACGCGCAGTCCTAGAGCTGACGAGAGGAAGAGCTAATATTCCACTTTGATGGGATTGAGGCTTCAGATTCTTGTTCCCTTTAAGAAACAAGAATTCTTATTGCGACCTGACTCTCTTGTTGTACTGCCGAAGTGCTGCCGAAATTTTCGCTGCGCGCAACAAGTGGTATCAGAGCCCAGATTTCAGATCTAGGGTTTTTTGGTGGAGGAAGATTCTTGTGTGAAGCTTAGTTCTTGAAGTTCTAGGCTTCGGTCGAGATAGCATTAGGAGTTTCCATTGGAGATTTCGCTTTCCTCGTGTGGATAGGAGATCTATTTGGAATCCGATCTAGAATTCAGTTGGGTGGTTCCTAATTATGTCAAATTTGTTCTTTCTCTATAATTTGGAGTTAGTTTGCAATGGGAGAAGAAGGTGAAAGCAGCAAATCGATGACGGGTACAATACAAGTTGGTTTTCAGAACACTAAAATTAGTGTGGTGAAGTATGACGGCAAAATCAACTTTGGTTTGTGGATGAGCGACGTACAGGATGCGCTCAATGCTCAGAATTTGGAAGAGACCATTATGGTCCACGAAAGACCACCTAAATATGAAGAGACGGTATGGGAGAAGATGAATAGGAACGCTTGTGGGGTGATCAGGTCCTATTTGGAACAGGAGCTAAAATATGATGTGATTGGGGTGACGTCTGCAATGAAGATGTGAGAAATTCTCAACAATAAGTATCTCACAAAGAGTGTTGAGAACAGGTTGCACTTGCTGCGAAGACTCTTCAGATTTCAGATGTCCAGAGGCACCTCGCTAGCGGCTCATGTGAACAACTACACTAAGTTATTATCGAACTTGGTGAATGTTGATGAGAAGATATCGGATGAGTACAAGGCGATTATTTTGTTGGGCTCCTTACCGGATGAGGAGTATGATACCTTCGTGCTCACTTTGTTGAACGAAAGATCTTCTATCAGCTATAGTGAAGTGACTAACGCTTTGACAAATTACGATTTGAGGAGGAAGGATAAGGAGACTTCCCGCGCTAGTACTTCAGGAGAGGCCTTGTCGACAAGAGGTAGAAGCCCATATCCGAAAGGTGGTAACAGAGGGAGGTCAAAGTCTAGAGGCCACCACTAATTAACAAAGAACCAATGTGCATTCTGCAAGGAGCAGGGACATTGGAAGAGAGACTGCCTGAAGCTCAAGGAGAAGGAGAATGGCAAGAAAAAGGGCCCGAAGGCCAATGAGGTGAATATTGCGAAAGGCGATGATTCCGATGATTCGTGCTTTTCTCTACTGATTACTTCGGAGGTGAACCATGTGGATGCATCAGATTGGATGCTTGATTTCGGCACTACTTTTCATGTGACCCCTAGGCGAGACTGGTTTGCATCTTTTGAGAAAGTCGACGGGGGCGTTGTTGTCATGGGAAATGATCAATCCTGTGGCGTTTGTGGGATAGGTACCGTGCGGATTAGGATGCACGATGGAGTAGTCCGTGAGTTGAAGGAGGAGTCCGCAATCGGAATTTATATTATCTGAAGGGAATCACCGAGATTGGCCAGGTTGCTTCGGCTATTTCAGAAGCGGACATGAGCAGACTTTGGCACTATAGATTGGGGCACACAGGTGAAAAGTCACTGCAGGCATTGTGCAAGCAGGGGCTATTGAAGGGATCCAAGAGTGGTAAAGTGTAATTCTGTGAGCACTGTGTTCTTGGGAAGAAGACGAAGGTGAAGTTCGGGACTTCCATTCATCAGACGAGGGGCATCCTGGACTACGTGCACACAGATGTTTGGGGTCCTACCAAGACTGCATCACTTGGTGGTCGACATTGGTTCGTCACTTTTGTAGATGACTATTCTAGGAAATGTTGGGTGTACACCATGACGAAGAAGAGTGAAGTCCTAGATATATTCGTGGAGTGGAAGAAGAGATTGGAACTGCAGACTGGGAGAAAGATCAAGACGTTGAGATCCGACAACGGTGGTGAATATACTTCAGACCCCTTTTTACAGCTATGTCGAGACGAGGGCATAGAGAGGAACTTCACGGTTAGTCATACACCGCAGCAAAATGGGGTGGTAGAGAGGTTGAATCGGTCTTTACTGGAGAAGATCCGATGCTTATTATCGCAGAGTGGTTTGGAGAAGATCTTTTGGGCTGAGGCACTTACGTATGTGAGCCACCTTATTAATAGGCTGCCTTCATCTGCGATTGAGGGGAAGACCCCTATGGAGAAGTGGTCGGGAAAGCCAACACACGATTATGACCAGCTCAAGGATTTGGGTGCCCTACATATTATCATGTTAAAACTGATAAATTGGAACCTCGAGCTAGGAAGACCATATTTGTAGGATTCAAACGTGGTGTTAAGGGATACAAGCTTTGAGATCCAGTTGATAAGAAGATTGTGCTGAGTAGGGACGTCACATTTGATGAGGCTTCTATCTTGAAGCTTCCCAGCTCTCATCAGGTGGAGAGCGACCCGACGGAGGATATATCGCAGGTGGTGGAGATTGATGCAGCTCCACATTGTCCAGATGATATAGTATCCATGCAGGTGCCGACTGAGTTGATGCCAGGCGAGCACGACGGTGACACGGAGGATACGAGTACAAATGTGCAGGATCAGGAACCGACGGCTCAGGTTCAGGATTCAATTGCGGTTCGGACGGATCTTTTGTAATCGAAAAACAGTTACCAAAGAGAACAATGAATTCAATGAAGAAGACAATTTTTTCCGCGAACAGTGGCTATGCAGGAGGAGATGGAATCTCTTCATAAGAACGATACATGGGAGCTTGTTGAGCTTCCAAAGGGGCGGAAGGCAATTGGTTGCAAGTGGGTATACACGAAGAAGGAGGGCATTGAGGGCACTCCATTGAGGTTCAAGGCTAGGTTGGTTGCGAAGGGCTATGCACAGGAGGAAGGTATTGACTATAATGAGGTTTTCTCTCTGGTGGTGAAGCATTCTTCAATTCGGATTTTGCTAGCTTTGGTGGCACAGTATGGTTTGGAGTTAGATCAGTTTGATGTGAAGACGGCATTTCTTCATGGTGATCTTAATGAAGAAATATATATGACTCAGCCATTGGGATTCCGAGCTGCAGGGAAAGATAAGTTGGTTTGCATGTTAAAGAAATCGCTATATGGTTTGAAGCAGTCTCCTCGACAGTGGTATAGGCGATTCG
This sequence comes from Asparagus officinalis, assembly GCF_001876935.1. Taxonomy (NCBI): domain Eukaryota; kingdom Viridiplantae; phylum Streptophyta; class Magnoliopsida; order Asparagales; family Asparagaceae; genus Asparagus; species Asparagus officinalis. Next base: position 60,510,267 of record NC_033798.1, on the reverse strand, counting down.
ATGGTTTTATGATTGGTCATTCGTACACTCGGAGCCAGTTTGATCCTTACGTATATTTTCGCAAGTTGAAAGGAGGTGCGTACATTTATTTGTTGCTCTATGTCGATGACATGTTGGTTACCTCTATTTCCAGGTCGGCTATAGATGAGTTGAAAGTTCAGCTTTCAAATGAGTTTGAGATGAAGGACTTAGGCGAGGCGAAGCGCATTCTAGGGATGGAGATCGGCAGAGACAAGAAGAAGGGCAGAATTTGTTTGACACAGGTGGCTTATTTGAAGAAGGTTCTACAGCGATTCCATGTTAGCATGGATACGAAGCCAGTTAGTGTACCATTGGGAGCCCATTTAAAGCTTTTAGCTGGTCTTTGACCAAAGTCAGTTGAAAATCGTGAGTTAATGTCGAAGACTCCATATGCGAGCACAGTTGGGAGCTTGATGTACGCAATGGTATGTACGAGACTGGATTTATCACAGGCGGTGAGCATGGTTTCGAGATACATGCATGATCTAGGAGTGGGTCATTGGGACGCCGTGAAATGGATTTTAAGGTACATTCGAGGTACGCTCAATATTGGTTTAGTTTATGAGCGGGACACTACAGGTGGGCATCTATGCATTGGCTATGTTGATTCGGATTATGCCGGGGATTTGGATAAGCGCCGATCTAAGACGGGGTATGTGTTCACTTTGACCCGTGCGCCGGTGTGTTGGAGATGCACCTTACAGTCTACGGTGGCTTTGTCTACGATGGAGGCAGAGTATATGGTATTTACGGAGGCTGTGAAGGAGGCTATTTGGCTTCGAGGAATTTTGAAGGAACTTGATATATCGCAGAGATCCGTCACTATTCATTGTGATAGCATGAGTGCTATCTATTTGGCGAAGAATCAGGTTTTTCATGCGCAGACGAAGCACATTGACGTTCGTTATCACTTCGTTCGGGATGTTCTTGAAGATGGCGATGTGGAGATTGTGAAGGTCCACACGAAGGATAATCCGGCAGATATGCTCACTAAGGTGGTTCCGAACAACAAGTTTGATCATTGTCAAAACTTGTTGCACATCCGTGATTGTTTAGGCCATTGGCGGCCATTTGAGTGAACTACGTTCGGCTTGATTCCTTGGGCAAGAGGATACGTAGGCAGTCTTTACGATGCAGCCGGATTGGATTAGTTGATTTTGATGGGGGTGAGATTGTTTGGACTCTCGTTCGGGTTCTCGACTTGTTGTGGATTGAGTTCGTACTGGTCACAACAAATGGGACATTTGGATGTTTTGGTGTCGGCTTAGTTTTGGGAAAACTTTACCGAGGTAGAGAATTGTGAACACGTGACAGAGGGGCCCAGTTTCCGCGTGAAGAACGCGGTTTCAATTCAATTTCGTGGCCCACCCGGTTTCGCTTTTGAATACTATAAATATCAATTTGATTTTTTTTAGGGTTGAGCAAAGAGGGCAGGTGCACGGTGCAAGGTTTTGGCTGCAGGGCGTGATTGTTTTTTGCGGCTGCGTGAGTTTGTGAGCAGAGGTGAATTCGTGGCGGCTGACTTTGAGAAGCTGTTGATTTTTCAAAGTCTTTTGTGCATCTTTTGTAGAGAGAGTTTGTGAGGGATTTGAGAGAGTTTGTTTGAGGGTTTAGATTGTGAGTGATTGTAAACCCTAGTTGTATTCTCTCCCTCTATTAGTGGATCTCTCCCCCTCCTTGCCCCGTGGACGTAGGCAATTTGCCGAACCACGTAAAATTGGTTGTACTGCTATTTGGGTGATTTGTAATAGCTTTTTAGGTTCCCTCGACGCGCAGTCCTAGAGCTGACGAGAGAAAGAGCTAATATTCCACTTTGATGGGATATTAGGCTTCAGATTCTTGTTCCATTTGAGAAACAAGAATTCTTATTGCGACCTGACTCTCTTGTTGTGCTGCCGAAGTGCTGCCAAAATTTTCGCTGCGCGCAACAGGTAGAGGATAGGAAAACGGTTATGAGAAAAATAAATCGAAAGAGAAATAATCAAAATATCCTTCATATTTTCGATATGTTTTTTATTTTTTAAGAATTTAAATCATAAGTAAATTCTTATTTTTGGAGCACCGAAGCAATGCTCTATAATTGTCAAAGTTGGATAATCCAAAATATTTTTCTCATCACCGGTAAGATCTCAGTAGTCAAACATGTGGAATCGCAAAATACTTTCTTGCATAGAAATATTAGATAAAATTGGTACTCACAAAATAGAAAATCACCAAAAACAAAAGAGCAAAATTAAAGCAAATTATAAACCAAAACATGTATTATATGGCTCTTGTCACATAACAACTCATCTCTGTTTCCTAGCAAAAAACAACTCATCTCTGCAGGATGCCAAACAACTAATTAGACACAATCAGAGAGAATAACGAGATCGCCTGCATCATAGCCAAGATACTGCTGGAGGCTCAGCCGACTCAACAGAAGGAACCAGCAATCTCCTCATCTCCGGGGATGGCCTAAAATCTCCGAACTCATCGACCCTCCCATCGTACCTCACCACCACGAACAGAACCCCATCTCCGGTGCATCTAAGCTCGCACCGTCCGTCCCTATTGAGCTCAGGCCTGCCCGCCAAATGATAGAAATGAACCAAAGCCTTGCTCAGCGCCACTCTGAGCGCATCTGCAATGGAGAAAATGTTTAGCTCGGCGTTAGGCCTGTACACGTAAACTGCCACCACGTAATCTCCGTTGCACTTTAGGTTGATTTTCGAGAGCCATATAGAATGCCTTGGGGTCTTCTCACTCGGAACCACAAAGCTTTTGTCCACAGCCTACACCATTCTCAACTCAGGCTTTGTGCTAGTAGTTTGGATTTGCCTCCCCTGTTACCGTGTATTTATATATTTGAAGCCATGTGACCATTTAATGGATGGTTATGATTAGTCTTCTTCAGTGCAAATAGGAACGGGATTTAGATTCTCTTCACTTCAAAAAAAATAGTGGAGAAACCACTATTTTTAATAACCACTTATCATCTAGTAGGTAGGTGAATTTCTTTCTAAATTCAATACTCACCATATTCCAATGGGTTGCGCTCATTCTTACTTTACACTTAAAGAAAGAAATCTTAGCCATCAAATAGATAATCAATAATCGCGACAGAGTAGTGGTGCATCCACTACTTTTTTTATAATGGAGAGGATCTAAAAGCAATCATGAGAGTATGACAAGTATTAAATTTGGAAGAACCACAATTGTTCATAATCATCCATTAAATAATCAACAATAGAATTAAAAGTAGTGGTCTCTCCCATCAAAAGGAAGAGTGAGGGCTGAGGGGTGCACATAAAAAAAAATTGGTTTTCAAGGAGAAAGTGTTTTTGGTAAATCTTTAATTTTTCGGTGCAAATACAAAAAACAAAAGATTTGTATTGTATAATTTGGGTTTAGAGGTAAAGAAACTTTGTATTTTAAGTGTATCACCACGTATAGAACTAGGTGATTTTTAAAGTCGGGCGTCATTATGTAACCGAAAACCGCAAGTAATAAATGAGTCAGAGAAAATAAGGAAAGTGTCGTGAACGCGTGCCCTTACCACAAAGTTGATGGCTTGTGTAGAAATACAGATTTCTTCTTTTTTTTGTAAAGGCAGGTAGGCTAACCTAACTAGTCAAGTGCTCAATAACACTGTCTCAAAACAGACCAAAAATAAGAGGACAAACAGTCAACCGACTTAGCTAGGGAATGAGCAACACCATTACCAGTGCGCTTTACATAAGAAACTTTAGAGCAGCGAGTAATAGTCAGACCAGCACGAACTTCATCTGCAATAGGAGCCAAAGAAACAAAAGGAGAAGGAGAGTCCATCAAGGAGACAACCTTTAGAGAGTCAATTTCCACCACCGAAATCCTCCAGTTCATAAGCCAAACAAAGCGAATGCCTTCCTGGACAGCCAACAGCTCCGCATGATCCACAGACATAGGACCCCTGATCCCTATAGAGTAGCAACCAATTACATGTCCATGGTGATCCCAAATAACACCTCATAAACCAATAATATCTCCTTCTAGAGGAACAACAGCATCTGTGTTGTGCTTCAGCAGAATGTCATTTAGAAGGGGTGACAATGTCACAGGAGAGACCTGTAACTCTATTCCCTTACTCCACAAAATAGAGAATCCGAGTCACCAAGACCAAAGCCTCTCTAACACCACCATCATGAGAGCGCATATTCCTTTCCCCCATATAAACCACATGGTTGTGAAAGCCAAAGCCAGAGAGTCTCTAGGGAAACAAAGGTGATATGGAAAAGGAAATCACCACAAAATGTGCCTCGAAAACCATTAATCATTTCCCAAAGATCTAAGGACCCACACTAAAAGAGCAAAGGAGCAGACAGTGAAGATATGAAGGGTGGTCTCAAAGGTAGCAGATCAAAGGTGGCAACAAGGGGGCACAGAGATCCCCCTGCGAGATAAACCAGCTGAGGTGGGGAGAGCATCATAGAACAGACGCCAAAGGAATACTCTAATCTTCGGTGGGATCTCCACATGCCAGATCAAGGACCACTACTTTGTTACCCTAGAATCCGAGGTGGAAGCAGTATCAGTGATAGTGTGGCGAAGAAGTCGGTATCCATTCTTAACTGTGTAGCACCCCTTCTCCTCATAATGCCAAACGAATTTGTCAAGGACATGAGAAGGCGGCAGTGGGATAAATGAAATATCCTCCCGATCAACCTGTCAAAAGGAGGTAGCAATCAGCTCATGATTCTAATTACCCAAAGCAGAGATCAGCTCAGCCACCCTTCTTGAAGGGTCGATCGGAGAAGTGATTGGCCTGAAAGAAAATGGCTTTGGGATCTATGGGTCAGTGATAATCACATTTTATTATAATTTTATACCCTCATTATCTATTTTATATGAATAAATATACTACTAATAATTGTTTTTATCTTTAAATACAGGTTAATGAAGAATAAATCTCAAAACTCTCATCTCTCAACAAAAATTGGAAAATCAATTGCCAAATTATCCAAAAGCCCAAAGTTAAAAAGAAGAAGAAATGGCAAAGCCCAAAAGCTCAAGTCCAAGAACAACAGAGAAGCTCGGACAGCAACAGGAGAAGGCTAGGTATCGATGCCGGCATCGATACCCCTATCGATGCCGGCATCGATACCCCTATCGATGCTGGTATCGATACCTCCGTCATTCTGTTACAGATCTATGTCTGAAATTTGTTGTTTTTGGATAAGATTTCAATCCAATGGCTCTCATTCACTGATATTTACTATAAATAGGGGTAGAGAGTGAGTAGTTAGAGGTGTAAAAAATTTTGTAACTCTATTTGGAGGGAAGGGCTACTCTTAATTGAGAAGGCCTTCCAAAAATTATAACTTTTGTTGTAATTAATAATAATAATAATTTTTCTCCATTTTAAATTTGTCTTTTCTCCTCTTTGTTGAATGATGATGATGGAGATGTAGAGCACTTTGAAGGTTTGTATTTCTGTTATTTTTCTCTTTTATTTCTTTTTAGTAATTTCTTTATTATTGCTTATTAGTTAGATTTACATTCATGCTTGTAGTATAGATTTATTTTCTTATCTTTTTATTTCATTTTGCACTTTAATTTGTAGAGTAGATTTATTTTCTTGCATTTAATTTTTGTAATATATTTTTTAGTTTAGATTTTAATTCTTTGTAGTTAGATTTATTTCTTGTTCATAGTTTAGATTTTTCTTTTTTTTTATTTTTGTAATTAGTTCTTTTTCTTCTTGCTTTTATTTCTTAAGATGTGAAATTAATTCTTGTAGGAATCTTAGAATTGTATGATGCTAATTCTTGTAGGAATCTTAGAATTGTATGATGCTAGTCTAATTTCCTTTATATTATGCAAATTATTCTTTTACACTTAAAATATTCATGTTTAGGATAATCAACTAGAGAACTAATCGGTAGAAGAAGAATTTGATAATCTATGCTTATCTTAAATGGTTTGATAGGTTATGCTTATGAATTCTAGGATTACTATCTTGTTGTTATTCTTATTATGAATAGTAATTTTAACTTAGATGATAATTTGATAGGTTATACTTTCCTTAAATGGTTTGATAGTCTATGCTTAATAAATCTAAGTTGAAATATGATAAACAGAGAATAGTTTGTATTTTATATTTGAGTTATCTAGTGGATTCAATTCTAGATTTCTCATATCTTAAATTGAATCATCCATCTTGACTTTCTTGAATTTTCTTTTCATTTTTAATTTTATTTCTTGATTTTATTCATTCTTCTTTCTTGACTTGTGATTTCATTTATTCTTTGATTCTTTCTTCTCCTATAAAATTCAATTTATTATCTCTTGCATATATTCACAACAATCACTCATCACAATCACACTTATTCTTTACTCCTATTTTTGTCACGCACAACACATAAGAACCAATTCTAATAATCTCTTAAAATCACCTTCCTCGTGGGATCGATAACTTTTTATACTATAACTTGATCAATTGTACACTTGCAATTTTGGTACATAATTATATCGCATCAAGTTTTTGGTGCCATTGTCGGGGAAGGTGCTAAAATAGGATTTTATTATTTTGGTTCTTTAACTTATGTGTTTTCTTGTGAAGGAACCGCTTGGAGCTTAAAAATCTTGGATTGAAGATCAAGAACTTAGAGAATTGCTTTCGGGTAAGTCTTCTTTCTAGCGTTTTTAATTCCACCATTTTTAGTTAGCTTCACAATTAGAGACAATTAGAATTTAAAAAAAAGATTTTATTTTTGTTAACCATAATAAAATTCACCTTTCACTTGGACATTAACTAACAAGATAATAAATTCAAACAAGAGCTCTCTTCTCACATTTGATTGTTGTTTACCATAATTAAAAAAATATAAAGATTTTCTTTTTATCATCCTTTTTAGTCGCTTTTAATTTCTAGGGTTGCATTTCATATAGTTTGTAGGAATTCACCAAAGTGATTGTAGCACTTGATTTGACACATACTTAAAACATTCTTAAGGGCAAAACCCCTAATTAAGATAAGGTAAGGGATTTCATCATCCTTTTCTTAGCCCACAAATCACTAATTACTCACTTCATAAACCCAAGCCTTCTAAAACTTATTAGACGTTGGCCCCTAAGGACTCGAGTTTAATAAGGAACAAGAAATCCTTAAGTGAACCGGTTTAAGTTTTCTCAGATTAGTTGGTGTCTAAGACAAGGTTTAGGGGTTGGGTAAAGCGCTCCGCAAGGAACGAGGTACTTAATTGATTTCTGATCTCACTCTAGTACTATCCTTACCTGGCTAACTACCTGGGTAAAACTTTAATCTTTTCATTGTAGGAGTTTTTAGTTAGGAGCTGGTCTAATTGAGTTAGGCTAAACCCTAGAATTAGAGTGATTGAAAAATGATTGCCTTGATTTCTTTTAGTTAGGATTTTTCTTTATCCTTTTCTTCTCATAAAAAAACTAATTTTCTTTCTTTTAAAAAAATTATAAAAAGAAGTTGTTTTGGTGTATGCAAACTTGGGTTAGGGATAATTCTCATTGTTTAATCCGTATTGATCCAATCCAAGAAATGGTAAATTAACCCGTTCTCCAGGATATGTGTTACCCCACCAGAAATACAATTCCATCTTGCATAAGGCTCCCCGAAGCAAATGACCAGAAATACAATTCCATCTTGCATAAGGCTCCCCGAAGCAAATGGAGTAAATTTCGAGCTTAGACCGCATTACATAAACATGCTTGTCTTGCATAAGGCTCCCCGAAGCAAATGGAGTAAATTTCGAGCTTAGACCGCATTACATAAACATGCTTTCCAAATTCCTTGGAAATGAAACGGAAGATGCATATATTCTTATTTTGGAATTTGAGAAAGTGTGTATTATGATTAAAATGAGAGAATTAACCGAATATGCGATTAAGCTTAGATTTATTCTATTTTCTCTTAAGGACAAAGCTAAAAAATGGCTGTACAGCTTATCGATAAATTCCATCTTAACTTGGGAGGAATTTGTCACCGTTTTTCTCAAAAAAAAATTCCTATTCATAAAACGGTAAAACTTAGGAACAGTATTCAAAACTTTAAAATTATCCCAGGAGAGCCATTCTGGAAATATTTTGATCGATTTAAAGATCTTTTAATCCAATGTCCTCATCATGGTCTAGAAAAATAGCGATTGTGCCAAGTCATATATGAAGGATTGGACTATTCTTCAAAAACATCTTTAGAATCGATGTGTCAGGGAGATTTTATGAGGAAAAACACAGATGAAGCTTGGGAATTCGTAGAGAGTCTATCTGAGAAAATAATGTAGTGGGAACACTATGATGACAAGTGTCAACAAGTTCCTCATCCTAAGTCTAGTGGTCTTCCCTAAGTCAAACAATACTCTGAAGCAAAGTTGGCGACGATTATGCAGAGGTTAGAAGCCTTAGAAGTTAAGGAACGAGCTCCAGCTCAAATCAACCGTGTGTCTACCCCGAGTTGTCATAACTGTCAGTCTCCTACCCACGTTTCAGAGGAATGTCCTCTCCTAGGAAACAACCATGCATTAGAACAGATGAACGCTGTATTCCAGCATCCTAGAAATGATCTATTTTCTCTAACCTACAATCCAGGTTGGAGAAATCATCCCAACTTTGCATGGCTATTTTCTCTAACCTACAATCCAGGTTGGAGAAATCATCCCAACTTTGCATGGAATCAAGGAAATTCTCTCGGAAATCAAAACTTCATTCCCGCGTCGAACCAACAATTCCCTAGGGGAAATACACTTCCATTCAATGCACTAAACAATTTTCAACAAGCTAACCTAGTTTTTCCAACCTAACATCCTCATCCTCACCAGCCTACAAATCTTTCAAATTCTGATCATGACAAACGTTTAAGTGTCTTAGAAAAGGGTTTAGAAGCTATGATCAAAGCTTCTACACAAACTACCAACATGTTGACCCAGTCATCCACCACTCTAAATTCCTTCATGCAAACCACAGGCCAAGTGCTCAACTCGAACACTCAAGCCATAGCCCGGTTAGAAACTCAACTTGGGCAACTAGCCACTGTCATGAGTGAGAGAGAAAAAGGAAAATTCCCATCCAGCTCATGTGAATGTAGTTCACACTCTAAGATCAGGAAAACAAATAGACAATCAAGTTAGAATGCCACCGGATCAAACCCCTTCTCCCATCCAACACACTCCTTCCGATGAAACAATTCCTTCCAATGACCAAAACACTGAACTTGAGATTGAGCCTGATTTAGATAGGTATAGGCTCGTTGCCCCCTTTCCAGATGACTCAAACCTAGGAAAAACTCCCTGCAGGTTGAGAAAATCCTAGAAACGTTTAAACAGGTCAAGATCAATATTCCTCTCCTAGATGCAATCGAACAAATCCCTTCTTATGAAAAGTTCTTGAAGGACTTATGCACTAAGAAAAGAACCACTAACGTCTCCAAGAATGTCTTCTTAGCTGCCAACCTCAGTGAAATTTTTTCAAAACCCATGCCATTAAAATACAAGGACCCTGGTTGTCCACAATCCCATGCGTCATAGGTAACACTCACATTGATAAGGCACTTCTAGACTTGGGAGCCAGCGTCAACCTCATTCCTTATTCAGTCTATCAACAGCTAGGTGTAGGAGAACTTAAACCGATAAGATGCACTCTGCAGTTAGATGATAGATTTGTAAAAATTCCCAAAGCAAAGATAGAGGATATTCTGATCAAAGTTGGAGAGTTCATTTTCCCTTTTGATTTTATTGTCTTGGAAACGCAGCCCGTTTCCAATCTCAAAAGTCAAATCCCTGTTATTCTAGGAAGACCATTCTTAGCCACCTCAAATGCTTTGATCAATTGTAGGACAAGTCAGATGAAACTATCTTTTGGGAATATGACTGTTGACCTTAATATTTTTAACCTAGGAAGGCAGCCTAGTGATCCATCTGATCAACCCATGGAAGTGAATTTCATTTAGGGAATATCAAGTGAGCAACAAGAGGGAGAGTGTGAGTCAGATTCAAGTGCATCTGACTTAATGATTAAGGAGTTTTCTGATGACGAACTAGAGTTAGATCTGCTGGTCAATCATGTTTCTGCTGTTAGCTGACAACGAGAACCTTTAGAGATAGAACCCCGAGTCCAGCTTCGCCCATCTGTGGAGGAACCCCCTAAGTTAGAGCTCAAACCTCTACCTAAAAATCTAGAGTATGCCTACTAAGGGGAGAATGAGTCTTTACCAGTTATCATTTCTTCTGATTTGACTACCGGTCAAAAGGAAGCTCTCTTAGATGTTTTACGAGAGAATAGGGAAGCCATTGGATGGACCATGGCTAATATCAAAGGGATTAGTCCAACCATTGTTCAACACCGAATCCATTTGATAGATGATGTCAAACCTACTAGAGATCCTCAACGTCGGTTAAACCCAGTGATGAAAGAAGCTGTTAGGAAAGACATTCTGAAATGTCTCGATCATGGGATCATTTATCCCATTTTTGATAGTTCATGGGTGAGTCCGGTCCAAGTTGTTCCAAAAAAATCTGGGATCACCGTGATCCAAAATGAGGCTAATGAGCTGATTCCCACTCGGATCCAAACTGGATGGCGAGTTTGTATTGACTACAGAAAACTCAACTTAGCCACTCGGAAAGATCACTTCCCTCTTCCTTTCATTGACCAAATGTTAGAGTGTTTAGCAGGACATGAGTTCTATTGTTTCCTGGATGGATATTCAGGTTACAATCAAATCCCTATCGCTCCCGAAGATCAGGAGAAAACAACCTTCACTTGCCCGTATGGAACATTCGCATACCGATGCATGCCTTTTGGCCTGTGCAACGCACCTACCACATTCTAACGTTGCATGATCAGTATTTTTTTCAACTTGGTAGAGAGATTCCTCGAATTTTTCATGGACGACTTCTCCATTTTTGGTGACACACTTTCCCAATATTTGCATCATCTTAAACTGGTCCTAGAACGGTGTAGGAAGAAAAATCTGACTCTTAATTGGGTGAAATATCATTTCATGGTCAAACAAGGCATTATCTTAGGACATGTAGTTTCCAATAGGGGAATCTAAGTGGACAAAGCTAAGTTAGATCTCATTTCCAATCTCCCTCCTCCCAAAACAGTCAAAGATGTCAGATTGTTTCTTGGTCATGCTGGTTTTTACCGACGTTTCATCAAGGATTTTAGCAAAATTGCTAGACCCTTGACCAATCTCTTAGCTAAGGATACATCATTTGTCTTCTCTCCCGACTGCCTTAAAGCTTTTGAATATCTGAATAAGGAGCTAACCACAGCTCCTATCATTCATGCACCGGACTGGACCTTACCATTCGGATTGATGTGTGATGCATCTGATTCTGCGATTGGTGCTGTTTTAGGACAACGGTTTGATGGAAAACCGCATGTGATCTACTATGCCAGTAGGACTCTGAATGATGCCCAACAAAATTACTCTGTCACAGAAAAAGAGTTTTTAGCTGTAGTCTTTACCTTAGAAAAATTCATGTCCTACCTCATCGGTTCCTTAACCAAAGTTTTCACAGATCATGCGGCACTAAAGTATTTTTTGACCAAAAAGGATGCTAAAGCACGGCTCATTAGATGGATTCTCCTACTTCAAGAGTTTAACATTCAAATTCTTGACAGAAGAGGAACAGAGAACCCCGTAGCAGATCACCTCTCTCGACTCCCAAATGCACCAACATCAACCGTCCCGATCAATGAACATTTTCCAGATGAACAACTCCTAGAAATCCAATCTGTTCCCTGGTTCGCTGACATTGTGAACTATATAGTCATGAACCAAATCCATTCTCATTGGTCCAAACAGGATAGATCCTGCATTCTCTCCCAAGTAAAATACTTTTACTGGGATGATCCATATCTGTTCAAATACTGTTCTGATCAGATCTTTAGGAGGTGTGTTCCCACGGAAGAAACTAGGAGTGTTCTATCATTTTGTCACGAGCAAGCCTGTGGGGGGTCACTTTGGCCCGAGAAAAACACCTGAAAAAGTTCTCTAATCTGGGCTGTATTGGCCCACTCTCTTCAAGGATTCATTTGAGTTTTGCAAAACCTGTAACCGCTGTCAGCTTTTAGGGAAGGTCACTAGAAGAAATATGATGCCCCTATAACCCATTTTATCCGATGAACTTTTTGATCTGTGGGGTATCGATTTCATGGGACCATTTCCAAATTTCTTTGGAAATGTCTACATTCTAGTAGCCGTTGAATACGTGTCAAAATGGGTTGAGACGGTAGCTTGCAAAACTAATGACACCAAGGTCGTTGTTAAGTTTTTGAAAGAGAACATTTTTGCCCGGTTTGGAGTACCCCGAGCAATCATCAGTGATAACGGTACACATTTTTATAACCGTTCTTTTTGAGGCTTTAATGAGGAAATATTCAATCACACACAAATTATCAACTCCTTATCACCCCCAAACCAGTGGACAAGTAGAGGTCACAAACAGGTAGATCAAACAAATCTTAGAAAAAACAGTTAATCAGAACAGAAAAGATTGGTCTGTAAAATTGTGTGATGCTCTGTGGGCGTACAGAACAGCTTTTAAGGCCAATTTGGGGATGTCACCATACAGACTGGTATTCGGGAAAGCTCGCCACCTACCAGTAGAGTTGGAACATCGAGCAATGTGGGCAATAAAATAGTTAAATTTTGACTCAGACTCGGCAGGTAAAAACAGATTACTCCAAATAAATGAGTTGGAAGAAATTAGAAAAGATGAATACATAAACTCAAAAATTTACAAAGAAAAAACAAAGATTTTTCATGACAAATCAATCTTGCAAAAAAATTCTCTCCAGGACAGAAAGTTTTATTGTACAATTTAAAATTGCATATTTTTCCTGGAAAACTAAGATCAAGATGGATAGGTCCATTTTTTGTCAAACAGGTTTTTTCACATGGAGCTGTCGAGATAGAAAATCCTAAAAATGGTCAACGTCTAAAACCATTTCTAGAATTTTCTACGCTCGGAGAGGAAGAGGTGTTGGTTCTTCATGAACCTCATTATCTGTAATAAATTTTTTTTTGAATAAGTAACATAGGTTTAAAAAAAATTAATTACTTACAATTTTCCTCTTATTTGATTTCTTCATCCTCATACTAATAGTAATTGCAAATCCAATCTGTTCCCTGGTTCGCTGACATTGTGAACTACATAGTCATGAACCAGATCCCTTCTCATTGGTCCAAACAGGATAGATCCCGCATTCTCTCCCAAGTAAAATACTTTTACTAGGATGATCCATATCTGTTCAAATACTATCCTGATCAGATCTTTAGGAGGTGTGTTCCCACTGAAGAAACTAGGAGTGTTCTATCCTTTTGTCATGAGCAAGCATGTGGGGACCACTTTGGCCTAAGAAAAAGAAGAAACTAGGAGTGTTCTATCCTTTTGTCATGAGCAAGCATGTGGGGACCACTTTGGCCTAAGAAAAATAGCTGAAAAAATTCTCCAATTTGAGCTATACTGGCTCACTCTTTTCAAGGATTCATATGAGTTTTGCAAAACCTGTAACCGCTATCAGCTTTTAGGGAAGGTCACTAGGAGAAATATGATGCCTTTACAACCTATCTTATCTGTTGAACTTTTTGATCTGTGGGGTATCAATTTCATGAGGCTATTTCTAAATTCCTTTGGAAATGTTTACATTCTAGTAGCCATTGAATACATGTCAAAATAGGTTGAGGCGGTAGCTTGAAAAACCAATGACAATAAGGTCGTTGTCAAGTTTTTAAAAGAAAACATTTTTGCACGGTTTGGAGTACCCTGAGTAATCATCAGTGACAATGGTACACATTTCTGTAACCGTTCTTTTAAGGCTTTGATGAGGAAATATTCAATCACACACAAATTGTCAACTCCTTATCATCCCCAAACCAGTGGACAAGTAGAGGTCACAAACAGGCAGATCAAACAAATCTTAGAAAAAATAGTTAATCATAACAGAAAAGATTGGTCTGTAAAACTATGTGATGCTCTGTGGGCATATAGAACAGCTTTCAAGGCCAATTTGAGGATGTCACCATACAGACTAGTGTTTAGAAAAGCTTATCACCTACCAGTAGAGTTGGAGCATCGAGCAATGTGGGCGATAAAACAGTTGAATTTTGACTCAGACTCGGCAGATAAGAACCGATTGCTCCAAATAAATAAGAAATGATGCATACATAAACTCAAAAATTTACAAAGAGAAAACCAAGATTTTTCATGACAAATCTATTTTACGAAAAAATTTCTCTCCAGGACAGAAAGTTTTACTGTACAATTCAAAATTTTATCTTTTTCCTAGAAAATTAAGATCAAGATGGACAGGTCTATTTATTATAAAATAAGTTTTCATACATGGGGCTGTCGAGATAGAAAATCCTAAAAATGGTGACATTTTCAAAATTAATGGTCAACGTCTAAAACTATTTTTAGAATTTTCTACGCTCGGAGAGGAAGAGGTGTTGGTTCTTCATGAACCTCATTATCTGTATACAAAAAAAATAATAAAAATAAAATGAAAAAAAAATTCTCTCTTATTTCATTTCTTCATCCTCATACTAACAGTAATTGCAGATCCTTATCATCATTGTTGACCAAACAAATGTAAGTTCTTCAATTCTTATCTGTTTTACTTTGTGCATCAGCGAATTTGTATTGAGGACAATGCAAAATTTAGGTATGGGCGTGGGAAGTACATATTTTCCTCTTTATTTTATCATTTGGTTGCATTTTTGACATAGTTTATTTATATAAAAAAATATATAAAAATATTGTCACTTACCAAATTAATAGAGTTAAGTAATAATTGATCTAATTGATAGATTTTAAATCTTCTAATTCCTAGTTAGTGACATACTCAAGTTCACCTTTTATGATAACTCCAAATAAAATTCTTAAGAAATGATTTTTCAACTAGTATACTTTACTTAAGTCTTACCTTAGACTTTTAATTAAAATAATAAAATTTTTGCATGCTTAACTTAGAGTTGAAAATATTTTTCAAGTTATCTTGATTTACACATTTTTTCAGACTATATATACTTACACACACAAATATATATTAAAAAAAAACTAACATTATAAAAGAAGAGTGTGATAAATGGGCACCAAAAAGAAAGAAAAACTCTTAAATTCAAGGTGATTCTATCTTATAAAGCCTAAGTTGACCGAGTAATTAAGCCCAATGAGTATTTCTATACTTAATGATCTAAGCCCAATTGGGTTGGGATTCATTGACCCAAAACTTGTTAAATGATCACTTAGAAAGCCCGTTAAAATAGAAAACAATCACTAAGAATTAGAGAGTAAAGAAAAAAAAATTATATACATATATATCTATAACACTAACCATTTTTTTATATATATTGTTGTTTTGTATATATGGTCTTGAAAAATAATTTTTGATCAAGAGACTTGAAAGTTATTTAAAACAAAGAGTTAGCATGTTCTTTTCAAAACTTTTGAATTAAATCTCTAAGATTTGACTTGGTTTGTATTGCTATAATGAAAAAGATTTTCTAAAAGAGTTACATTGGAGTTATATATAAAAACGTTTTCTTGATTATTAACTAGCTTCAATTAGAATGTCTAAATATATCAAGGAAAATTAATTATTTACTCACTTATTTAACTTGGCAAGTTGACCGAATTTTATGGGTATATTCACTGCAAACCCTCACGAGACTACAACTCGTCCACTAGGGTAACCTAGGAGTTTAAAGGCTTGTTGTATGCGCTAAATACAACCGCGATTCCTGCGAAAGTGAGTTAGGAAATTCAATTGTTTTGGATAAGATTTTGATCCAATGGCTTATATTCACTGATGTTTACTATAAATAGGGGTAGAGAGTGAGGGGTTAGAGGTGTGAAAAATTTTATAACTTCATTTGGAGAGGAGGGTTACTCTTAATTGAGAAGGCCTTCCAAAAATTATAACTTTTATTGCAATTAATAATAATAATTTTTCTCCACTTTAAATTTGTCTTTTCTCCTCTTTGTTGAATTATAAGGATAGAGATGAAGAGCAATTTAAAGGTTTGCATTTCTTTTATTTTTCTCTTTTATTTCTTTTTAGTAATTTCTTTATTATTGCTTATTAGTTAGATTTATATTCATGTTTGTAGTCTAGATTTATTTTCTTGTCTTTTTATTTCTTTTTACACTTTAATTTGTAGAGTAGATTTATTTTCTTGCATTTAATTTTTGTAGTATATTTTGTAGTTTAGATTTTAATTCTTTATAGTTAGATTTATTTCTTGTTCATAGTTTAGATTTTTCTTTTCTTTTTATTTTTGTAATTAGTTCTTTTTCTTCTTGCTTTTATTTCTTAAGATGTGAAATTAATTCTTATAGGAATCTTAGAATTGTATGATGCTAGTCTAATTTCCTTTATATTATGCAAATTATTCTTTTACACTTAAAATATTCATGTTTAGGATAATAAACTAGAGAACTAATCGGTAGAAGATGAATTTGATAATCTATGCTTATCTTAAATGGTTTGATAGGTTATGCTTATGAATTCTAGGATTACTATCTTGTTGTTATTCTTATCATAAATAGTAATTTTAACTTAGATGATAATTTGATAGGTTATACTTTCCTTAAATGGTTTGATAGTCTATGCTTAATAAATTTAAGTTGAAATATGATAAAAAAGAGAATAGTTTGTATTTTATATTTGAGTTAGCTAGTGGATTCAATTATAGATTTCTCATATCTTAAATTGAATCCTCCATCTTGACTTTCTTGAATTTTCTTTTTATTTTTGATTTTATTTCTTGATTTTATTCATTTTTCTTTCTTACCTTGTGATTTCATTTATTCTTTGATTCTTTCTTCTCTCCTCTAAAATTTAATTTATTATCTCTTACATATATTCACAATAATCACTCATCACAATCACACTTATTCTTTAATCCTATTTTTATCATGCACAACACATAAAAACCAATTCTAATAATCTCTTAAAATCACCTTCCTCGTGGGATCGATACCTTTTTACACTATAACTTGATCAATTATGCACTTGTAATTTTGGTACATAATTATGTCGCATCAGTCAGCACTGATAGAGACACTCTGGCCATAACCTATCCTCCATCTCAGACCTCGAGCCAGGAGCTCTCTCCCCCAAATAATGCTCCGCCATAAATAAGAGCAGCCAGGGCCGACACTAGCTGAAAGGAAGTCCGAGTCCATGAAATACTTCCCCTTCAAAACCCTACTTGCCAGAGAAGAAGGGTCCTGAATGATTCTCCATGCCTGCTTAGCCACCAATGTCTGATTAAACATCTGTAGATATCTAAAGCCTAGACCACCCCCTTACTTTGCACAACACACCTTCTGCCATCTAACCCAGTGAATCTTTCTCTCATCAGAAGTTGATCCTCATCAGAATCTCATAATGATAGACTTAATCTCCCTACACAAAGAAATTGGAATGCGAAAGATACTCATCACATAGCATGGGATCGCCTGCAAAATAACTTTCACCATAACCTCTCGCCCCCCAGCTGAGAAAAGTTCCCTCCTCCAAGCTTTGACTCTTTTCCAAACTGAGTCTCTGATTGATGCAAAAGTCTGACGACGACTTCTTCTAACCACCCAAGGGAGGTCTAAGTACCGATCATGTGACTAGGCCCTATTAATCCCTAAGACAGAGAAGATAGAGGCCCTAGTATTCTCATCTACACAGGGGCTAAAGGTGATGACAGACTTCTGAAAGTTGTCTTTCTGACCGGTTGTAACCTCATATAGTAGCAAAGTACTCTGGATAGTCTGTGCAGCGGCCTGGGAGGCCTGAATAAAAACCAAAGAGTCATCTACAAAGAACAAGGGAGAAATCATTGGCCCCGATCGGGAACAATATAACCCTCTGATGTACCTATTCTCCTCATGTCTGATGATCAGTGTTGAGAGAGCTTCGATGCAGAGAAGAAACAAATATGGAGATAATGGGCATCCTTGTTGTAGACCACGAGTAGGTGTGACCTGACACACAATCTGCCTACTGAGGCAAAAAGAGAGTGAGGAAATAGAGATACAGTCCAAGATGAGATGTCTCAAATGATCTAGAAATCCCATGACCTGAAGGGCCTTGTCAAAAAACCCCCATTCCACTCTATCATATGCCTTACTAATATCCAATTTCTGTGCCATATGGCTAGACTGACCCCGTCTCCTTTTTTGCAATGTGTAGAGAAGTTCAAAATCAACAATGACATTATCCTGAATTGGTCTCCCTAGAACAAAGGCACTCTGAAAGCATCCAATCAATCCGCCAGGAACTCGCTTCAGCCTATTAGCCAATGATTTTGGTGACAATCTTGTAGACCATATTACATAGACCAATGGGTCTAAAATCAGCCACAGTCTTAGGTGAATCCTTTTTGGGGATGAGAACTACATTGTTTTTATTCCAAGACCTGATAGACAAGCTCCTATTTAGAATTTTCAAATATACAGCCGAAATATCTGGGCCAATAACAGACCACTGCGACTGAAAAAAGGATGCATGGAAGCCATCTGGGCCAGGTGCCTTAGAATGGCTCATAGATCGAAGAGCACTCCATACCTCATCACCTAGAAAAGGCTCAGAAATGATCTAGAGGTCATCCACTGAAATCTTAGAAGAGATAGCACCACCCACCTCAGCTAAAACCTCCTCTAAAGGAGTGGAAGAAGAAAATAGTTTTGAGAAATACTCCTCAATAAGCGTTATAATTCCCACCTGATCCTCCACCCAAGTGCCATTGGGATGACATAGATAGCTAATGAAGTTCTTCCTCCTCCTAGTAGAAGCTCAAATATGGAAGAATTTGGTGTTACGGTCCTCGTCTCGGAGCCAATCAACCCTAGCTCACTGTTGGCAAAAGCTCTCTTCCATATACTCAAGAACCTCCCTCTCCTTCACAAGTCTTCAGATATTAGTCATATGATCCCCTACATCAGGAGAAGAGTAGAGAGACTGGAGCTTTCGCTGAATAAATGATAAGTGCCTCAATCTACCAAAACACTCTTTGCTCCAACTACTGAGATTTGTAGCAAAAGACCCTAGCTTCTGACAAACTAATACACATAGACCCTGTTGTGTGGAGATCCTAGGCCAGACCCTACTAATAGCATCACTTAAATCATCTTCTTTGAGCCAGAAGGCTTCAAACCGGAAAGGACGACCATGCCTAACTAGAAGGGGGTGAGAAGCAGTAAAATATAACATAATAGGACGATTGTCAGAAACAGAGAAATCTAAGTAGTGTACCTCAGCAGTGGGAAATATGTCACATTAGCCAGAGTCAGCTACCATCCTATCCAAGTGCTCCTGGATATAAGATGTACCAGTCTGATGATTATTTCAAGCGAAGGTGTGCCCACAATACCCTAGATCAACTAGCTCACAATGCATCAAAACATTCTAGAAATCAAGCATTCTCGAAACATTCATCTATCTACCACCTAGCTTCTCCCCTAGGCTCATGATGGCATTAAAGTCACCTCCACAAAACCATGGCTCAGAGGAAAGACCCCTCAACTATCTCAATAGATCCCAGGACTGGTACCATAAGTGTTTCTGAGGTTGGCCATAAAACCCGGTGAATCGCTAGTTCCTTCCCGCTGAGTCAACAACTGATGCGTCAATGTGCCCCGGAGAAAAAGAATGAATAGTCACATCCATTTCATCACCCGATAGTAATACGATTCAACTATTTCTGCCTCTACTATCCACCACAAAGCAATTCTGGAAAACCAACTGAGATCTCATTATCTGCACCCACCTACCAGAAAGTCTAGTCTCTGAAAAAAATACTAGACTTAGGGAATAAGTCCGCATCAATATGTGGAAAGCAGTCAACATTTCAAGGTTCCCCAGTCCTTGAACATTCCAACAAAAGTAACTCATGGCTCCTGGCGCCCCTGGCTACTAGGGTGTGCCTCAACAAGAGTAGAATCTGGACTGTAAATCACTAATCGTACCCTCTTCTCATGTACATGTAGGCGTCTAAAAATACCTATAGGTTCCCGCACACAGCTCGTAACAGAGAGAAGATGATGAATGTTACTATCCAAGCCATAAAAATTTATTTGATGTTGACAAGTGTATGAAGTGAGTCGATGAACTGTATGAAGCAACGAAACTTTGGAATAACAAAAACACGAACTGATCGGGAGCTACGTTTCTCTTACGAAACACAAAACGCCCCTCGTGTCCCATCTACTCCACATATCATTCAACCATGGCAGCTTGTAGATCTTCTCGTCATCTTTCCAACACATATTGAATCGCTCAATTCCGAGTTCGGACGATGAAAATACGGCAAAAATGGACGGGACGCGCAAAACGGTGCCCAGAGCCAAAGCTAAGACACTACGAGTGTCTCGACCAACAAAAAAGGCGGTTTTCGCTGTTTTGAAGTTGTTTTCACCCGGATTTGTTCTAACTGATCTAAATATCATCTAAAAATATGATAAAGTGGTTATAACTAAGGATAAGAGTGAATCGGTCGTTCTTATCCGAAAATGAAGGTCCAAAAGCCTATAAATACAGCCCTAGGGCCTTCATTTGCACAGATCTGGAATTCTCGAGCGTCAGTGAAGCCCTGCTGAATTGAAGACTGAATGAGCACAAATTTCAAAAGAGTGGAGGAGATCGGATCGAGTTCTCCAGCACAGAGAAGAAGAGTTCGTCAGATCCATAGTTCCTGGTTCTTTTCTTTGAGATTGCCCCGTTGCTGTGATCTCGAGAAGAGTGGTTAACCCGTTGCTGTGATCTCGAGAAGAGTGGTTATCTCGCTATTGCCGACATAATTACTTTGGTTTCTTGATTCATTTATGAATCAACGAAGCTCTGGATTGATCTGATCATTTGGTGGTCCATGGATATTAACATCCCCGTCACAGGCCAAGATCCCATGCAAGCAGCGAGAGATAAACGTTTGTTGCGTTTGTTTGAGGAGATTGTAACTTTGTAAGAGTCTTATAAAAAAACTATTTCTTTTGAACTTATTATAATGCCCAAAGTTATAATGAATTCGTCAATGAAAGTAATTTCTGAACCAAACAAGATGGTGATCACAGTGGGAGCCAACAGCCTTGCTGCTAAGGCTGTCGTGCTACAACCAGCAATTAAGATCCTGTTGAACGAAGAGGTCAAATACGAATTCGACCAGCAGAAATTTGAAGAGTATATCTCTTCCTCCTCCTCCAAATTTGCCTCTTCTTGCAAGCGTAGGAAGGCCTCCTCTTCTAGGAAAGCTCACTGGACTTCGGGCTCAAAGATCTAAGATCCCCTTGTCGTTGTTGCGCTTACACCTCGCGATGCCCCTCCAATGTCCAACGAGACTGAAGCTATAGACCTAAGCCTCCCCTCCATCAAAGGTTTAGCCATTGAAGGTGCGCCAACTCTATCAAAGAGAGCACGCCAAAGGTAACACCAAAGTCTTACGCGTAAACTCGCTAAGGCTTTGGAGCTAATGAACAGGATCCGCTACGATTTAGATCTAAAATCTAGGAAGTACCAAGAACCACAACGGCGATCGATCAACCCCTCCTCCAAAGCAGAAAAGAATTAATGGGTTCGTGTCAAAAGAACTCACTCTACCCTTGAGGAGCGAATCCAGAAGTGTCATGCATTGCTTGCGCATGCTCGAATCCTTGTACGAGAAGCACGAGAAATGCAGAAGAAAGAGGTGGTTAAAAAAATCTCCCAAGTAGAAACGGGTTTGGATGCCAAAGGTCAAATCAACGCCTAAGGAAAAAGTAGATGAAGTTACCATTCAGCCTTCGTCGACTTCGGATCCCACTCCCCTTGTCCCCGTACCTCCGACAAAGCCATATGGTAGCGTGGATCTCTGTAAATTCAGAATACCTCTGAAAGACCGCCTTGGTCCTCTCCCCGAAGATCAAGGTAAAACACCTGTTAAGGAGCGATTGGGACCGTTGAAGGGCGCCCGAACAAATATTCAGGCTGACCCCCCCCCCCCAATAATAATAATAAAGGGAAAACCCTTATGACTGATCACATCGGATTGCGAGTCGAAGTTCAAGAACCCGTTAAAGTTTCACGCTCACGAAGGTGTGACTCTAGACGTGTGACTTTTGAAGACACAAATGAAGCGTCATATTCCCAGAGGAAAGTGTACTCGTCTGACAATGTCGTTATACCTAGGGAGTCGGGCCAACACACGATGGGTTGCTCCGGTCATCAGATCGATGAGTTGTACTATCGGATTGGGGGTACGAACAAGTCTCAAAAAAGGAGTAACGGAGAAGTGGACTCTCATTGTCTGTGTGCTAAAATTATCAAGACAGTGTTGTCGAAATGTTGTTGCCTCAAGATTCCTCAGGAGAAAGTTTCAGTGTTTGAAAGAATTTCCACCGGAATGTCCGAGTCCAAACCAAGGCATTTCCGTAGAAAGAAATCAGCTGCTCAAGATGATGAATTTCCAGAAGTATCCGTCAACATGACTGGTAGAGGGGAGTCAACACGATGCTTTAGTCCTGACTAGTTTTCAGGAGTATCCTAGTGAATAACCCGATTACGATCGGGGACTAGTAGACGAAGGGATCACCAGAGAATGCAAAAGAGACTACCCTCAGATGATGAAACGTCAGATGCGTGCTCAGGTGCTTTCTTAGTAACGGCTTCCGATGATACGACATCCAACGCAGGGCAATCCTATGAGTCATTTATGATCAACACAGAACAAATGGCTAAAATTCTCGAGGGTGCTCTAACCAAGCAGAAAGAGAATTTCAAATTCAAAATGGAGATGACAATGCAAGAGATGAGGGAAATGCATAGCCAACAAATTGTAGCACTGATGAATCAGCAGGGAGAGTCCGGCCGTCATAATAATCCTAACCAAGCTGATAGTGATCGGGAAGCGAATGAGAATGCTAACATGGAAACCCCTCCCGTGATAATAATGCTGGAGGTGGTCCATCAGATGATAACAATACGAAGGATGACCACATTACTTCTCCCCAGGATCATTCAAAGAAAGATACGAGCGAGGATAAGAAGATGAGGGACTTAGAGAGAAAAATCAATGCGTTGATGAGCGCTCAAGAAGTAAAGAAGTCTGGAATACCATGCTCATATCCGAGAGAGTGGGAATCAATCCTGTAGCTAGCAAAGTTTAATTTGATCAACTTCATACCGTATGATGGAAAGGGTTCTCCTACTCAGCACCTAATATACTTCAAGTCTCATTTAGGAATAATCTTCGATAATGAGCCATTGATGGTACGGTCATTCGTTGGCACTCTTCGCAGAGCAGACTTTGATTGGTATCACCATCTTAAGCTACAAAGTATCAGCAGTTGGGATGACATAGAAGACATATTTCTCACGAATTTCTTTGATAACGACACCGAGGTCTCAATCAGAACGTTATTCAATGAAAAACAAAAGGACGGAGAGTTAGTTGAAAACTTCATCAAACGATTCCGGAACAAAGCGATGAATTGTCGAGATCCAGTCAGCGAAGACTTCATCCTTGAGACTTGTCATAACAATCTCTCTTTGAATATTCTCGAAGCCATGGGAATAGCGCCATCTAAAACTTGGAAGAATTCAAAGCAAGACCAGCCCCTGTATTTTACCGGGTACATTGGCTCTGGCGTCGTCAACCGGATCCAAGTTGATTCGGGTTCCACTGTTAGCATCATGCCACTCTGATTGATGTACAGTCTCGGAGTACTAGATAGTAAGCTGGCCTTCACAGGCACTATGATCTACGAATTCAACACCAGTGGTTCCAGACCATTGGGTAAAATCCGAGTAAAGTGCTAGACCGAAGATTTGAAGTCAAAAGTCATACGTTATGTGATCGACGTAGAGACTTCTTATAACTTACTGTTGGGTTGACCATGGATCCACGGTAACGTTATAGTCCCTTCTACCCTCTATCAGTATCTTAAATATGTAGACACTAATAATAAGGTCAAGACGGTGGTCATGGATAAGCAACCGTCTAAGGGATTAGAAAATTATTTTACTAACTCCCTTTTCTACGGTGCTGAATCCGATACTGAACCATCGGCCTAAGATACGGACAGCGGAGAAGAAGCTGATACCGAAGCTGGGTTTAATTACGATGGTAGTTTTATACTTAATGACATTGTACCCATTATAATTGATCTTAACGATGGATAATCATCGGATAATAGTTGTAATTGGCAACTTACCGAAGAAGTAGCAATAAATGATGATTTAGAGTACTCGTTGTGTCTTGATAATATCATGAAAAGGCTATACGACAACCCTAACTTGTATATGCCACTTCAATCATCTTGTATGACGAAGAAGCATGTTCATGATTTATTTGGAATGACACTTATCATTCCCACAAAGGTAAGGGGTGAAAAGGAAGTTTTCTACGGTAAAGGGAAGGAGTCTTCGATACGAGACCACTTCTTGAGAGAAGATGACGATGATGATAAACCTGCTCCTCATCTATTTAGATATGACACAAAAGCGCGTAATCTCATGGAGAGATACAGATATGACTTCGCACTTGGGGAAGGTCTTTGTTTTGGTCGAGGTCTATGAGTTCCGCCTCGTATGCCCTATGTACCAAAAGTGAAACCCGATAATTATTATAGTTACAGAAGAGGTTTAGGCTATATCTCCTCGTCCAACGACGAGTGCTGCTAGATAGTCATCTATCAGATAGCTAATAAGGGTAAAGACGAATATTCTTCCAATTCTTCAGCCTGGGATTCCGATGCTAGTCTTGGAGAAATATTCAAAAGACTAATATCAAACATGACTATGATTGACCCTGCCACAATTGAGGAAGACGATCAATTGCCAACTTAGGAAGACCCTTGGGTTCATCACCTAAACATGCAATACAGTGATAGGTTTGAACAAAGGGAACCCCCTACCGAGGATCAAGTAATCCAGGTGAATATGGGTGACGAGGATAACCCGAAACTAATATTCATTAGTGACGGCCTCCCGCCGAATGAGAAAGAAGAGTTGATTGCCCTCATTAGGGAGTACATCAATGTTTTCGCCTGGAACTACAAGGATATGCCAGGACTCGGTCCAAATGTGGTAATGCACTGCCTCATCATTAAGCTAGATGTCAAACAACAGTAAAGATTGTTTCGTCCGCAAATTATGGAAGCAATCAAATCTGAGGTTAAAAAGCTTATTGACTCGGGCTTCATCAAGGAAGAGCAACACCCCAAATGGCTTGTCAATATTGTCCCGATCCTTAAAAAGAACGGGAAAATCAGAATCTGTATCGATTTCATAGATCTTAACACCGCCTTCTCGAAAGATGATTTTTCTCTTCCAATCACGGATGTTATCATTGACAACACGTGCTGATTTGAGAGAATGTCCTTCATGGATGGATTTTCCGGTTATAATCAAATAAAGATGCACCTAGATGACGAAAAGATAACGCGTTCAGAACACCCCTCGGTGTTTTTTGCTACACGATCATACCCTTCGGCTTAAAAAATGTAGGTACCACCTATCAGAGAGCCATGTCGAAGATTTTCCAAGAGCATCTTCGGAAGACCGTTGAATACTATGTGGATGATCTAGTCATGAAAAGCCATGACAAGAATGATCATATAAAGGACTTAAAGATGATGTTTGACCTAATGCGGACTCATCAATTGAAGATGAATCCTACCAAATCTTTTTTTTGGAATGTCCAGTGGCAAATTCCTTGTATTCTTCGTCACCACCAAGGGTATTCACATTGACTTTGATAAGGTGAAGGCGATTAATGAATTGCAACCCCCGAGAAATCGTAAAGAACTCAGAGGGTTACAAGGGCGGTTGGTGTATATCCGTCGGTTCATTTTGAACCTTTCAGGAAAGTGGCAGCCATTCTCCAAACTCACAAAGAAGGGTGTATCATTCATATGGGATGATGCTTGTCAAAAAGCGTTCGAGAATATTAAAGAATATCTCTCGAAACCTCCAGTGCTCGTAGCATCAAAGTCAGACAAACCGTTCTTGATTTATGTCAAAGCGACGAGCAACACGTTAAGTGCGTTACTTGCACAAGACGATGACAACGGTCACGAATAGACTGTATATTACTTGAGCCGGACCCTTATTGATGTTGAATCCTAGTATCCAATGATTAAAAGGGAGTGTCTGGCCTTGGTGTTTGCTATTCAAAAGATACGACACTATCTGGTCGATCAAACTATTTACGTCATTTCCAATGTTAACCCAATCCGAGTATTCATGATGTAGCCTGCTTTCATAAATTGGCGGTTAGCAAAATGGGCCCTACTTCTGTCCTAGTACGATCTGCACTTTAAACAACAGAAATCGGTCAAAGGACATGCTATTTGCGATCTTCTAGTGGCAAACCTAACTACGGATGCTGCCAAGATATACGATGATCTACCAGATAAAACCCACCCCAAGTCAACATGACTTCCCATCAACAGGTGTGGCATTTATACTTCGACGGTGTTTCTCGAGCAACTAATGTAGCAAGTGCTCCTGGATGTTTTAAGATCCCTTCTGGAGTTAGAGTTGTTTTAGTTTCCTTGGGAAAACATGTCATGCATCGAGCCTACTCACTGACCGAGCCATGCTCAAACAACATAGACGAGTATAACACATTGCTTATTAGGCTCAGTTTTGATAAAGAACTAGAGGTCGAGTATCTCAAAGCAATCGGTGATTCTCAATTGGTAGTTAAACAAATCCAATGAGAGTATGAGGTCAGAAATCAGGATTTGATACCATACCATAAAGTGGCTGTTGAGATGGTGGAATCATTTGAAGGATTCTTTATCGAATACATTCCACGTTTACAGAACACATACGTAGATGCACTCACAGCATTAGCAGTGTCTCTGGCACAGCCTCCCGAAATGGAACAGTTTATTACAGTAAGAACTCACCAGATCTTCGTACCAATCTACGATATAGACAACGGAAAGGAGGATATTAAAGAAGTGAATTCAACCAAAATTGAGTTTGAACCACAAGATTGGCTCTTTCCCATCATAGATTACGTCCTACATGGTATTTTACTGGAAGACGCGAAGGAAAGAGACTCAATACAACAGAGAGCACCGAAGTTCTACTATAACACAAAGAGTCAAACACTATATCATCGGGGGTATGATGGTTTGTTACTACGTTGCTTATCAACTAAGGAATCAGAAGAAGTCCTTAGGGAGACGCATGAAGGGGTTTGCAGCGTGCACCAACCTGGCCCCAAACATTATGACCACATCAGAAGGATGGGATATTTTTGACCCACCATGATCAAGGACGTAGTCGTGTACGCCCGAAAGTGTCATGCGTGTCAAGTGCACGTGAATTATATGTACCAACCCCCGGAGCATCTACATACTTCGGCTACATCATGGCCTTTCGAAACATAGGGAATGGATGTCGTGTATCCTATTTTTCCTCCATCGGTCAAAGGAGACCGATTCATCCTGGCAATTACCGATTACTTCTCCAAATGGGCTGAAGCGATTCTGCTCAGAGAAGTTAAGACGAGCAATGTTGTGGCCTTCATCAAGCACCATATTATCTATCGGTATGGTGTCCCAAGGCGAATCATACATTACAACGGTCCTCAGTTTGTCAGCAATGCCTTCATCAAATTTTGCAAGAAATTTAAAATTCAAGACGTCTCGTCGAGAGCTTACAATCCCATAACGAATAGATTGGCTAAAGCCTTTAATAAGACTATCATAAAACTTTTGTCGAAACTCGTGAAGACTAATAAACGAGATTGGGATGATAAACTCGGTGAAGTCCTATAGGCCTATCACACCACAGTTCGCATGCCTACTGGAGCAACCTCATATTCTCTAGTGTACGGGTGTGAAGCAGTTCTTCCATTAGAAATCCAAATTCTATCTCTTCGGATCGCTCTTGCAATAGAGATGACGATCGAAGAACAACATCAGAAATATCTCTAAGAGCTCGAGATGCTCGATGAAAAGTGCTTGGAAGCCCAATAACACATTGAATTCTACCAATTCAGAATTTCTTGAGCTTTTGATAAAAAGTTTGACAACGGAGTTTTAGAGAAGGAGACTTGGTCTTAGCTGTCCGACGGCCAATGATCCTCAATTCCAAGAAGAAAGGCAAGTTCGAACCCCAAATGAAAAGGACCATTCGTGGTAGAGATAGTCTATTCAAATGGTGCATGTCGCCTTATTACCAAGGAAGGCGCTCGGCTTATGATGCTGATAAATGAGAAATTCTTGAAAATATACTACCCTTAGTACATTCAAGATAACCCATGTATCGGGAAATTCCCAGAAGAATACTACATGTGGTATTCTTAGGGATAACCCAATAATTACAAAATGTGATAAATAAGAAATCCACACGTGGACTCTGAATGTCTTCAAAGTTGGAACATATTGTATTGTCGATATCGAATTCACCAACTCTCATGAATACTTTTACTGAGACGAGATTCAACCACTTTGATGAGTCAATCTTTCCTCACAACACTCCCATTGGTGTTTGACAATTAATAATCTGCCACCATAAAATCCCTCACTGATCAAATCAATTGATGGTAGGTCCATCAAAATTCCTACTCACCAACTTTTAACAATTTTCAAACTTGGCATGTTAAGTCCTGATCACTTAACATCGAAATCCTTCATCGAGTGGCTAGTACAACTCAGTATTTTCACTACTATCTATATTTCACTCCTATTGCTTTCTTGGTCAAACCTATAAAAGTTAGGGTCGAAGCAGAAATCTCTTCTCGATTCCTTCCATGAACGAGAGGTCCCTTTCAATTTGAGCAGTCAAACCTATAAAAGTTAGGATTACCTCCAACCCCACTTGGTCAAACCTTAAGTTAGTTAGGACTAAGATCGAATTATCCCTTTCGATAAACAAAAGGCTTCCATCTTCCCTTTTCAGCCAAACCTACAAAAGTTAGGGCTGAAATTAGAATTTTACCTCAATAAATGAGGAATTCTTTTTTTGGATTAAGCAACCAATTCTATAAAAATTAGGTTGTTTGAATCTTTTCGATTCTCGGAGTAGAGATCCCACTCCTAGTTTCACCTTTCCGGATTCTGGAGGTGGAGATTTCACCTCGAGTCTCCTTTGCAACTGAAGATAGAATATAAAATTCTTTCTCTTTAGTTTTGGGAGATAGAACGGAAAATTCATCCTCTCCAATTTTGGGTTCGTCTTTACCCTAAACAAGACCTGGGGATAGGATATAAAATTCTTCCTCTTCAGGATTGGTTCGTCTTTACCTTAAGAAAAGACACAATTCTTAACCTTAAATCCGTGCACTTCATGTATGGGGGATTTTATCTTGATTCCTAATTAGAGATAAGTCTACATCTAACACACGTTGCCGATTTAGTCTTTCACTGAATAAAGAAGACATCAGAATATAAGTCTGGGAAATTTTATCCTGAAGCCTAAGTAGGGATAAGTCAGCGCGTAACACGCGGTGCCGGGTAGTTTGTTCCCGTGACAAAGACAAAGTCTATGTATTCAAAATCATAGCACAAAGTCTAAGTGAATTATCTCTCTTAGCATAACGTCACATGTGAAATGGGTTTTAATAATTCACATGCTAGCCCGATTTAAACGGTATTCGGTAAAGGTGCATCAAATCCGTTGATGGTTGAGGGTTTGCCAAAAATCCTATAAGTATTTATTTGTCCCAAATTTAGATAAAAAATCATGATAAAAGAGCACGTTAAATGAAATACTTGGCTTTCGTTAATCAATCAAGTCAAAATATACAACAGTGGAGTTTATGAGTCTAAACGCAATCGGTGACTGAGAATATGAAGTTCCAACTTGGAGAGTTCATCTGCATAGCCTTGCTCGAGCTCGGCCTGCAGATCAGCCGGACAGAATCTTTAGAAGTGTTCTTTATCTTTGCAGCTTTACCTTTTAACCTGACCAGTCTCTCCTGTGCAAGCCCTAATTTCTCAAGCATCTGCCTACGGGAATTCTCTATATCTGCTAGCTCATCGGCGATGATGACGCCAGACTCCTCATCGTACCTCAAGGCTTTCTTGAGTTTGGCTATCTCCTCGCGGTTGGAATCTAATGAACTAAGTAACTCAGACCTATCTTTGTCCTTCCTCGTGAGATTGGCCATCATCTGCATAACAGATTTCTCTTGAGACCGAAGCTCACTCCTAATGGATGCTCCGATGTCGTGCCATTGCCTCAGCCTGTACTCCAATTGAGAAGATATGAAAGAAGAAGCACCTCTGGCCTTCAACTCCTCCAACTCCTAGAATTCTCTCTCCAAAACGATAAAGTCGGTAGTGAGAGAATCAGCTAGCTCAGGATATCCCTCCTCTCTATTCATCGTCATGTGTCGGGCAAGAGAACACCTGAACTGATCAAAACAGTATCCCTGATAAAGGATCTTCTTGATCATTCTGTCAAAGAAGGTGACAAAATAACCAAGATCCCCACAGAATATGTCTTTGCATTCTCGCTCTAAAATGACAAAGTTGGTAGTGAGAGAATTAGCTAGCTCAGGATATCCCTCCTCGCTAATCATCGTCATGTGTCGGGCAAGAGAACGCCTGAACTGATCAAAACAGTATCCCTGATAAAGGATCTTCTTGATCATTCTGTCAAAGAAGGTGACAAAATAACCAAGATCCCCACAGAATATGTCTTTGCTCGGGTCGGTGTCGGATAACAGGGCCATGACATGCTCGTATTGAGACAATAAAAATCCTACAAGTAATTGTGTAGAGGGGTAAGAGACTTTAGAATATGGTGAGAAATTCAAAGCGAATTATAAGCTTACCAGCGCCAATAGAGGTCACTTCAGTTTGAAGTCCTGTACTAGGCTCCACTAATCTAATCTCAGCAGGCTCGAGAATAGTAGTGGGCACAACTATCGATGGTATATCGACTCCGCTAGGTGATTCTGCAATGCCCATCGGGTTTGGGGGAACAGCAGCTTGAAGATGAGAATTGAACGGCTGACCCATAGCCATGCTTCCCTCTAATAGGTAAGAGACAGAACCCTCAGGTAAACTAAGGGTGCTAGAAATCATAGCAATATCAGTCCCAGTGGCTGGTCCTACGATTAGAATTCCTTATCAGTCAAATAGAGATTTCGACAAATGAAGAGAATGACGGTGTAAGGGATTACATGCGTACCTACAGATAAACCACCCTCAGGTAAACTAGGGATGCCAGAAATTATAGCTGTATTAGTCCTAGTGGTCGGTCCTACGATTAGAATTCCTTATCAGTCAAATAGAGATGTCGACAAATGAAGAGAATGAAAAAAATCAGAGATTAGATGCATACCTGCAGATGAACCATCCTCGACGGATGGTCCTGCAGCCTCTCTGGTAGCCTACTCTGCCAACATCTCAAAGAGAAACCTAGTGTCAGATTCCGAGAAACTCGGTGCTGAGACATACATGTGCTCACTAAATCCCCTAAGATCCATACCATAAAAAGTCCCATCCTCGATCGGTCTCTCCAGCGTGATATCTACATGAAAGTTGAAGTGTTAGGTATAAAAAAGCTAAAGTTTATAATGGAGAAGTTCAGACTCACCTGTGGTAGTGGCGAGAGGTTCTTCTTCCCCGATATTCATGCCCGCGTTCATCAATTTGTCTAAAAGAGAATGAAGCGCACAAGTGATTAAAGGAGGAACGAATTCCGAATTGCCTAACTCCTTTAACTGCCCCTCAAATGGTGTATTACCAATGTTAGATATACCTGGGCATAGAATTCTTGGTTCAATATTGTTATCCTGGTCAGCATCTCTGTTTGTCCTAACATATGTAGGCTCATCACTGATAGCATCGTACATTTGTTGCACAAAGCTCGAGCTATCCAAATGGCCAGGATCAGAGAACACAGGGTCGTACGGATGTTCGCCTCCTCCATGACTTCCTGAAACACAGAACATGACTAGGTTCAGGGAATCCAGAAGAGCACTATTGTAAAAGTTATGTAAATATTAGAGCATTACCTTTTTCCCCACCTGCAGTTACGTTACCATGTAACTCCGCTTCGCGGGTGCGCTGACCAATATGCGACTTATGAGCAGCCTTCTTCCGCTTTGGAGGACAAACCTCCACAGGACCAACAGGATTCTCATGCATAGATTTGGTTCGCATCTCGACCTGTGCGAAAGCATCGGTGTTGGATCATGATCTCACGTAACAAAAAATAAGGGGCTCATGCTCATCAACCATCCTACCTGGAGTGATAAGAGTCATCTTGTTAGGATAAGTAAATAAAACCTTTCGTTCTGGTTTTTGAGGAGCCGATTGAGATCTAGAAAAGGTAAAGTTTTGAGACCAACGAGAAAGTGCCAGATCCATTAATTCCAAAAAGAAAGAGTCTGACAGACCTGTCTCAGATTCTTCCTCACCAACTCCAAAGTCGGTGTCCATGTCCCTCATTTCTTCTTCAAAAGTCTCATCCTCATCATCAATAGCAAGGATCTCCTCATCATCCTCCATCCTATCTTTGCTCAAATGGGAGGGTTTGGCATGTTTCTTCCCCCGCTTCTTCAAAAGCTCGGCCTTACGAGCAGCTTTGATAGTAGTCTAAACCAAGTGCTCAACCTCCAACTTCGAGAGGACCTTCACATCCAGAAGCTCATTGGCAGAAAGGAGCCATTTGCAACTGAGAAAAGTAAGCAATGGTTTGTGTTTGGATGAAGGAAGGGTGAAATAGGCACTGGTGCAACCCGTCATAGTCCAGAGCTATGCTTGGGCATCATTGATAAGGCCCCCTTCAGTCCTCAAGCCTCGGTTTGGGTTCCCAACATATAGTTGGTCATAACTGAACTGACGAACGAAACAATAAGGGATATAGGGCTCTATGTGGCAACGACCTTTCACCCGAAGGATGAGGTATCTGACGCGGATGTTCACCAACCAATGGAAGCAACCAATACCAAGGAAAGTCCTACTAGTCCCTAATTTCTCCTCATCAATCAATATGTCATCATAACGACCCAAAAAATAAGGAAAACAATTGAAGAATTCCCAGCACTTACGAACTTGAAGCTCTCGTTGTGCCTCAGTGAAAGTCTTCGCAAACCATATTGAAGAATTCCCAGCACTTACGAACTTGAAGCTCTCGTTGTGCCTCAGTGAAAGTCTTCGCAAACCATTTGCTTCCCTCTAACAACTTTACGAACTTGAAGCTCTCGTTGTGCCTCAGTGAAAGTCTTCGCAAACCATTTGCTTCCCTCTAACAACTACAAAAAAGGGAAATAGACATCAGTAGTACTAGGTACTAACATCAAATCAGAACGGTGAAGGACGAACCATACCATCAAGTACGTATACGGAAGCTCGACCTTTACGGAGAGAATCTCTGTCGAAGGTTCAGAACCCACATGTGTAAAACCATCGACCAAATATCTAAGCCCACAATGAATATCGGCGACCATCGCCAGAAGCAGAGGGAGATCCTTCCCATGAGCTAACTGGACGGTAGGGAGGAGGACCTCAACGGGCAAAGCATCAAAAAACTGATATGGAAAGACACACTTCTTCAACCAAAGAGTGAGATACCCCACCAGAAGGGTCTTAGGCCGAATAGGCTTCCGGGCATGACAAAGGAACGTCTGAAATTTAGTCCTCGCCGGAAAAGAACCCTCAACACTAGCGGTAGTAAATGAACAAGCATCGACCCTATCAATTAAGTCATTAATGGTAGACGGTGTCAAAGGGGCCAACTCACAAATGGTCTCGCTCGAACTGCTCTCCAAATGCTGAAATAAATAATCAGCAAATTGTTTCAACCTAGCCTGCTTCTTCTTCTTCGCCAGAGGACTCACCCTAACCAGGGATGTACGATAATGACATGTAAGGTCCCAGAGCGTGTCATACATATCGGAGGAATCTTCCTTCAGCTATCCAAGCTGCAGGTTAGAGGGAAATTACTCTTGATATGGGTAATCTCCCATTGGAAGACCAGAAACCTTGTGCATCTCATGGAGAGCTAACCCCAACTCTCCACCGCAGGTCAGAAAATTGTTACTATAAGACTCCAACAATGACAAGAAATGACAGCTGCTGACCGAAAATCCGTACAGAGTGGCTCGTATAGGTGCATACAATCCGCTGCTTTTCAGCTCACTCTCCTAACATCCCAAAACGTAACTAGTCATACGAGTCCACCATTTTTTAGGCAGTGAATATGACCAACCGAAGCATCTGAATTCCTTCATGGGTAACTTTCTCCCAAGCCTAGCCAGACGATTCCTTATAGTAGGGGTGACTGCTGACACCTCGTCCAGTGGTGCTGTATCAAGTACTAGAATCCTTTGTCGAAGGCTATGAATATAATTATAACCATCAAAACCTAGGGTCTTATGGTGGGAAACAAAGACACAATGAACTTGGTCATGGTCATCTGTAAGATTCCAAGGCATCTGCCGCCGCACAGCCTGCGTCTCCAAATGAGCGAGAGAATGCTGACGGGGAATAGAGGGGATGTATAAAAGGCTCCCACCGCCATCATTCAACCAATGCTCATCATCAAGAGTTAATTTAGCCGGATCCTCAGCATGGTCACCAATAAATAATCAGGCTTCTCTAAAGCTTGGGTAGAAATGGAGTCTTCAGTAAAGGCAGCATCGATAATTAGCTGGCGTAATAAACCACGGCCCCCATCTTGTATCAATCGATTAATCTCCTCGAGATGATTCTCATTAAACTGAGGGGTCAGACCAATAGCCTGCTTTTCAACAATAGCAGTGAAGGTCTCCCAGTTGCAACCACTCATAGAATAAAGTGCAAAGCCATCTGTGGGGAACTCAACTGCAACAAAACGACACAGAATTAGAAAATTTTTCCTAAATTATACGAGGATCAAATTCATCTTAAAAGCCAGCAAGATATATACTGTTGGAAATTTAACTTTTAGCGACGGAAAAATACGTCGCTATAGGTCCATTTTCCGTCGCTAAAAGTTTTAGCGACGGAAAAAATAATATTCCGTCGCTAAAATATTGACGCTATAACAGGGGTGCCTAAAACGACTTTTAGCGACGGATTTTCCGTCGCTAATTATTAGCGACGGATTATTAGCGACAGAAAATCGGTCGCTATTTTAAAATAATAAAAAATTTAAAAAAAAATAGCGACGGATTTTCCGTCGCTAAAAATGTATTAGCGACGGAAAATCCGTCACTAATAAATTTTTAGCGACGGACAATCCGTCG
Source organism: Asparagus officinalis (assembly GCF_001876935.1). Classification (NCBI taxonomy): domain Eukaryota; kingdom Viridiplantae; phylum Streptophyta; class Magnoliopsida; order Asparagales; family Asparagaceae; genus Asparagus; species Asparagus officinalis. Next base: position 60,475,079 of record NC_033798.1, on the reverse strand, counting down.
CTATTGTTTCTGGAATATGCACAGATCTGATTTCGTGCACGTTTTCCGTCGCTAAATAATACTTTAGTGACGAAAATTCTGTGGCTAAAATATTTTTAGCGACGGAAATTCCGTCGCTAAAAATTTAAAAATAAGAAATTAAAAAAATATTTTGAAAATTGAAAATACCCTGTACAATATCGATAATAATTTTTAAAAACCTGTTCAATCAGCAGAAGAAAGCTTCAATCTCACGCAAATATCACATCTCACGCATATATCACACATTTAATTTAATAAAAGCAAATAAAAGTTTCTCGACAGGTACATAATAAGTATTGTTTATACAACACAAGAAATTGTTTTCAAAGTTATATTAAGGACAATCAATCCTCCTGATCATCATCATCCTCATCCTCAACACCAGCCACATTATGACTACCCCCGGCTGCACCTTGTGAAGAAGTCCCGGCCTGTAAATATAAATCAAATGTTAACAAGTGTGTGTAAACGTTAATAAGAGTACAAATATAAATATATACTACAACACAACACCACAAAATCACAACACAACAACACAACACCACAACACAACAACACTACACCACAACACCACAACACCACAACACTACACCATCACAACACAACACTACACTGTACTGCACAACACATCACCACACATCATACCACAACACCACCACAAATCCTCCAACCTCACCCACCAACCAACAACACTCCCCCTCGCCCTACCTCTCCCCACTCAACCACCACCACAACAAAATCCCCACTCCTCATCCTCAACCACAAATCCTCCAACCTCACCCACCAACCCACCAACCAATACCACCAACACTACGCACGCATACACCATCAACACCACCATCACATAAAAACATTATAAGTATATATTTTGAGGTTTGTGTTAGTGTTAGGGTTTGTGTGTAACAGTTTGTATCAGTGTGTATCAGTATGTACGATATCATCTTATTAAAAAAAAACAAAGTATATATATTACCTGTGACGACAAAAACCGTCTCCTATATGCCTCCTGAGCCTCCTGAGGCAGAGTCGACATGAATTGTGTGAACTCCAATTCGGTCTGCTCCCGGCGCCTCCGTTCTTCCTCTAGAGCCCGCTGATATGTTGTTTGCTGCGACTGCCAATCTTCAATCGCTTTTAATCGCTGCTCCATCGAGTCTTGATATGAACTGCTTCCTGGTGTTCCTTGTGGTGCTGCAGACTCGTAGGTGCTACTAGACTCGTGCGGCCTCTGCTCGGATCCTCTCCACCGATATATGTTCTTCCTACTAGGTCCAATGACCGTCTCGATGATGGAATCCTCATCCTCCCTACTTAGCCGGCCAGGAGTGTTAGAACAGACCTGAGACTGAGTCAATTGCTCCTGTACCTTGGCATGTACTTTCTCCTGCGATATATCAAAACAACCCGGGCAAGTCGACTTAATAATGATGCATTGATATGAAATTGAATATATAAATGAACTGCTACTTACAGCCAGATCCTTATTCTTTGCTTTCTTCTCTTCATCGGCGTAATTCGGGCTCCAGGAAGTCAGAATACGATCTGCAAAATGTCTGAGATCTCCCCTTCCCTATTTTATTCAAATATATCATTAACCCATAACACATAAATTATACTCAACGTAAAAGCTAATATATTATATACCTCAAGCTCTAATTGATGATAATGCTGGCTGAATGTCCTGGAGCCCCCGTGATGCTCGTAACTGCGAGGCGCGTTGCGATTCCTCCTTGCTATTTCAGCTTGAGCCTGCAAAACAATGTCAATTCGAAACAATATAGAAATTCAAACAATAAATTAAAAATATATACTTCAATAATACCTGAATTTCAGCCGTGTCCCAGTAACTGCAAAGTGCAAAAAAATCTACTCCATCCACACGCTCGTCAAGATGCCAGAATCGCTCCCAATCTTCTGTTATTTGGACAAAATATTTTTTCTTTACCTCAAACCGCCATCTCTTGAACGATACATTGATTTGCCCGAAGCAGTACGTCCAGGCACAAATATTATCGTCAAGAAAGAAAAATCGCTTCAGCATATAAAGAAAAAGTAGATACAAATCAGTGTATTAAACATAATAATAAACTAATAACTAATAATGATGAAAATTAAAATAAATGACTCACACATATATATCTCCAACAAGCCACCAGCACATCAATCCGCTGCGATTTCCACGTCAAAAAAATGTTAAAGAAATCGTGTCTCCTGGCTAAAGCGGCAAGGAAATTGTTGAAAGCATTGGCAAAGGCCCCAACAGGCACTCCGTTTTCCCATCGGATCACAGCCCTCCGATTAATATCAGGGATGAGGTTCGATTCCTTAGTAGCATTGCGGCCGCATCTAGGAGGTCGCTCGGTACCTGCGAAACAAAGAATCAAATGAAACAATGAATCAATATATATTTGCGAAAAAAATTTAAAATAATAACCGATAAACTATAAAAATTTATTCATACCTTTCAGTTCGAGGCACCTACGCTTTGCTTGTTCGTACCTTTGCTGCGCGATGGGGCGCATATTATGATAAGAATCCCAATCATCCCTCACCTTGGCCGGACCGTGGACTCGCTGATCCGTAATAGAATCTGGCGATAGTGCCGCAGCTTCTAAAGCTACGCTATACGGCTCAAATCTCCTCTCCTCCAATATATCTGCATGCGGTGGTGGTGGTATCTCCGCATGCTGTGTAGGATCAGCCTGTATCTCCACGTCATGTGGAGCATCTCCGCATGATGTGTCCTGTGGCTGCGAGTCATGTGTAGCATCTCCTCCTCCTGTGTAGTAAATGTTAAAAAAATATTAGGCTCATGTTAATAGTTTATAGAAATGTACAAATATAACAAATAAATAAAAATACCTGACGTAGAGGCATGTGCGTCGCCTCCAGAATGTCTACCAAATAATCTCTCAAGCGCTCTCTTACGAAATCCTTTTGTCATCTATACTTTGAAAACATAATGAATATCCAACAAAAGTATATAATGCAAATAATTAATAAAACAGCACATGGCAACAGAATCGCGTGTACATGATGTCCAGTTAAACAGATAATACAAAGGCAATAATGTAATACATGACACACCGTGTTTGATACATGATAACCAGTCAAACAGATAATATAAAGGTAATAATATAATACATGACACATCCACATGATAACCAGTCAACCAGATAATATAAAGGTAATAATATAATACATGACACATCGTGATACATGATAACCAGTCAAACAGATGATGTTGAGGCTCTACTCTGCGATCGTGTGCGGATAGCCTGCGACCATGTGCGTGCCAACGAAAGGATTGTTCTTATAGTTTTATCGACTCCGCTGCGGACAGGTTTTTTCCCTTTACGCCTTGGCTCACATATAATCGCAGGTACATCAGGGCGCGCTAGTGCAATTTCATCGTCCAGATTATTATTTTGTGTCAATGAAAACTCCTCGGTTATTTCGTCGGCCAAGATAACCTCCTCATCGTGATCTTCGTCAGACACGACTTCATGAATGTAGGCTCTAGGCGGATTCTTAAGGATAACCCATTCGTCATTTTTCATTATATCTTTGACATAAAAGCACTGTTTGGCGTGAGTAGCTAACATGTATTTTTCAGACTGATATATTTCCTTGTTAAGATTAACGATTGTGTAACCGTAGTCATCCTTCGCCTTTTTCTGTTCACACCAACGAACCTTAAACATCACATGACTGACTTCCTTATTAATCCCATAGAAAATCTCCACGATGTCTTCTACCTGACCGTAGCAATAGATTTCCCCCTGTATCGGATTTAGATCTTTTGCACTAGCGTATGACAATTGCGAGAAGGAGCAGAACACACCGCTGTTTTGCGTTTGTCGTCTCTCTTCGAGACCGACGATGTTAAACCTAAAGCCGTTGACACAGTAGCCTCCATAATGCTTAACCACATTAGAAGGACCTCTGGCATATAAACAAACTTTCTCAGACAGGTTAATCCCATTCGTAATCCGTTTGTCAACCTTAAGAAAAGAATCAAATAGTTTACATATCTGTTGGCAGGCACATATATTTGATATACGAATCAGAAATGTAAAAAGATCTTACTTCACCCTTCAGCCATGCAGGGAATTGTCTAGAGTGTGTGTCCATAACTCTCTTATTTTTTGTTCTGCATTTAAGATTAGTCTGGACATGTCGGATGTGAAGCCTAGACAAGAAGCATTTATAACGGTTAAATAGAGATAATTATTGTGAGGTGATCTAATCTGATTCAAACAGTTAAATACTTACGCCGCGTATATGTTAAATGTAGTATCATTGCTCAGGATATATGTGTGGGCTTGATCTAGCTCCATTCTGGGGAATCTAGTGTCCTCCCCACGATCATTGTAGAATGTACCGTCAATTATTCGTTGGGGACGGTTCAGCCTTGTCTCTACGCCCCGCAAGTAACGAGAGATAAAATTCAAACTCTCGTTACTTATGTAGTTCTCTGCGATCGACCCTTCAGGATGTGCACGATTATGCATCAGTTGTTTCATGAAACCCAAATACCTACAAGCATATAGTTTCATGATTTGTGACAAAATTGAACTGAGAAACGTAATTTGACAAATATTAAATGAATATTATAATAATAAATACCTCTCCACGGGGTACATCCAGCGATATTGAACTGGTCCTGCGATGCGGGCTTCGTATGCTAAATGTATTGTGAGATGCACCATGACCGTGAAGAATGAGGGTGGAAATAGTATTTCCATTTTACACAGTGTATTAGCAACACGTCCCTCTAATTCTTCAAACTCCCTAACATCAATCACCTTAGAGCATAGTTGCTTGAAGAAACCGCAGAATTCTATTACCACCATCGCGAGTTCCTTGTCAGCATGTCGCAACGCAACCGGGAGAAGTTGATGTAATAGAATATGATGATCATGTGTCTTGAGTCCCAAAATCTTTCTGTCCTCAATATGCACATTTGCTGAAATGTTTGAAGCATAACCATCCGGTGTCTTCACGGACTTTAGAAATAAACACATATTGTGGACCTCATCCTTCGACAGTGTGACACGGGAGGCTGGGAGTTCAAACTTTCCGTCGCCCTTATCTATAGCTTGCAGTTCCGGACGAATGTTCAATTCTGCTAGGTCTCGACGTGCCCTTAAGTCATCTTTCGATTTTTTCCCGTCCTGCAACAAAGTGTTCAAGAGATTCTCGCATATGTTCTTCTCGATGTGCATGACATCCAAGTTGTGACGTATTTTTAAACTTCTCCAATATGGCAGCTGATAAAATATGCTGAATTTTGACCATCCATGCGGAAGTTCGGTGCCTTTTGAGACACGCTCATGCGACCGGACATTGCGAGGCTTATTTCCTTTTGATTTTCCCTTTCCCTTCCATTTTTGCTTCAATATTTTTCTCCTAACACCAAATGGATTTTCTTTGTTGAATCTTTTTTTTCCAAATATTTTTCTAGGTAAAGGATGTAGAAGCTCAAATATTTCTTCTCCGGTCAGCCTTGGTGGTGCCGGTCTACTTTCTGGATTGCCGTCGAACTTTCCTACTAACTTTCTGAACTTGTGCCCTGTAGGCAACCATCTTCTGTGTTGCCAATAACAAAACTTACGGCTGTACTTCAGGAACTTTCCCTCATAGTCTGACATGCAAATCGGACAAGCAATCTGACCCTTCGTCGACCATCCAGACAGGTTAGCGTATGCCGGGAAGTCATTAATTGTCCACATGACCATTGCCCGCATACAGAAAGACTCCTTACCATAAGCATCATAAGTGCTGACACCTTTTTCCCAGAGAAGCTTCAGGTCGTCAATTAATGGTTGGAGGAAAACATCGATGTCATTTCCAGGAGAATATCTTCCAGGGATCAAAAGTGACAGTATCATGTACGGTTGCTTCATGCCCCTAACCCTCGCCTAACCCTAACCCTAACCCTCACCGAACCCTAACCCGAACCCTAACCCTAGCCCTAACCCTCGCCTAACCCTAACCCTAACCCTCACCGAACCCTAACCCGAACCCTAACCCTAGCCCTAACCCTCGCCTAACCCTAACCCTAACCCTCACCGAACCCTAACCCGAACCCTAACCCTAACCCTAACCCTAACCCTAACCCTCGCCTAACCCTAACCATAACACTAATGCCGGCGGCCGGCGGCAGTTGGTCGGCCCGCCGCCGGCGTCAGTCGACAGAGAGAGGGAGAACAGAGAGAGGGAGAGAGGAGGAGAGATTGAGGGGGGGAAGAGAGATTGACAAGGAGAGAGAGAGAGAGATTGAGGGGGGGAGATTGACAAGTCCCTCTCTCTCCCTCTCTCTCGTTGGCCGACGCCGGCGGCCGGCGGCAGTTGGTCGGCCCGCCGCCGGCGTCAGTCGACAGAGAGAGGGAGAACAGAGAGAGGGAGAGAGGAGGAGAGATTGAGGGGGGGAAGAGAGATTGACAAGGAGAGAGAGAGAGAGATTGAGGGGGGGAGATTGACAAGGAGAGAGAGAGAGAGATTGAGGGGGGAGGAGAGAGGGTTACCTGAGGGAGGCGGGGGAGGGTGGGGGAGGGGGAAAGGAGGAGAGGGGGGAATTCGGGAGAGGGGGGGGGAAAGGGGGTCTTTTACGGGCGCGGGCAGCCCAAAATTTTTGGGCGCCCGCGCCCAAAAATTTTTCCCACTGAATTTCTTTAGCGACGGAAATTTCCGTCGCTAAAGATGTTTTTAGCGACAGAAATTTTCGTCGCTAATAATCCGTGGCTATATTTTTTAGCGACGGATTATTTCCGTCGCTAAAACGTAAATATCCGTCGGTAAAAAAATTTACCGACGGATAAATAGCGACGGAAATTTCCGTCGCTATAATATAGGTTATAGCAACGGAAAATTCCGTCGCTATTTATCCGTCGGTAAATTGCTCTTTTCCACTAGTGATAGAGTCACACCTTGGATGAATGGCGAGACGATACTGATTGTCTTACATGGGAAAGGCGGTATATACCATCACGTAAACATCGTGACAATATACCTCAACCCACATAGTGTAATACAACGTAGAATCGCCCCATATACCTGAAGATACGAATTGGCCAAGCAATACGCGTATTTTGAAGACTCAGCCTCTACAAAGGAGGACGTTGGCTCTTCCTGAATGACCCGCGAAGGATCCAAACAAGGGTACAATGAAACTCGATGTCATCCCGAAGCCTCAATCCCCGCGAAGGAGGACGTTGGCTTTTCTCGAATGACCCGCGAAGGAGCCAAACTTGGGTACAACGAAACTCAAAATCATAAAAGCTCACCCCCGTATGAGGACACTACGGGAGCATCCCTCTTGCTATGCTGAGATGATGAGCGAATCCTATGAAAGCATGGTCGACGCGGAGACATGGTTAACTTGCTACGAAAATCAACGGGTCAGGGACAATCATGAATTTGAAAACCCGAAATAAAAAAGAAAATTATGAATTTTAGCCAAAATCCTACAAATAAAATGAGATTTTACAGTTGAAGTCTAATTAAACCTACGGGTTCCATACATGAGAACAATGTATTCAATTTGCATTTAAAACCCTTATGATCAACTTTGGGGTGAAATACCCAAAATACCCCTCATGTTCGAGGCTCAACATTGACCATGAACACATTTAAAATTTGGCCATGGGTAAGTAGCCCAAACTCATGAAGTTTCAGCCCCAAAATTTTAGCTTTTTGCAAAAAAAAACCTCAACAAATTTTCGGCCACCTTTTGCAAATACACCCTTCAACAATTTTGGCCTTTTTTGCATGAAGCACCCCTCAAAGTTTCGGCCATGGTTATGTAACCCAAGCTCCCAAAATTTTAGCCACTTTGCAAATAAGCCCCTCAAAGATTTTGACCATTTTTTGCACAAAACCCCCCCTAAGAATTTCGGCCTCAAATGCATGAAAGCCTCTACAATTTTCGGCCATATTCAAAACTCACTTCATGAGAGCAAAAAGCTACAATCTTTGCATACAAATTCGTGATTTTTTTACTACATACCCACACTACAAGAGTAAAGTTTTAATCTTTACATCCAAATCATAAACTTTTGGACCAAAATCAAGTGTGCAACATAGAACGATGAAAAAAAAACTTACACAACTTAAGAACCCAAGTCTTGAATTTGGAGATTCCACAAACCCTAACCTTGGAGAGAGGAAATTTTGGGCCAATGGAGATGAGAAATCCAAAATCCTTGGAGGGGTTTAGGGTTTTAAAGGCAAGAGTTTGAATGGGTTAGGAGTTCTTGAAGAAAAAAGAAATAATGGATTATGAGGAGTTTTTATAAGAGGAAGAAGATGGAGGAGTTTTAGGGGGGAAATAACTCTAATTTGAATTTTAGAATAAGAGGGAGTAGGTGGAAGAAACAACAAAAGGATAAAAAGAAGAAAAAAACAAAAAACAAGTATAAGGGTGGGGAGGTGTCTCGGCCAAGGCTGAAACACTCTTAGTGTCTCGACCAAGGCTGAGACACTTTTAGTGTCTCAGGCCTAGGCCGGGTCCCCCGGGTATTTTTATGATGTTTTTCATAGTGTTTTCGCTCATTTTTTATCGTTCCGATAAAAATCATCATCAGTCAACACCAATCGAGGTGAAACCCTAAGGTCAACGTCGGTCAACATATAACCCTAGGTTAACGCTAGTCAACGCGTTGTGATAAAAGTCAACGCCGATCGTTGTGAAACCCTAAGGTCAACGTCGGTCAACACGTAACCCTAGGTCAATGCTAGGCAACACGTTGCGATAAAAGTCAACACCGATCGACGTGAAACCCTAAGGTCAATGTCGATCAACACGTAACCCTAGGTCAACGCTAGTCAACACGCTATGATGAAAGTCAATGCCGATTGCAGCAAAACCCTAAAGTCAATGCCGCTCAACGCGTAACCCTAGGTCAACGCGTTGTGATGAAAGTCAACGCCGATCAACGCGTAGCCTTAGATTAATGCTAGGCAACGCATTACGATGAAAGTTAATGCCGATCGATATGAAACCCTAAGGTCAACACCGACCAATGCGTAGCCCTAGGTCAACGCCAGTCAACGTGTTGCGATGAAAGGTAACGTCGATCGACGCGAAAACCTAAGGTCAATGCGGGTTAACGTGTAGCCCTAGTTCAACGCCAGTCAACACGTTACGGTGAAAGTCAACGCCGATCGATGCGAAACCCTAAGGTCAACGACGGTCAACGCATAACCCTAGGATAACACAAGTCAACGTGCTGCGATAAAAGTTAACGTCGTTCGACAAGAAACCCTAAGGTCAACGTCAGTCAACGCGTAGCTCTAGGTCAATGCCAACCGACACGTTGCGATAAAAGTTAACGCCAATCGATAGGAAGCCCTATGGTCAATGCCGGTCAACGTGTTATGACGAAAATAATCAATTCAAAGTTAACTCAATGACACAAGCTAAAACCAATTTACCAACTTCGATTCGAAACTTCGACGACGGCCAGATGATAAATGCAGTGCCGGAAGTACTTCAGCTATTCATCAAAATAGACTAAAAATCAAAGCAAGAATCGAAGTCAACTACATGTCCTTTTATACCGACTGAAGGTTGGGTAGATCACATCCAAAGTATTTTAGGCTTTTCTATAAAAAGAAACAAGACCAAAACACTTTGGAGGGGGTATCTGTAGGCGTTTAAAAATACCTATAGGTTTTGCACGTGGCTCGAGACAGAGAGAAGATGATTAACGTCACTATCTGAGCCATAAAAATTTATTTGACGTCAACAAGCACATGAAGTGAGTCGATGAATTGTGTGAAGCAACGATACTTTGAAATAACGAAAACACGAACTGACCGGGAGCTACGTTTCTCTTATGAAACAGAAGCGCCCCTCGTGTCCCATCTACTCCATATGTCATTCAACCATGAGAGCTTGTAGATTTTCTCGTTAGCTTTCCAATGCATATTGAATCGCACAATTCCGAGTTCGGACGACAAAATACGGCGAAAACGGACGGGACGCGTAAAACGGTGCCCAGAGCCAAAGCTAAGACATTGTGAGTGTCTTGGCCAAAGCCGAGACACTCTAAGTATCTCGGACTTGGCTGAGACACTTAT
>NC_033798.1:60452109-60464954 GCF_001876935.1 Asparagus officinalis | reverse complement strand
GCTCTTGGCCGAGACACCACGGGTGTCTACAGCCCAGAAAAGATGGTTTTCGCTGTTTTGAAGCTGTTTTCATCTGGATTTGTTCTAACTGATCTAAATATCATTCAAAAATGTGATAAAGTGGTTATAACTGAGGATAAGAGCGAATTGGCCATTATTATCTAAAAACGGAGGTCCCAAAGCTTAGAAATACAGCCCTAGGGCCTTCATTTGCATAGATCTGGAATTCTCAAGCGTCAGCGAAGCCCTGCTAAATTGAAGACTGAAGGAGCACGAATTTTAAAAGATAGGAGGAGATCGGATCGAGTTCTTCAGCACAGAGAAGAAGAGTTCGTCAGATCCACAGTTCCCGATTCTTTTCCTTGAGATTGTCTCGTTGCAGTGATCTCGAGAAGAGTGGTTATCTCACTGTTACTGAGATAATTGCTTCGATTTCTTGATTCCTTCGCGAATCAACGAAGCTCCAGATTGATCTAATTGTTTGGTGGTCCACAGATATCAACATCCCTGTCACAGGCCAAGATCCCACGCAAGCAGTAGGAGATAAATGTCCGTTGCATTTGTTTGAGGAGATTATAACTTTGTAAGAGTCTTATTAAAAGTCTATTTCTTTTGAACTTATTGTAACGCCCAAAGTTACATTGAATTTGTCATTGAAAATAATTTCTGAACCAAACAATATATCCGTAGGATCCTTTGACCGGATCTTTCATATGTTTGCCTCCTTTCTCTTGTTGTTTGGAGCCCTGCTTCCCAGACCCTCTAGCAAGTCTCTTCTAGGACGATATAGCCCGCTTCCTGGAGGTGGATGTGAAAACTATAACATCATACAAATCAGAGCCAACACTGGTATCTATGGGCAAGGATACAGGAGGGGTTTCACACCTCACAGTGACTGGAATGATCTGTAGTGAATCACTACCACATGAATCCTCATCCTGAGTATCATCTGAGACAACCCGAGATGATGGTTGTTTTTGCCCCACATGATCTGCTTCAGTTGCTCCAGAAGACCGAGTCTCAAAGGCCTTGAAAGATGGAGGGGGTTCTCTAAGCCAAGAACCATATCTGCTTTTGGATGTGAAAAAAACCATCAACTTGAAAAAAACCAATAATACCACATGAAAAGCAAAAGTCAGGAAGTCTCTCATAGGTGAGGAAGAGCTTCTCAATCTCCCTGGTCTCTTCAAAGCAAACATGTATGTCTCTTTTAGAGGCTTAGTAATATCCACGAGAATTCTCAGTCGCATCTTGTTATCCCAGAAATCATTCCCTTTAAGTTCTCCTATAAACGAGCCAGAGTCTCTGGCGCACCTCTCGTTCATCATAGCCAGTGGTACATTCTTGACGTTTACCCAAAATAAAGTTGAAGAGAAATCCAGAGAAGTTGGGGCACCGACCCTACGAGGAACAATCAAATTGAGCAAGTTCCTTTCAAAGCTCAATGGCCCACCATCAAACACTTTCTCCTTATCTGCATCAGAATCGAATCTGAAAAGGAAAGTATTCCTTCCACTGTAATGTTCCATCTAGAAGGGGGCATCTACAATCCATATCTTCCTAAGGACACGCTCAATACCATCTCTATTAGCAATCTTCCTATCAAAAACCTTCACCAAGAGACAGCTGTTAAGGGAAGGCGAATCTGTCCGGTCCTTAGTTGACAGAAAAACAGGACCATCTTTGTTGTCTAACCTACATCTGGCACAAAGCTCGGTCAGTCCATCATCATCAATTCTCATCATGTTCCAAATTGATTTGGAGCCGAGAGGCTGCTTAAAACGGTGATGTCGTTAATATGAGACTGATAGATGGTCTTAAAACGATAATGCCGTTAATTTGAGTCTAAGAGACGATTTAAATAGCGATGTCGTTAATTGGAGACTGAAAGACATCCCTCAAATGGTGATGCCGTTAATTGAATATGAAACGGCGATGCCATTAATTAAATATGAAATGACGATGTCGTTAATTAAATATGAAACGGCGATGCTATTAAATAAATATGAAACGGCGATGCCGTTAATTAATTATGAAACGGCGATGGCGTTCATATGAGTCAAGAGACAGCTACCTTGGAGGCCGAGATGTGGGAAACCCCGAAGACTACCATGAGGATTGGGGACGAGACTTAGATCTCGCCAAATAATTCACCGCAAAACTATCGGAGTGAGACAGGAAGGGTCGTGTCTCACAAAGAATGTAGAAACCGGCCAGAGAAGAAAATAAAAATAGGCGGTCGTGCCGATGGAGATCCGTCATGAGGGAGGGGGAAAGAAGCGTTATGCGTTTTCAGAGAGGAAAAGGAATGGACTGAGATGTAGGGTTTTCAAAACCCTAGAGAGGGGGCAGCTACAAGAGAGAGCCGACTGAAAACTAGGGTTTTCAAAACCCTAGAGAGGGCGGCTAGGAGAGAGAGCCGACTTCAAAGAAAGGAAAAAGCCTTTTGAGAAATATAGATTTCTAGTCTCTCTGATAGTACATCACAGTAACTCGGATTGGTTGGTACGCACGTCACAATAACTGACCTCACGGGCCACAATTTAGTACTTTGGAACGCCTGAAAAGGCTCTTAACAGATCCCCAAATTCTTTGGTGATAGAGAAATTTTACAACTCGCCGATAGCATCTCATGAGTGATATTTTTCGCAAGGAATTATAAAAAACTCTTTTAATTGTGAGACCCATTTGAAGTCAATACAATTGATCCAGATAACTAATTGTACGCATTCTTTACAATCAAGAATGTCGAGAATTTAACATCCATCTATAACTGATAAGAGTCGGCAGATTGCCTGACTATGGAACTAGGAACTAGGACATTCATAAATGGAATAACACTGCAAGTTCGAATACGCGGAGTTGAATGGAAACAAACCATGCATAACACTGCAAGTTTGAATACTTGAGTTGAATGGAAACGAACCATACTCCGAAATAATGGCCTTTATCGTAAAGAGCATTAAGAAATATCACATTGGAACTTAATCTTCAAAGTTTAAAGACAGGTTTTCTGCTTGTTCAGCATTCTAAACAATGAAAAAAAACTGCACGAGTGTTTAGTGCCAACCATGTAGCAACAGGTGGTTCCACTTAGGATATTGCAACTTAAGTGTAGCCAACCAAATTGTACATGTTACGGGACTGAGCACGATATATTTTTTGACATATTAAGTGCATGCATCATCGAGCATATATAAGTCAGCATAGTAATTGATAAGAATAGTAACAGTAACATGTGTGGAGGTGAAATATTACCAGCACTTCCTAGGGTGCAAAAATATTGTTTTTCCACTCCCTTTGAGACCTCATAGTGAGCAATCTAGATAAAGTTTCTAAGAAAACGATTGCATGTAGATAAGGGAGTAGAAATAATATGTTCTGTTTAAAATTTAAGAAGGCCATATTTGGAGAAATTAGGATATAAGGCCAAGCACTTGACATGAAGAACATAAAGTGTTCGTCAATACGAGAACCCAAAGCATCACTAGCCCGTTGCATAGTGTTTGCAGAGTTCCCCCCTTCCGAATCCCTTGCACGGACTAAAGCATTTCGGATGCATCAAGATTGTTCGGGGCAAAATTTTGTAGTCGCTTTTCTATCCAAGCCATCAATCTCAACAATAACAATAACAATAAAACAGCTAAGCCTTTATCCCAAATGTTTGGGGTTGGCTACATAAATCCTATTTTTCTATTCCATTTTGTTATAGGTCATCTCCTCCGTTAAGTTAGTCTTAATCATATCCTTCTTAATTGTTTCTAACTAAGTTATTCTAGGTCTACGTCTAGATCTCCTAACCACACTAACTCTAATATTATCGGTTTTCCTAATCGGTTTACTAAGGGGTCTCTGTTTGTACAAGACCACATCATCTTAATCTATTCTCCTTTATTTTATCATCAATAAGCGTAACCTCTACTTTACTACGGATGCACTAATTTCTTATTCTATCTTTTAATGTATACTCACAAGACCATCACAACATTCTCATTTTAGCTACACTCATTTTTTGAATATGTTATTTTTAATTGCCCAACACTAACTCATAAAGTATTGTTGGTCTTGTAACCGTTCAATAGAATTTTCTCTTTAGTTTCATTGGTATTCTATGATCACATAAGCCACCCAAAGCACTCCTCTATTTCAACCATCCTGATTTGATATGATGCACAACATAATCATTCACCTCTCTTTTATTTCTCTGTCTGTCATAAACCCTTAGAACCTTAGTTTTAATACACCTAATATTGCCCCAAATCTCTACTCCGCCTTTCTCTAATCTTAGCAAGCTTATATATATCTTTTTCTCCCTCCTTATATTTTAACTTCTTATAATTTTTTATAAGCCTTGTATTTATTCTCACTAACTACTATTTTTGCTTCATTCCTTACTAGTTTATATTTTTCCAAATTTTCCCTCTCCTACACTTTTGCCACTCTTTACATAAAGTTTTCTTCTCTCTAGTAATAACCTTTTACATACTCTCATTCCACTACCAACTCTCCTTACCATCTAATCTGCATCCTTTAGATTCTCTTGGTATATTTTTAGCCACATTTCTAATACAAAAGATATGCTATTCCACATAATAGTCTCATTATCTATGTTCCATATATCTTATTTTATTATTTTATCTTTAAAATGTATTAAACTCTCTCCTTTTAAATTCGGCCATTTAGTTCTTATTCTCTTGTTCACAATAGTTTTTCTACTCATCTTCTTAATAGATATGTCTAAGACCACCAATCTATGCTGAGTACTTAAACTCTCTCCTGATATAACTTTACAAATCTTTGCATATTAACTTATCAGTCATTCTAGTAAGAACGAAGTCTATTTGACTATTATTAAAACTACTTTTAAAGGTTATTAAGTATTCATTCTTTTTTTTAAGTGTGCGTATTTGCTATTATCAAATCATACGATATATGCAAACTCTAAAATTGATTTACCCATGTCGTTCTTATATATCTCTATACCCAAAACCTCCATGTATCCCTCTCATATCCGTTATTATCCTTACCAACATGCTCATTAAGATCCCTTTCTATAAATAATTTCCTTCCAAATGGAGTTTCTTGTACTAATTCATCTAATCTATCCCAAAATTCTCTTTTAGCATTCTCGGGCAAGCCTATTTGTGGTGTGTAAGTACTAATAATATTAATAACCTCTACACATAAGATAAGTTTTACTGGTATTATTCTATCTCCAACTATTCTTACCTCTACAACACTTTCTTTTATTATATTATCTATAAGAAATCTCACTCCATCCCTATTCTTCTCTTTTCTCGTGTATCAAAGTTTATATCCGGTCTTTTTAATTTCTCTAGATTTTATACATTTCCATGTAGTTTCTTGTAAACAAATTATATTTATCTTTCTTATGAGCATGACATCCACTAATTGCATAGTCTTTCTGGTAAGTGTACCTATATTCCAAGTAGCTAATCTAATTCTATTTTCTTGTAAAAGTTTCCTACCATTTTTCCTCTTGGACCGTTCTAGCCTATGCCTAATACTATTAGGCAACCTATTAGAGAATTGTAGATTCTTAGAACACCATTTCTTACATGCCATTACATTAGGGTGACATCGATGTAATGCGTCGCTTTCAGGGTGACATCGATGTAGATTCTTAGAACATCCTAGCAAACCATTATTACTTACTTATCATTGTATCTGGGTGACATCGATGCAACGCGTCGCGGTGGGGACGCCCCAACGAGTATATAATAGGATTCGTTATTTATGTGGATCCGACTATATTTTACGCTGGCTGCCGGCTGCCTAACACAACCCTCCTCCATCAATCTCACAAACTAAATTTTTTTTTCCCTTTCTTCATTCACCTTATATGCTGTTATTTTGGAGCTTGTTTTTCTGTAATTAAAACATTGTAACTCCACATGTGCACGACTAACAGAGTTGAATAAGCAAGCCACGGTATTATGTCAGCTGGAACCGGAATGTCGCGATTGATACATCCTCTGTAATGCAACATTTAATTCGTAAATTAGCATGTACTGGAGTTCAAGGTTTGCTATAAACTGTACAAGTTTCTTCCTCCGATCCCTCGGGTGCATTAGCGGATTGCTCTCCAAGGTATGACCTACAGAATGATCATTCTATAAGAGTAACAGATACTGCCGGATGGATTTCACCGCCTGAACTTTATCTGTAAAAGTTTCACTTACTTAATGGCGAAATTAATTGCAACTCATTAGAGAAAACTCAGTGAATTAGTTCCTTTATAATCATGATATGATAAAATTTACTATTGCATTAAACAGGGTTGCATAAAAAATCATCATCAATTAATTGAAAAGTATCAATAAATCCGTGCAACAAGTACAGTGTAGGAATCTTAGGAGCAGAACAAGAATACTTAGCTGTGAACGTATACTTTTCGCTTGCTGCAATTTTCCTAATTGCAGTAATTAGTCAAACTTCTTACTAGACTAAAAATGAGCAGCGGTTGTTCATCGACAGAGGACAATGGAAACAAGAGGATGCAGACAGCTGGAGCCGGTTTAGGTTCTTGCTAGACAATTTGATCCGTGTAATTTACAGTCAGCTGTAATTTCTCTGCCTCAAGATGGAGCTATATATAAGTACTGATTGTAAACATGCACACACGAAATAAATTGTTGGGCGCAGAGTCACGTCCACGGAAGGGGGTGAAGGGAGATTCCACTATGAAGGAGAACACCAACGACTTGTACAACCCACAAACTCGTCCCAAAGAAGAAGATTTAATTTTTACTCAAAAGAAATTGACCTATCTCCTGTAAAATCTCTCCAAATCTCTCTCCTTTTATCTCTCTTCAAGATCTCTCCTTCTCAGAACTAAGTCTTTGAAAAACTTCTCAAAAACAGTTAGCAAACATCTCCAAAAAAATCCCCATTAAAAGAGGACGTTCATATTTATACCAAACTAGAAATCCGAACTGGGCCTTAAAAACCGCATGCGGCCTCAAGTCGGAGACGTGCGAGACAAGTTAACCTGTCTTGCACACGTGCCGTCTCGCACGGGGCCGTGAGCCGTTCATAATTTTCCACCTCGTACATCATTTGTTAAACATCAAATGTTAGACGAACACCAGAAGAAACACCCCGAACATCACCAAAGAGATCTGAAAAACGCCAAACCAGGCTAAAACCAGTTGCACCATTATACTATGGTTGCCTACGTACCCTCTGACCGGGATCAAACTAATTGTAGTTCTACAATTCTTCATATAGTCTCCACCTCACCTCATCACTACCCCGAAGGGCCATGCCCTCTTGGACGGATCAACACGGGCTGATATGGAGCAAGTCCAACCAATGCTGAAACTTGCTACTTGTCACCACATTGGTTAATATGTCTGTTGGATTCTCATTCGTGTGCACCTTTATGAGAAAAATATCACCTTCCTCTATGACATCCTGCACAAAATGGTACCTGATGTCGATATGTTTGATACGAGCATGGTGAACTTGATTCTTAGTCAAATGAATTACACTCTGACTATCGCACCACAAGTTCACGCTATCCTACTCAATCCCCAAATCATCTAGAAGACCCCACAACGACAATGCTTCCTTCACTCCCTCTGTCATGGCCATGTACTCAGTCACTGTAGTAGAAAGTGTCACTATAGTCAGTAACATCGATCGCTAACTAACTGGAGCACCATGTATTCTGAACACATAACCAGTAGTAGATCACCATCTGTCTAGATCTCCCACATAATTTGAATCTATAAACCCATCAATCTGACATGTATCTCCACTAAAACACAGACTCGTATCAACGATACCTTTTAAGTAGATTGTAGGCGTAAAAAATTACCTATAGGTTCCCGCACACGGCTCGAGATAGAAAGAAGACGATGAATATTGGTATTAGAGTTACAGAAGCTCATTTGATGATGACAAACACATGAAGTGAGTCGACAGATCATACGAAGCAACGAAACTTCGGAATAACGGAAACACGAACTGATCGGGAGCTCCGCGTCACTTACAAAAGACGAATTGCCTTATATGTCCCATCCACTCCACAGATGATTCAATTATGGGAACTTGTAGATATTTTCAACGGCTTTCAGACATATCTTGAATTGCATGATTCCAAGTTCAGACGACAAAGATACGATAAAAACGGACGGAACGCGCAGGACTACGTCCCAGGCCTCAGCGAGACACCCAGAGGTGTCTCGGCCAACCCGAGACACCCAAAGGTGTCTCGGCTTGGCCAAGACACTCTAAGGTGTCTCATCCAAGTTGAGACACCCGGAGGTGTCTCGAATTGGCCAAGACACCCATTGGTGTCTCGGATTGGCCGAGACACCCAAAGGTATCTTGGACATTTTAGAGTGATTTTTCCCATGATTCGATTTGAATATAAAGAAACACAAAACATGAAAGTTGTCGATCTCCTCATTAGCTTTCCAATGAACCTTGGATCAGGTCATTTTGAGATCATATGAGAAAGATAAAGCCAAAATATCAAAGATAGTACAAACTGCCTCAGAATTCCGAGACAGTGTTGGTGTCTCGGAGAAGAATAACGATTTTGGCCATGATCCGATTCGAATCTAAAAAAAATGTAAAACATGAAAGTTGTAGACCTCTTTGTCAGCTTTCCAATGCATCTAGAATCAGGTCATTTGGAAGTCATATACCTGAGACACTTCAAAGTGTCTCAGCTTGGCCAGACACTCTTGAGTGTCTCAGCTAAGCCGAGACACTTGTAAGTGTTTCGGCCATGCCGAGACACTCATAAGTGTCCGCAACCCCCAAAATACTGTTTTTGTCTGTTTTGAACCGTTTTTCGACGTTAACCACCTGGATTTATTCTAACTGATCTGAATCTATCTAAGAACATGGTTAAGTGGTTACAACTGAGGATAAGAGGGAATCGGCCATTCTTATCCGAAAACAGGGGTCCCTAAGCCTATAAATACAGCCTCAGGGCCTTTATTTTTTCAGATCTGGAATTCTCGAGCGTCGGCGAAGTCCGACCGAATTGAGAATTGAATAGCCATGAATTTCAGAGAGGAGGAGGAGAGATCGGATCGAGTTCGTCAGCATAAAGAAGAGGAGCTCGTCAGATCTACAGCCCGGTTCATTCCTTGAGATCGCCCCATTGCGGTGATCTCGAGAAGAGTAGTTATCTCACCGTTACCGAGATAACTGCTTCAGTTTCTTGATTCCTTCACGAATCAACGAAGCTCCAGATCTGATCTGATCATTTAGTGGTCCACGGATATTAACGTCCCCGTCATAGGCCAAGATCCCACGCAAGCAGTGGACGATAAACACCCGTTGCGCTGTTTGACGAGAGTTGTAATTTTTTTATTTTTATTGTGTAAAGGTCTTATAAAAATACTGATCTTTTTAAACTTGTTGTAATGATCGAAGTTATAATGAGTTATACAATAAAGATATCAACTTTCACCACAAACAAGCTGACGACCACAGTGATAACAATAGATAGTGATCCAGAACCGGATGAGACTATCAACATTGATATCCCTCCCGACAACAATAACGTTGGGGGTGGTCCAACCGAAGATAACAACGCTGGGGGTGGCCCCGTTGTTTCTCTTAGAAATCGTCCGAAGCATGATATAGATGAGGACGAAAAGATGAAGGATCTCGAGAGCAAAATCAATGCTTTGATGTCTGCTCGAGAGGTAAAGAAGACCGACATTCCGTATCCTTACCCGAGAGAGTGGGAGTCAATCCCGTATCAGACTAAATTCAACCTGATCAACTTTACGTCGTTCGATGGGAAGGGCTCGCCCACTCAACATTTGATCTACTTTAAGTCCCACTTGGGCATGATATCCGGCAATGAAACACTGATGGTTCGGTCATTCGTTGGCACCCTTCGTGGGCCTACCTTCGATTGGTACCGCCATCTCAAGCCTGGAACCATCAACAACTGGGGTGATATGGAGAGCTCATTCCTCGGCAACTTCTTTGATGACGACGCCGGGGTATCCACCAGGACACTCTTCGATGAGAAGCAAAGATGGAGAAATAGTCGCCGACTTTGTTAAACGCTTCCAGAACAAGGTGATAAATTATCGAAATCCGATCATGGAGGAATTCATCCTATAAACTTGCCACAACAACCTCTCTTTGGACGTGTTGGGAGTTATGGGATTAAACCCGTCCAAGACTTGGAAAGATTTGAAGATGCACGGTGAACAAGCCGAACGCTTCCTCAGAAGGAAGAAGATCGAAAGAAGCTAACAGTCAATGCCTGTGGTTGCTAGTGATAATAATCAGACGTCACAACAACAACCTCAAAAGCAGCAAAGGGCTCCAGATCCGGGACTCTAAAAAAAGTACTCTTTTAAGAATGAAGAAGTTCCGAGTATTTTCGAATACCTCCTGAATAACGGTGAGATTGAGCTACCACCTATTAAAGATCAGGAGGGAGCTAAGAGGATTACGGACCCAAACTACTGTGAGTATCACAGAAGGGTATATGAGTCTAAACTGTTTCATTTCTTTCACAGGAAGTTCCAGGAGAGTGTCATGCCTGGTATTCTTAAGGATAACCCGGTCATGCAACTGAGTATAATGTTAGACCCAGTTTTACGAAGAAAGTTAGGGTGAATAATTCATGTAACGGGAAGTTCCCGAGAGAATTCTATATAGCGTATTCTTTAGGATAACCCAATCACTACAAGAAGGTGATGAATAAGAAACTCCCACTCAAACTGCTGCTACGTCTGTGCACTCAACATTCACATTGTTAGAGTCCGGACTTAGTATTTAGAATTTTAGTCTCCTGATCATTAATGATTATCAAACCCCTCCGTGTTAAGCATTTGTCACTTAACACTAGGAACCCCTCTGGGCGACTTGTACAAGTCAAAACTCTCACTGTGATTTGTACTCCCACTCCCACTGTGGTCACCAGCTTGTTTCCTTCAAAAGTTGCATTCATTACTGATTTTATTATAACTTTAATCGTTTACAAAGAATTTAAGTAACAAAAATAAAAGAATTACAACTCTCTTGAAAATAACACAAGATCTATTTATCGTCTCTTGCTCGCGTGGTTTTTTGGCCGGTGATAGGGACGTCAATATCCATGGACCACCTGACAATTAAATCAGATCTGAGACTTCGTCAATTCGCGAAGAAATCAAGAAGCCGAAGCGCTTATCTCGGTAACAGCGAGATAATTGCTCTTCTTAAGATTACCGCAACGGGGTAATCTTAAGGGACGAATATGGGGAACTGCAGATCTAACGAACTCTTCCTTCCTACGTTGAAGAACTCGATCAATCTCCTCCTCTCTTCTAAAATTCGTGCACCTTCAGTCTTCAGTCCGGCAGGGCTTCGCCAACGCTCGAGAATTCCAGATCTGAAAAAATAAAGGCCCTAGGGTTGTATTTATAGGCTTCAGGGGCCCTGTGTTCGGATAAGAACGGTTGATTCTCTCTTATCTTCAGTTGAATCCACTTAACCACACTATCAGATCAGTTGGAACAAATCCAGAAGGTTAACGATCGAAAAACCGCCGAAAACACCAAAATCAGCATTTTTTTGTATTGCAGACACTTCTGAATTCATTGTAAACGATTAAAGTTATAATGAAATTAGTAATGAAGGTAACTTTCGAAGGAAACATACATCAGAACCTATTTTACTACTTCCAATGTGTCTTTCCCGGATTTTCCATGAACCTACTGACAACACTGATCCCTGTGAAATATCTGAATGTGTACACACCATTGCATACATTCTACCAACTACACTAGCATAAGGTACACGCTCCATGTGTGCCTTATATTTCGATGTAGTGGGAAATTGTTTATGTAAGAGCCTGAAGTGTAGGGCCAATGGAGTCACCACCGACTTAGCACTTTGCATCCCAAACCTTACGATAATCCGCTCAATGTAGCCCTTCTGACTCAAGAACAATCGTCGATTTACCTGCTCTCTTCTAATCTCCATACCCAGTATTTTCTTAGCAGCGCCCATATCTTTTATCTCAAATTCTTTATCAAGTTGAGATTTCAGCCTATCTATCTCCACATTGCTTCTCGAAGCAATAAGCATGTCATCCGCATACAAAAGAAGATATATATAATCCCCTCCACAAAGCTTCCAAATATAGACACAACAGTTATAATCGCTTCTGGAGAACCCATGCTTTAGCATGAAGGAGTCAAATCGCTTGTTCCATTACCGAGGAGATTGCTTTGATCCATATAGTGATTTCCTCAAGCGACATACCTGATTCTCCTTATCCTCAGTCTTGTAACCCTCAGGCTTATGCATATAGATTTCCTCGTCCAAGTCTCCGTGCAAGAAGGCCATTTTCACATTGAGTTGTTCCAGCTCAAGATCATCATGAGTAACAATACTCAATAGCACCCGCATAGAAGTGTGTTTCACCACCCGAGAAAAGATCTTATTTTAATCCATACCCTCTCTTTGTGCAAACTCTTTAGCCACTAGTCTAGCCTTATATCTTGTACTGCCAAGCTCGAAAGGATCCTCCTTTCTCTTGTACACCCACTTACAATCTATAGTTTTCCTCCCTACGGGCAATGGGACCACCTCCTATGTTTGATTCTTCCGGAGAGATTCCATCTTTTCCTCCATCATAGCCAACCAACTCTCACTATCCTTGTCCTGAATAGCTTCTTTGAAGGTGACCAGCTCATCATCCTCCATCGAGAGTGCATACTCAACCAAATTTACCTGCCCATAGTGTCTTAGAGGCTATTTTGACCCTAACTTCTGAACCTGATTGTATACTCGCCTTGGCCTAGTGGAAGCTAAACTATCTTCGAGCTGTTGTTGTTGTAGTGTTTATA
>NC_033798.1:60424480-60452099 GCF_001876935.1 Asparagus officinalis | reverse complement strand
TCTGTTCAAGCTCATCATCACTCTTTTCCCAATGATTTTCCACTTGAATATGACTAGAACCTGGTTGGTCTTTAGGTTCTATTTCAATTACCTAGGACTTAGAAGTCCCAACAGTCTCAACACCATCATCCTCGGGCACACTAGCTTTTGATAAAACTATCATGGATTTCTCATCATAGGTCACATCTCTGCTGATCACGAACTTAAAATCTTCTGTACACCAAAGTCGTTAGCCTTTTACGCCCTTTGCATACCCTAAGAATATTGCCTTCTTAGCCCTCACGTCAAACTTTTCCTCGTTGACATGATAGTTAGCGGTACATCCGAAAATCCTAAGCCTATCATAATCTGCATGCTCCTCTGACCATACCTGATAGGGTGTATCACCATCCAATGTCGAATGTGGAGACCAATTCACTACGTAGCAAGCTGTAGCAACCGCTTCTGCCTATCATTCTTTGTCTAAACTAACTTTATGGACTTATCATCCTATTGTAGATGATTGATAAGTGGGTTGTCATATGATCACATACTCATTGCTTTCTCCTGCAATGTACGGTTTAGTCTCTCTATGACTCTATTCTGCTATGGTGAAGACCTGACTGTCGAGTGTACAGCAATACCCTCTTAATCACAGAACTTCTTAAAAGCACCATCTGTATACTCTATACCATTATCAGATCTTAGTGTCTTTAGTTTTCTACATGTTCTGTTCTCAACCATTGCCTTCCACTTCTTGAATGTCTCGAATACCTCATTCTTATACTTAAGAAAATAAATCCAAGCATACCTAGAATGATCATCTATGAACGAGACAAAATACCTAGAACCGCCCTTGGAAATTATCATAGCCGGACCCCACACATTAGTGTGTATATAGTCTAATATACCTTTGCTCTTGTGATTGCTTTTCAAGAACTGGACCTTGTGCACCTTCCCGTACATACAATTCTTACAAAAGTCCATGCAATGTTTCTTCATGTTCTTCCAGCAAACCTTCTTTACCAAGTAGATCTAGACCCTTCTCTGACATATGCCCAAGCCGTCTATGCCATAACCGAGTGTGCTCACATGGGTCTCCACCACTTTCTTCAGTTCTAACCGCTGCATCTCCTGTCACCGTCATACCCGAGAGAGTATATAGGTTACCGTGAAGAACATCCTTGATCGCTACTAGGGAACCTCAAACAACCTTCTTTACTCTGTTCTCTGTTACTATCTTACAACCACCAGAGTCTAAAACACTAACTGAGATAAGATTCTTCCGTAAGTCCTGAACGTGCCTTACATCCGTCAGGGTTTTGACCACTCCATCATGCATCTTAATTTTAATATCGCCAAGCCCTACCATTTTACAAGCATGATTATTCCCCATTAATACGGTTCCACCATCAATGCTTCTGTACGTAGTAAATCACTTTCTATTTGGGCACATATGGTAAGAGCAACCTGAATCAAGAATCCACTTCCCGGAGATATCTTCACCACCCGTAACGACATAACATTCTTTATCACTCCCTTCTTCCGAGATGTAACTTGCCTCTTTCTTGACTTCTCTCCTTTGGGTTTTATTGTTGTTCTTCTTCCTATCTACTCTCTTGTTAGGAAAGTCAACTTTGAAATGCCCTAGCTCACCGCATTTGAAACACGATCTTCCCGTAAGAAGTCTCGCTTTTCGATCTAGACTTTCCTCCCTTGCCTTTTCCTCTCTCATTACCCCTTTCCCTTACAAACAATCCTTGTGCTTGCTCCTTGTATCACTAGTGGCCATATCACTAGTTGTAATTTTCCGAAGATCATCCGCCAGAAGAGCTGTTCTAGTCTCATCTATTTTCAAATTGTCTCCTACAAACATCAATGTTTGTACCAGGTTCTCATAAGACTTCGGTAAAAGAAGAAGTAGCAGAAGTGATTGATCCTCATCTTCTACTGTTACATCAATGCCCTTCAAATCCGATATGATCCTATCAAACTTGTTGATGTACTCCTGAATTGATGAGCCTTCCTCCATCTTGAAAGTATACAATTTGGATTTCAAGTAGATCCGATTTGTTAAACTCTTCATCATGAAGTTACTATCTAACTTTGTCCACACGCCCGCAACCGTTTCCTCTCCATCCACCAAGAAAGCAACATCCCTCTTAAGGCATAATAGGATAATCGATGCTCATGTTTCGAGATCTAACTCTTCCCAATCCCAATCTGACATATCTTTGTGCTTCTTCTCTTTTCCTACCAAAGCGTTGTGCAATTTCTGTGAAATCAACGAGTTTTTCATCTGCATCCGGTAATAGGAAAAATTATTCTTCCCATTAAAAATTTCAAGCTCGTACTTTCCCACTTTAAATATTTTACTTGTAGACGTCATTCTCCGCTTGTTTTAGTAAACCACTTTTCTCAGGAATTCTAACAAATATCTTGTGTGCACCACACAATACCCAAAACACCACCTCAAATCGGAAGCTTTACCACTGCCAATCTGATCAAGGGCTCTGATACCAATTGTTGGGCGCAGATTCACGTCCTCACGTCGTGGAAGCGATATAACCAGAGAGAAAGCCTTGGCTTTTGTTTTCACAAAAGCTCAAGACAACATCTATATTCCCGTTTTACAAAGGAAACAAGAACAAAAGTAATATATCTCAACAATGTGAGATATACACTCTTCTCAATATTTGATCTAGGTCTAAATATCGGGGAAACCAACAAGTAATAGCCAACACCCAGAGAACAGTAAAGACACGAGATTTACGTGGTTTGGCAAACTTGCCTACGTCCACGGGAGGGGGTGAAGAGAGATTCCACTATGAAGGAGAACACCAACGACTTATACAACCCACAAGCTTGTCCCAAAGAAGAAAATTTGATTTTTACTCAAAAGAAATTGACCTCTCTCTTGTAAAATGTCGCCAAAGCTCTCTCCTTTTATCTCTCTTCAAGATCTCTCCTTCTCAGATCTAAGTCTCTGAAAAACTGCTCAAAAATAGTCGGCAAATATCTCCTAAAAAAACCCTAAAGAGGACGTTCATATTTATATCAAACTAGAAATCCAAACTGGGCCCTAAAAAACCGCATGCGGCCTCAAGTTAGAGACGCTCGCACGTGTGCCGTCTCGCGCAGGGCCGTGGGTCGTTCACATAAATATTAACAAATTTTTCAAAAAGCAAAAAACTTTCAATTACACAGATTTGTAGTACAATTCTTCTTAAAGAAAAAAGAAATCTCTTTATTGATTTTCATGGATACACGAGTACATTAATATAGGTGATGATAGGAAACCTGATAGAAAAGTCTAAATAGTACTAGGTAGGAAAGGAGGAGGTATATGCACTACCAACTATTCATAGATACATTACCAAATATAAAAGATCGCAATAACATAAATTATTTTCTTTTATATTTAACAAATTCATCATCAATTAATAGAAAACATAACTAAGTACTTTTCTTCTGTGCCTAATTGTTTGCATTAAAGAAATACCGTGAAGGTATCCGTGAAAAGCAGAAGCCGGCAACAAACATGTACTTGGATGCGTTGTATTTCTCCCCAATTGCATGAAGGTTTGTAACAGCACCACGGCATAAGATCCTAATCAGATCATTGACACATTCATACAACTCATGCGATTGATATTGTGAGTAATTAGCCAGTGTCACGGACCAAGGATGCTCCTTCGGCTGAATCATGTAGTTAGCCAGGAAAACTGAGGCAGCTGCAATCATAGACGGATAATAACGAAGCATGTGGTATTCAAGAAGTGATAGCTCTGAAATATAATTTGCAAGGAACTCCATCAGTTTTGTTCCACGAGCAACATGTACCAATTCGCTTATAAAGCACCTGGCAGTCGGAGCTGTTAATTCAAACCTTAGGTGCTTTAAAACATCAATTTCCATCTCTAAAACCGCTTCTTTAGAATATTTGTCATCAGTCTTCTCACAAAATTCTTTGACATCTGGAAAATCACTCTCTTCATGCTTGGAAGCGATCAACATGCAAGTAGCCCCGAGTAATTGGAGTTGGTGGCATTTTATGTTGTTGCCAGAGAGATAACGATCCATGTAATTGACAGTCAGATGTAACGTCTCTGGCCCAAGATCGAGTTCTTCTGCAACTTGCACGAGCCAATCGATGGCGATTGCACGCATGTCGAGAGTGATGTGTTTCTGAACTCTTTCGAAGAAGTCTGTACGGGGCCTTTTCTTGGTTTCCGTTGCGCGCAGGTTTTTGTAGATATCCTGCGGAAGGCTGCTAACCTCTGCAGTCAACTCTCTTGCATCAGTCATTGTTGAAGAATCAAGAGCTTTTGCGGGCTGGGGATTGATGGGGAGTATCGAGGCCATCTGCACTATTTTGTTGGTTGATGGCTGCAGATATCTTTGCATGTTTCTAGATAAGCTCTCCACCTGCGACTAGTATTTGGATATTGGACTTCTATTTCTAATTGAATTCGAAAAAGGAATAGAAAAAGGGACTATAAGCGAATAACTCCTGTTTGTACTTAAATTCTAGTTCTCCCCAGACCAGAATTCTGACGCTTAACAAGACACGTCCCCAAAGCTGATAGGATTTTTGGTTCCTGTTTGTATTGGGATAAAATTCATCAGAAGAAACCCTTCAATCTCCAAGAGACACATATTTTCGCAGTCCACGAGACGCCTGTTTGCGCTCCAAGGAACCTATCCCTTCATATAAGATCATGTACATTTTGTTATCTACATATTAATACCTTGCATAACGTAGTTAGCTAACAAAGTGGGTCAATGAACCACAAATGTCAACCAGAAACTTAAAATATCAAAGGAGAACAAAAGAAGAGGATTGCTTCGGTACAATAAAACTAGACATTTTTATAATTTTAACATGGTAGAAAATTTAAAAATCATATCATATCATACTCTCTTTAGAAGCATGAATTCGTGAAAATCTTTCAGTAGAAAAAAATACCCTTAGAATTCAAATACTAATCTATTAAGTAAGAGTAAGTTAATAAATTGATGAATTCTTATTGGATATACATAGTATAAAGATAAGGATATAGTTTAAATCGAAATGTAAACCTGAATGAAAGAGCAGCTTAGCTAAATTAGACGATTTATTAAATGCCAAATTACCCCCTTGCTCTTATATGTGATCAACGTTCAAACTGTATACAATTATTCACGTGCTACATGATTAATAATTATACGCAACGTGACGATCTCTTACCGACTAAAGTTCTAGTTTGCGGTAAGCTTAGGTAAATTAGAAGATTTGTTAAATGCCAAATTTACCCCCCTCACTCTTATATGTGATCAATGATTAAACTGCAAACAATTATTCACTTGCTATATGATTAATAATGCCAAACTGTGAACAATTATTAGATTTGATTAAATTATTTTAAAGCAATTAATTATATTGTATGTTTGATTTTTTTTTCAGATCAAGAAATTGCAATAATTTTCATAGCATTTTCATCTTCTTCAACAAGTATGTGCATTTGTTATTTTCTTCTTATTAGATTAGATTAGATTGTTTAAAGTTTATGAATTATAAAATTATAACAACTTTCACAGTACTTTTATCTATTTTTTTCTTATTAGATTAGATTAGATTATTTTAAAGTATTTAATTATATTGTATGTTTGATATTTTTTTGGGTCGCAAAGTTTAATTATACTATTATTATTTAAATAAATATTATTTGTATAACAGTCAAAGAGAATCTCACACATTTTTTAAATCTCAATGCCAATTATAATACTTATATATTTTGGTTAAAGTAAATTTCATGTATGGAGTTAACTTATATGATCATATTTTAATCGGATTAGATAATTTAACATTTGTTCTTTACACCCAAACTCTTTTACAAAACCAAGAGTTTTTTAAAATTAATCTTGGGGGTTACTTGTATTGAAAAAATTATGTTAGAATGCCCTTACAGTTTGTTTTATAGTTTAAGATTGTCAACATATTTTGTCTCTTATGCATATTAATTATAAGTAATAATATAATTTAATTAATCCAAGTATATCCTAATATATATCTCGACTCTTGTCTTATCTTTTGCTCTTTATTATGTACAAACCTAACGATTCTTATTTAATTCCTTCTTTTTCCTTTTTTGTCTCTTGACATTATCTTTTGTTCTTCGTTATGTACAAACTCATTTCATGGATTACGGTTATGATTTTCGAGGGGGGAGCAAAAGACAAATAGGTTGATTTTGGTGTTGACTCTATTATTTGAAGAGATTAATTTTAAGAAATCCAACTCCAACATGATATCACAGTTAACGTAGATGATGAAGACGCTACCCTAAAATTATTTAGGAAAAATATAAAGGTGGAAAAAGATTGATCTCGACTCAATCAAAATATGAAACAAAAAGAATGAATTATAATATTTTTTTCGACATTTTATATCATAACTTAATTTTTGTGTAAAATTAGGAATTCTTGGAAGGAATTTTTATGCAAAAATTTTAAGATTTTTGTATGCTTATGTGATTGCTTTTATTAAATAAAATTGTACTATAGTTACCATTAATTTTTAGTTTTTATATTTTTATTATTTTAAGTCTATCAAATAATGTAGGCTGGGATCTAATATATATATCATGCTTGTCGTACTTCTTTTTATGTTTGCTTTTGAGATTGTTTATTATAAATCTTGAGCTTATAATGTTGAAAAGTGTTATGTAGTTCTATTTTCAATGCAATAAGAAATGTTATTTCTTTATTGATAGAACTATAGTTCATAATGATATTGTTATTCATCCTTGACCCCATACTATAACTTGAGGTTAGTAAAGTTTAGAATATGACATGTAGTATTAATTTAATATAATTTTTTTACTATTCTGCTTGAATATATTATTATATCAATTAATATCTTTATCTTAGGAAATCAACTATGATATCTGAGTTAAGTATATTGATTCTAGTTTAACACATAAATCCATTAGATCAATTTTTTTCATAATGTTTAAACAAAAATTATAGGGAAAATGTGTCCAGGCCCTAAAATGAGAAAGTTCATGTGACCCGTCCCCTTATATTTTGGCCCATGTGATTCAGCACCAAAAAGTACCATTTAATATTTCAAGGCCCCTCCACGTCAGCAGTATAAAAAAGGAGATTGTATTTTGAAAAAAAAACTTGAAAATACCCCTCCACTTATCTTCCCCAGACGTCTGGTCCACAAAATACATGGAAAGTCACACCCATTAATGCGATCTGATAGAAAAAATAGAGGGAAATTTCCCGCCCTTTTTTGAACTCTATCATGAGCAATAACTCATGTTAGTTCTAAGTTATTTAATGTTAGTTCTAACTTATTTTATGTTAGTTCTAACTTAGTTCTATTTCATCTAGTGGTAAACCTTATTTTATATTAGTTCTAACTTATTTTATGTTAGTTCTAACTTAGTTTTAATTCATGTTAGAGCTAACTTTAAGTAGAACTAATATGTTTATACCATGTTATAGTGGATATGTTAGTTCTAGTTGAGCTCATGTTAGTTCTGATAGTTCTCGTATTAGTTCTAGCTGATTTCATGTTAGTTCTACTTTCAGCTAGTGTTGGTTCTAATATAAGCGTTAGTTCTAGTGGCTACTTCAAGAGATATACAATTCGGGGAAGTTCCTATTAGCCATAATGCTTCTTGGCTTTGAAACAACTTCTTAAAGTTAGAAGTTGATAGATTGCGAAAATTTGGCATGATTTTTTCTCACATAACTTGTATCCTATGCAACAATGGTTATGCATTATATTTCTCATTTGTTCTTTCGATGCCCTAATGCCACCTGTTTGGATTCAAATTATGAACTGAATAGGTTTCTCTTCCTGAACTTGTGATTGGAGCTAGTCGCTTGGATGGTTTTTTACTCACCTCAATAGGTGATGGTATGATAGAATTGTGAAATGCTTTGGCTCTACTATTTATGCTATTTGGTGAGAAAGAAATCAAAGATTGCATGTTGGCTCTGCTTTGCAAATTAATCAAAGGCTTAATGGCAACTAGATAATGGTTTCATTCTTGTAGCACTTAAATACTCTATGCTACAAAATGTAGCAAAAAAAACCATGAGTTGGAAGCTGTTTGAATTTGGCTGGCGTAAAAACCTCAAATGGACAATAATTCCCCTCCATTGTAATTAAACCCCCATACGATGAAAACCCTTATTTTCTACTGTTACACTATCCTCTTCAAAAATCCCCAAATTATGTAAGGCCCCAAATTTTTAAATTGAATTATATATTAATTAAGGGGATTTTTGCAAAATATATAATTATTTCTCCTCAATATGGTGGAAATCTTATAAAATATAACTTTATAAGAATGAGATTCATTAATTGGACTTAATAGTAAAAGATATTTGCATATATAACTCTTAGGTTATTAGAGTAAAAGAAATAATAATCATAATATTTGCAAATAGGCCCAATACCTATAAGAATCCCAGATTCCTAGGGTTTCATTTCTTTTCCTGAAATGTAATTTTTTATAGAAAGAGTTCTGTAGCACTGCTAAAAAATTAGGCATCCTAGACGGAAAATTCCGTCTAGGATACACAGAATTCCGTTTAGGATGCATATCCTAGACGGAATTCAATCTAGAATACCCGTCTAGAAAGTTTCCGTCTAGGATGTATTATTCTAGACGGAAATTCCGTCTAGAATACATCCTAGACGAAATATTCTAGACGGAATTCAAAACCATCTAGAATACATCCTAGACGGATTATTCTAGACGGAATTTCCGTCTAGAATACTGCATCCTAGATGGAAAAAATTTCCGTCTAGAATGAGTATTCTAGACGGAAATTTCCATCTAGAATACTCATTCTAGATGGAAATTAATGTTTTTTAATTTTTTTTATTTTTTATTTTTAAAAAAGACATCCTAGACGGAATTTATGCATCCTAGACGGAATTTCTGTCTAGAATGCCATGCTACAGTTGTTGTTTTTTTTTTTTACAGAACCTGCTTTGGGTGCATGTACACAATATTAAACAACAAAAAATTATATTCATATCCAACACAATCTAATTATATTCCAATATCAAATCCCATTATATTCAAATAATACATTCACCAAAATAGTGTTTCCTTCCATGTTTATGACTTTTCAAGATAAAGACCGATCAAAAGAAATGTGCAGTAAATATTAATACCAAAAGTTTACATGCAGGAGGGATTTAACAAGAAATAACTAAGAATACATAGAAATTTGAACTTTAGCTGTCAGAACATTGTTCACATTGGTCACTACCTTGAAGAGGAAGCTAAGTTGAACAAATAATTCATCAAATTTTTAGCTTCTACAATTGAACGGACTTGATTCCAACGACCACGCCCACCAAATACACACTCACGCTCCTCAACTTCTGATAATTGTGATGCCATAGATACAAGGGAACTAGATGAAGTCGCCAGCATATTTTCCAAGGCAACGATTCTTGAATTTCTCGTACTTGGAGACATAGTTTGAGGATTGTCACTGTAAGAGAGGCATAAAATTGGATGAAGTAATAAAAACTAAAGTGCATAGAATTTATATGATTAAATGGGAGGAATTTAAAGATGAAGTACCAACCTCATGATTTCAAGGAGCCTTACTCTTGCAATTGACGCTCATACTCTGAACGCACTTCATGCACTCGCAATGTAATGTAACTTCAAGTTCATGCTCAATGGCTTGCATCAGAGCCTTAAAAAGGATAAACACTAGATTACACAACAATCATGTGTGAATAAGTTAAATGGCATATATAACTTGAAAGTTGGTTTACACTACCTGAATTCCAGGACCATTTGCATTTCCAGAACCTAAAAAATGTCTAAATTGTTTGTTTATGAAGCTCATTCTATCTTGCCAATGGAGACACTGGATATGCCAAGGCAACTCTCCAAGATCAAAGAACAAACGAATGACATCAGGTTTCACCTTGAGTGCTTCTGCAGAAGGCCATGTTGATGACACAAGTGTGATTTTGCATCCGTATGTTTGATACCGAAATCATAGGCAACAACCTACAAGAGAGAAACACAAACGATAATTAATAAATAAACATGAAATATTAACAACTTTAAATAGATTTATATCAATTTTATCTTTAATAAAAATGAATAATTGAACAATACAAATGCTAAGACATCCAAATCTCTCAATGAGGATAGGCCATAAGAGTTGTAAACATAAGCATCTTCACCACAGAACTTGGTGGTC
The DNA here is from genome assembly GCF_001876935.1 of Asparagus officinalis. Lineage (NCBI taxonomy): Eukaryota > Viridiplantae > Streptophyta > Magnoliopsida > Asparagales > Asparagaceae > Asparagus > Asparagus officinalis. The sequence continues at coordinate 60,441,878 of NC_033798.1, read as the reverse complement.
CACTTGTCCTAAAAAACATTTAAAAATTAGAACAATTTGAGGTTTTACCATTGATGAAGGAAAATGTTGCCGCTGCAGTTCTTCGCGAAATTGAGAACCAACCTGCCTATACATCTCCTACAGGGAAAAAAAACCAATAACATGGATTAAAAACAAATTCCCAAAATAATGTTAGCATGATGTAACATACAAAGGGAACAGCTTTTCAAATTGCCAAGGGTAGTTTTATAAGTTCTATAGAAGAAAAACTATGTTTAATGTAAGGAACATTTTTACCAGCTAACATGACAACAACATACAAAAAAATTAGACGAGGAAAAATATTCATTAATCAAACAAAATTCAATTTGGGTTAATAATCCAAGAATATGAATTCAATTCAAAAAAAATTCCAGCTAACATGACAACAATTGTAAGAAAGGTAATATGTAGTTTCCATTTGTTATTGTTAATTAAGATTGAAAACCTAGAATAATATAGTCTATACACAGAACATATATACATTTATAATTAACATACATATGTCGTATGTTGTATCGTTACATGTACATATATGATAAACCAAAATACATATGAATACCTGGATGTGCACATGCAATACTGTACATATATGATAAACCAAAATACATATGAATACCTGGATGTGCACATGCAATACACCATGGTGCAAACAAGGACAAGGAAAGAGAAAGATCTAGTAAAACTTTATGAGTTATAACAGGCACCAACCCTACAATGCAGACTTCTACATCAATTCGATAAATTATCTAAAATCTTTCTTTTGGACATATGTCTCGCATTTGAAATCGTCTGGGTTATCAGCTATAACAACCAAACCTAATTTTTAAACCTCAAAACATTGATTAGAACTACAAAGTGCAAACCAAAAAGCTAAAAACTAATTACCTCTAGGCATATTTTGAGAGCTTCAAAGGAGAATATCCCACCACAATTGATCTGAAAACAGTACTCTAAAACCATATTTTGAGAGCAACAATATTTCAAACTACATAGTTTGAAGTATATCTTCAAATTGGCAGTGTTTAAGATACTTCTTTTATCATATTTCCTAGCTCACTAAACAAACAATGTTAAAGTATGTAAATTATGGCTTGAGTCTACACTATTTCAGCTACTATATTATGTTACTTTACCTTTATATTTTTCCACCTCCAGGCATATTGATGTCAACTATGGAATACCATTTGAAAGGAACATATATATTAATTATACTGAAAACGTACATCAACTGACTTTTATGGCCTTATTCATTATAGTTACTCAATCACAAACAAAAAGAACTGGTATTTACCTGAGTAAGGAGATTGTCATCAGTGGGAAGCCTCAAGTCATCTTTGCTCTTTTTATTTTCAGTCAAACGACTCACCTACAAGAAAGAAAGCAAACTCCGATGTTAATCCCTAGGCAACATGCTACTGATGGATGCCAAAAAACCAAGTAAAAACAACTGTAAGAAGACTTACAAAGCCGTCCTCAAATATGTCTATGAGTTGATAGTCGGTGTGGTTAACATGAGGAACCTGCAAGTATTTGATAACATAGATCAAATCATCTTCATAAAAGCATACTGCTTATGTACTTCTGAGAGATTAAAACAGAGAGATGGTTTACATCACCAGCTTACCAATTGATAACTTTGCAAACTTTGCATTGTGAAATTAGAAAATTTGTGGATAAATTTGTGGATAAATAGGTTCTAAAATTTGCCGACACAATCACAATAAACTATACCCATAGATCCAGGTTTGGGAAAAGAAGTGATTAAATAAGCAGCATGCTGACTAAATCTCTCGAATATAAAACTATGATCTACTTGTCCGTGTTCATGGTTTATTTATCACAGTCAGAGTTCAAGGGTTTCTAACTAGAGAGCACAGGTCTTCATAACAAAATAGCATCTTTAGATGTCCAAACACATAATTGCAATAATCTGAGGTGCTAAGCAACTTAATAGTCTGTAATAACAAACATATTCCTCTACTAATTTATTCTATTCCGCTAATTGTTCCTTAATTCCCTAGCAGACATAAGCAACCGACAATATTTTCAAAAAGAAACCAGTTTCGTTACGCAGGATGATAAAAATAACAAAATTAACTTCAAAAAGTCAGCTTTACGGCTCCAATTTAGCGCATTAAGGTTTCTAATTAAATAATACATTAACAATTCAAGGGATCATGAAATTCCTACCAGTACCGAACGCTCTTGCAACTCGAGCACTTCTTGGACCCCGCTCTCCCACACACCACACAAACAGCATCAACGTCGGTGCTGCCATCTCCGCTGATTAACATCTGATGGAGGGAACCGAAACCCTCTCCGTCGGAGATGTTGGTGCCGGCGAGGGATTTTGAGGATGGTGGGGTCGGCGCCGTAGAGGTGGAGCTTTGAGATCGAGGTCGAGAGGAGGAGCTTCGCGGTCGCCTCCGATGGCGGGAGATTGTCGGCGACCTGGCCTTGGAGGGAAAAGGAGTAGAGGGGGAGGGAGGGGCCGGGGTGTGAGGTTGAGGATTTGGGGGGATGAGGCTGATTTTGGGATAAAAATTTCCATTTTGGGGGGACAAGGAGGCGGTTAATTTTTTAACGGGTTAATTTTTTTAAATGGTCAGTTATTCTAGATGGAAATTTCCGTCTAGAATGATTATCCTAGACGGAAATTTCCTTCTAGAATAACTAGTTATTTTAAAAAAAATAAAAAATAAAGGAACCGTTTAGGATACTATTCTAGACGGAATTTTTCGTCTAGAATGTTTTATTCTAGACGGAATATTCTAGACAGAAAATTTTCGTCTAGTTTAATACATTCTAGACAGAAAAAATTCCGTCTAGATTATTCCGTCTAGAATATGTGATTTTCTACTAGTGTAGGAGAGGATGACTAAAGAGAGAGGAAACTCAATAGAAAAAAAAATCTTCAACTCAATTGAGGGTTGTTTCCACTTTGTCCATTATTCATGGGGGTTTTTCTCTTATTTATATCTTTGCGATTTCTTTTGGATTGTTAAACACTAAAGTTTTATGCTAAATCTTGATATGACTCTTTGTTGACGATTCCCTAATGTTTTAGGCAAATTTTTATAAGATCTAATAAAGTTTACCTATACAGACCGTTAGATATGAAAATGTGCAAAAGTGCTACATGAAACCCTAACTCTCCGTTTTTCCTTGTTGTTGATCTTAGAAAAATGATAGAAAGATGAAGTCTGTATCATAATTCTAAGAAATTACAAAGAGACTGAAGGCAAACTGATGAAGAAATAAGGCGTAGTAGATCGATTGTGCAGGTGCAGCATTGATTCAATCGCCTGATCGAGCGACATCAGACGTCTGATTCAAAATTAGATATCTGGTCATCTGATAGCAGATATGTGATCATCTAATAGTAGGTGTCTGATTTAGCAATTAGGTGTCTAATTTGGGTAGGAACGCCTGGTCACAGTTTGATAGAAATCTATCTTTCAGATTATTTCTCAGGAAAGTCTGATTCTTTTAGGAGAAGTCTGGTGGTGGTTTTCAGACGTCTGGTTGATTTTGATCAACTGTCTAAAATTGTTCTCATTTATTTTATCTATTTTAAATTATAGTTTAGCCTGATTAGACTATTTATCTAATTTAGACCATATCTAAAAGAGAATATGAGTATTTCATGATGTTGGAGTCCCATGAGATACCCACAAAACATAGTGTGTTTTGATCACATGGATAACTCAACACATGTTATGTGTATATAGAACTCACTATAAGGTGAATGAATAGTAAATTAAATATCGTTATGAATTGAATGGTGGCTGAGTTAAAGATAATTTTTTTACACTATAATCACTATAAATGTAAACGGCTGTAATGACCTATACCCTAGGCTATGGAGTGTACACCAATTTATTTAGTCCTAATGCACGGGTCAATTAGGTGGCTAATCCTTTAAATGGACCGTTCTGATTAGTGCTAACTACATTCTATGAGGTTGACATATGATATAGATTTTATTGCGTAATATTACATGTACAAATTAAATAACAGCGCGATGGAGATAAGTAATGAGATGAATCGCGTCTTAATGTTAGTTGGTTAGCTAGAGGACTCTAACGTGAGTACCTATGTGATGATTATGTGTTATATATGTGTAACCACCGTAAGTGGGTATCATCGTCACAACTCAAACTTTGCCTATTCCAAGTAGTAACATTTTAGCATTTAGCAGCACAATATTTCTCCTGCTTCACAATCAACAAGCCTAAACTCCTTAAAGAACAGTCTTCCACATCGAGAAGTGAACAGAACAGTCAATCCAAATCTCGCACAGACTCCTCGATAAGTGAACACTTAATTATCAGGATACTTGTTTCCATTACCGCAAAACAGTAGAAACCAAACACCAGAGATCGCTACGATAAATTCCAAATCCATAAGACAGAAACGCTTGAAGATGTGAATAAAGACGCGCGGACCAGACAAAACCCAGCAGACACAAAAGCAAGGCGTGATAAACAAATGAATTTACATAAACGGACAAAAAGGATTTACATACATAATATTCGTTAATAAGCACAACAGCGTAATCAATCCAAGTCTCGCACAGACTCCTCGATCGATCAACGTAATGGTAACGGATGACGCGAGAAGTAACGTTCAGGTATGGCCGGAGCAGAACAGAAGTACTTGGCGGCGACAAACATGCGTTCGGGCTTGCTGTATTTATCCCTGATCGCCGTCAGTCGGCTGCCTGAGCTGAACACGAAGGCCCAAAAGAGATCCTTGACGCATTCCGAGAGCTCGCAGGGCTGATAAAAAGAGTGGTCAGCCAGTCTCCTGGTCCAAGGATGCTCCTTCGGCCGCAACACGAACCTAGCAAGGAAAAGGGAAGAGGCAGCGATCATGGACGGGGGGTACTGGAGCATGTGGTACTCAAGGAGGGAGAGCTCCGCGATGAAATCGGCGAGGAACTCGAGCTGAGGCGGCCCGCGGGCGACGTCGACCAGGCCGCTCAAGAAGCACCTGGGCGTGGGAGCGGTCAGTTCGAAATTGAGCAGGCTCAGGACCTGGGATTCCATCTGAAGAGCCTCCTCCTTGGTGTAGTTCTCCTCCATCAGGAGGAGGAGTGCAATGAGCAAGTAGACGGAGGCAGGAGCTGGAGCGAGTGGCAGTTGAGGTCCCTGCGCGAGAGGCAGCGATCCATGTAATTGACGGCGAGATACAGCGTCTCCGGCGAGTCGACGCGGAGCTCCTCCAAGAGATGAGCCACCCAGTCGACGGTGGAAGCCCTCATTTCAGCGGTGATGTCGTTCTGAACCCACTCCAAGAAATCAGCACGCGGCCTCCTCTTGTCCTCCGCCGCCCACAGGTTCTTGTAGATGGCGCGGGAGAGATAGCGATCAGCAGAGGACGACAGCGACGACGCCTTCGAGGTTTGCGCGTGTTGCAAAGAACCCCCTCCAGTTTTGACGATTTATAATAATAATAATAATAATAATAATAATAATAATAATAATAATAAACCCCTCAAGTAGGTGATGTCTCACAAAATCCCGTAGTAATCTTTCTGCTTTTCTAAGGAAACCCATCCGACGTTCTTACGTAAAATGACCCGAACTATCCTTTTACAGGGAGGAAAAACTTGTCTAAGTTAAGATAAAATCCTCAATTTATTAAGAATAACAATCGTTGAATATCCATAATTGTAGATTATCAATCCACTTAGGTAAAGTATGAACTATCAAATTAGAATATTCTATCAATTCCTATTCTGATTGATTAATCTATACATAAACAATTAAGACAAAAAGGGAGTAAATCTAATTCTAATAAATACAATATGCTAGCTTTCTCGATCCTAACCCTAACAAGTAGTAAGCACATGCTCGCACGAACTATTTTGATCTCCTTTGTTTATTTATGTTGGTTTATATGCCTTTCGATTGCGTTAAGCAATTCTGTCATAATTACAAGAAATGACTGATTATATTTATTCGTAGACTATAACTTACGGATTATCTATTAACTTATACATTAAATGCTTATGAAGGAAGAGTCAGTGTGTACCTTTTTTTGCTATGCTGTGAGAAGAAGATAATCACGTTTGAGTAGCAGGGCTTTTCTTAGATAATAAATTACAATATTAAGTTCAAAGTTTAAAATTAGATAACTTAACCATTAGTCTCCTTTACAAATCTAAATAAAAAATTTAGGATTTTTAGAAACTAAAAAACGACAGAAATTTCAATGTCTTGAGATTTCAATCAATAAGATTTAGACTTCCCCTAGCCCCCAAAATAGGTAGTAGGAAGTTCCACAATCTCGTAGTATTAAGAACATGAGACTTCTCATGACCACTATGCCCTCCCAACTCATGAATTCCCCCGCCCCAATGATACATTATAATAATATAATACTACGTTGGGGGCTCATTTGTAATTTTAGAATCTTTTGGGGTGTTTGCATTGTTTTGAGGATTGTTTGTAGTTTTTAAAATTTTTAAAGGCGTTGTTGTAAAGTTTTCACGGGATGCTTTATAAAAGTTTTATAAGGTCATTATAATTTATGAAACTTTCATAGGGCTTCTTGCAAATTCTTCGGCACGCTTGTAATTTTGGAAACATTTAAGGGGTTATTTATAAAATTTTTAAAGAGTTGTTTGTAATATACTAAAATTTTCAGCCTAATGTTGTTTACATTAGTAACTCTTATGGGCCTAGTTGTAAAATTTTTCAAATGGTTGTTTATAAAAATCCCAAGAGAATACTTATAATTTTCAAAACTTAAGGGTCTAGTTGTAAAATTTTTAGAGAGTTTGTCTGTCAAACTTTATGGGGGTTATTTATAATTTTTAACTTATCAGAGGACTGTCATAATTTTCAGATTTTCTGGGGATTTCTTATAATTTATACATTACAATGGGGACGGTTTATCCTTTTTCTAAGTTTTACGATTCTATTTATAATTTTTAGATTTCTCAAGGGTTTTGTTATAATCTTTGAATTTTAAGAGGTTGTTTGCAACTTTTATGGGGCTATTTGTAATTCTTCCCCACACCTGAATTTTATTTTGCCCCTAAGCCAAACCAAATAATGATGTAAAATAGAAGATAGAAAATGAAATACTCATATTATGAATCTGGTCTCCCCTTGTTGGTAAAAATTCGACCTCGGTTTTTAAAGAAAGCTAAAATAAGAAACTCTAAAATATGCTTAAACTTTGATCTTGTGATCTTCAAGGTCTTCTACTTAATAGCGGGTCTACAGAGGATCAGGTAGAATTGACAAACTCAGTCTTCTTATTTTCTTCAACTGGAAGAGACTCAAATTGTAACTGGTTTTGATTTGGCTCAGGAGGAAAGTTAGGCTATGATTTGGGCTCCACATGGTCAAACATGTGTCCTAACACTTCAAACAACATCAGCTCCTTGAAAATTTCTTCAAAGCTGTTCACTAGAGACTATTTGGATGATGTTAACTTCTAGAGGCTAGTTAGATGGATCAACTCTTCAAAGCTGTTCACTAGAGACTATTTGGATGATGTTAACTTCTAGAGGCTAGTTAGATGGATCAACTGGTTGTGTCTCTAGATTAAAAATGTTTAAGTCTATAGTCATATTTTCAAATGAGAGTTTCATTTGACCAGTCCTACAGTTGATCAAGGCATTGGATGTGGCTAGGAATTGTCTGCTTAGGATGTCTGAGATTTGACCCTTTGGATTTGAAACAAACAAGGCCTCTAGAACAATGAAATCACCGGGAAAGATGAAATCTCTAACATTTACCAGAACATCCTTGATTTCCCCTTAGGCACCTTAACGGATCAATCAACTAACTGAATAGTGACTTTTGTGGCTTCAATTCTCCTACTCCAAGTTGATTATAGACTGAATATGAGAGAAGATTAACCCTAGATTCTAAGTCTAAAAGTGTCTTATCGATGATTGTGTTTTCTATAATACATGAAATAGTGGGACAATCTGGATCCTTATGTTTCAAAGGCATGGATTTGGATAGGATTTCACTAATGTTGGCAGCTAAGAAGACTTTGTTAGGTATGTTGGTGGCTCTCATTTTAGTACATAGGGGTTTCAAGAATTTGGCATGGAAAGAGACTTTCAATTACATCAAAGAGAGAAATGTTAAGCTTAATATGTTTGAAAGTATCTAAGATCTTCTCCATCTGAGTTAAATGCTTTCTAGGTCTAAGCATGTCTTGAAATGGGGTAACAAGTCTATACTTAGGCTCATCTAAAAGAGGTTCAAACTTAGATTCAGATATTCAATTAGGAGGAGATGATTGTTCAGGTTTAAAGGTTCAGATGTTCGATCTGGAGAAATTATACCTAGCATTCTAACATGGTTGTCTACCTGTCTTCCTGATCTTAAAGTGTCGACTGCATTAATATGTGCTAAGTGCGATTGGCTAGGACTAGGCACCTGTTGGCTTAGAAGTTTATTTTATCTCTCTCACTCACTGTGATGGCTATCTGACCTAATTGAGCTTCTTGCCTAGCAATGGCTTGGGTGATAGCACTAAGTAGTTGGCTAGAAGTTTGCATGAACGTGCTTAGGGATGTAGAGGTTTGAGTTGATGATTTGATCATTACTTCTAAGCCCTTTTTGAGATTATTCAAACGTTTTTCATGGTCCACATTAAAGCCTAGTGGAACTGGAGGAATTGGAAATGAGGGATTTTGAAAAGATGAATTCTGAAGAGGCGAAGCTAGTTGTGAATGTTAAAATTTTTTAGGGGCAATGCTAGACCTAGGGAATTTTGAATTTTTTGATGTGAATTGAAGTTCAGTCCACCAGAGCAATTCTCCTGGTTCCATGAGAAATTTGAGTGATTCCTCCAACCTGGATTTTAAGTTTGAGAAAATGGATTGTTTTTAGAATTGTTAAAAGTAACATTGATTTGGTCTGGCTCGACCATTGTCTGATTTCCTACCATTGAATATTCTTCTAAAAACATGTGAGGGAGCAAGACAATTTCGACAGGCTGAAGAAGTGACTTTGTTGACCTGAGCTATAATTTTAACTTCTAGAGCTTCTAACCTACGCATGATTATTGGTAATTTGGCGTCAACAGTGATGGAAGATTCGAATGATTAGCTACTAATCTTGTAGGTAGAATTTGAGCTGATTTTTCATCAAAGTTTTTCCATGATATAGTTTTTTTTTTTTGAATAACTCTTCTAAGAAGCTCCATGCGTCTTCCTCATTTTTCTTGAGGAATTTTCCCTGACATTAAGGATGCTTTGGAAGCATAGTGCAAACCCTCATAGAAAATTTGGCACAACCTAAATTTCTCTAGTCAATGATGAGGACACTAGACAAAAAGATCCTTAAATCTATCGAAGTACTTCCAGAAAGGTTCTCCACTACTTTGCCTAAACTATAAGATCTGATTCCTAATGTGTACCATTTTATGGATAGGAAAGAACTTTTAAGGAATGCCTTAATGAATTCCTTCCAGTGAATTGTGGGCATGCTATACAACCATGTCTTAGCTTTTTCTTTAAGGGAAAAAGGGATAAACCTAAGTTTTATGACATCTTTAGATAACTTCTTAATCTGAATCATTACACACACTTCTTCAAACTCACTAATGAAAATGTAAGCATCCTCAGCGTCAATGCTAGTGAATTTGGGAAGCATGCTACTATAATGAGGTTTTAGTTCAAAGTGTTTACCTATAGCTGAAAGACTAATTCATGATGGCAAAGATGTCCTAGTTGGATAACATATATCCTGAAGAGCTACTGGCGGTGTTTCAGCCATTTCTAATTGTTCTAATCGACCAAATTGATTTCTAATCCAAGTTGGGATGCGCCAAAGAAAGACTTTTTTGTTTTGTTTTTGTTTTTATACTTTTATATTTTCTTTTTTATCTAAGAAAAAATATAAAAGAAAAGAGAAAAGCCCATCTAATAAAGCGAAAAAGCAACCACTCCAATCAAGTCTTAGACCTCTAGGGTAAATCTAATCACTAGACAACTTATAACTGCTCCAAGTAAACTGTAAGATAGCTCTAATTCCAAGCGTGGCTAACCAATTAGCTAGGCCAGAGAATTTTAGGTAGGAGGTATCCGTAAAACGGGCCTAATTAAGTAACCACCTTTAGAACATCTTTCATAGACACCAACTTATTAGCCAAATCAGAAATTAGAGTTACCTTACCATTTGCATGCCTTATTGAGCTTAAAATCCTTAGTGATCAACGTCTAATCATTTTTAGTTAGGGATTGGGTGATGATTTTACAAGAGTTTGATTTTTGAGCCAATCAAGGGTGATGAAATCCCTACCTTATATTGTTTATTGGGTTGTGCCCTTAAATTGATTTAAAAGATGGAGGCAATAGTCATTGTATTCAAGTCAACTTTTGTAAGCCCTAATCTATATGCAAAGCAAAGTTAGAGAGCACGTATCTTCCCTCCAGCAATCACCAACAAGAATTAAGCACGGATGTATGAGCAATATTTCTAAACTATTTTGATTATGGTAAAGAAAACAAAGGTGATTTTTTTTTATTTTTTATTTTTTTAAATTTATTATGGTCGATAGAAAAGGAAAATTTTGTTTTTTTTTTGTTTTCACCTAATACAAAACTATTTCAAAAATGGTAATATGGGAGATTAAAGAGACTCACCTAGGATTAGATTCGTCATCTTCTATTTCTCGTATTCAACCATGTTGGCTTAAACTCATTGCTACTCGTATCCTCACCTTTGCTATCATTTCCACTCCGAGCTATTCCTGCACAAGTAAACAAAAGAGGATCAAGGAATCTTAAAATAATAATTTTAAACTAAAAGTTTCCTGGCAACAACATCAAAAACTTAATGTGTTATTTTATTATATTCTGTAAGTGCACAGCTTTTGTTGTAGCCTTTACAAGTCATCCTCTAGGAAACTTTGTAAAGAAAATTCTATCTTAAGATCTTAGGGTATGAACAAGATTTTGTGTTTGAAGGATGTTAGTTTTTTTATTAATAGACTTAAACTAGGTTACATAGGCTAACTTCACTAGGTTTCTAAACTAGATTTTTTTTATCTAATCTCTTTTATTTACAAGAACCCTAAAAGCATAAGTTGTGTCTCGTGAGAAACTATAACCTATCAATTAGTTAATTCTAGTGTTTCTAATAAATTAATCTAGACTTTTTATTACTAGGGTCTAATCTCCTAAGTATAGGTTATGTCTAATTAAAGTGTATAACCTAGCAAATTATAATTAACCATAGCTTTTATTAATCAACTTCTTTACTTAACCTGAAGGGATCTTTTTATTATTCTAGATTAGTTACCTAGTTTCGTTATCCTAAGCTTCCTAATGTAATTAGCTACTCATGATTAATTAAAGAGAAAAGAAGATAAAAGAAGAATTAAAGAAAAGAGAAGAAAGAGCAAGAAAAATAAGAAAAAGAACAAGAAAATAAAAATTAGAATTAAATAATGTACTAAATTGAAGAAACTAAAAAAAAGAACTTGAACTCCAAAATAGCAAGGAAAAAGAAGAACTTTATTAATTTCTCAATAATTGAATGTGTAAAATACAATGGCCCTAGGCCTCTATTTGTACTATACAAGAATCTCTCATAATTATCGAATTAAAACTTGATCTCCAAGTAATGCTCATAACCGTAGAATTTGACTTGGTCAGCAATTAATTGAATATTTTCATAATACAAACAATAGTATAAAATCTGATTAAATTCGGATTTCTACAAGAATCAAATACTAATGATAGAATTTGAGGAATATGCCAATGTTGATGGATTTGTCTCGTTGAGATAGGCAATTTATATATAAGATATTAGTTTTTGACTTCTAGATTAGGAGAAATTTCCTTTTCTTTGTGGTTGATATTTTTAGTTTGAATTTAGTTTAGATTTTATTTTTCTTGTCCTCCAAGTAATTGAGTATTTTCTTTTCTTTTTGATTCACTACTGTAGATCTAATTGTTACTTGATTGATTCTTCTAGAATATGAGCTTTTTGGCTTCAATGGGCTTCTTTGAGCTTCTCTTTATTCAAAATCAATATTTCTTGAAAATTCATTAAAATATCCGAGTAATAACTAAATATATAAAAAAAAATAAATATGGATAGAAAATAATATAAAATATTTAATTACAAATCCCCTCCCATGCATAGTTTTTGAAGGATTTGTGCAATAAGGAAAGAACTACTAATGTTCCTAAGAAAGTCTTTCTAGTTATTAATATTAGTGACATAATCTAAAACCCATGTCTTTAAAACATAAGAAACCCAGTTATCCTACTATTCATGTGTCATAAGAATGATCTTCGTTGATGAGGAACTTCTAGATTTAGGAGCTAGTGTGAATCTTCTTCCCTATTTAGTTTTTCAAGAGCTAGGGGCATGTGAATTAAAGCCAACTAGATGTGCCTTCCAGTTAGCTGATAGAACTATAAAAATTTCTAAGGGAGAGATAGAGGATGATCTGATCAAGGTAGGGAGTTTATTTTTCCCGTTGATTTCATACTCTTAGAGATGCAACCCATTTTTAATCTCAGAGATCAGACACCTATCATTTTAGGATGACCATTCTTAGCAACATTCAATGCTTTGATCAACTGTAGAACTAGTCAAATGAAGCTATCCTTTGGCAATATGACTATTGATCTCAATATTATTAATTTAGAAAACCAGCCAACTGATTCATCAGATCAATCCCAGAAGTAAACTACGTTCAGGAAAAATAAGTGAAGTATTAGAAGAGGAGAGTGAGTCAGACCTGAGTTTTGATGAGATCTTTAGTGATGAAATCAAAATACTTGAGGAGTTTAAATCAGAACTAGTTTTCATGGGGTCAAACATAAGTCTCTGGTCTTAGGTTTGAAGAACTTTTTGCTGATGAGCTTAGGCTCTTAGAAAATATAGAACAACCAGCTTATCATACCGCAACCATGAATATTGGGTTTGAGAAAATTTTTAAAGAAGAACTGTCTGTGTTAGGATAAACTTTCATTCATGTGAAACATGTGTTAAAATATAAGGCTTGCTTTCTATTTGATCTACACTAGAAATTTAAAATGCATAACCCTTTTTTACCTACCTTCAAATGCTGCAAAAATCTTTAAAAATCTCAGAATGTATAGAACTTAAGCACATCATATAGAACTTAAGAACATCATTAAATTTATCATTCTAGACTTATTTAAAATCTAGGGTGAAATTTTTAACAATAAGGTAGGATTTGATGTAGAACTCAAGTTTTTCATCTTAAAACTTTTATTCTACGTTTTTACTCTTTGTCTTATAATAATAATAAAATAAAAGAATTTATTCTTCTTTCCTTTGAGAGTTACTTATTCTTTTAGAAAAAATGGCAAAAAAAGAAAGCTGAAAAGAAGAAAAAAGAAAAGAAGAAAAAAGAAAAGAAAAAAAAAAAGAAAAAGAAAAAAGTGAAAGAAAAAAAGATTAAAAATGAAAAAAAGAAAATTTTGACTACATCCTCCTAATAGCAAGGTAAGTACAGGTTTTTATCATTTTATCATTGTTCAAGCTCGATCGAATAAATTTAAGTGCATCATTTCCTATCTAATTTTCTTTGTGCATCATATAGTTTGTGCATTGAGGATAACAAAAAATTTAGATGCGGGAGTAGGGACTAGTCATCTTTTCTCTTTATTTTCATCTTCTCTGTTCATTTCATCATTTACTTTATCTTCTTTTCTTTCAAAAAAATTACCACTTGCTAACTTGTTAAAGTCAATTAGTAATTGATTTACTTGATGAAATTTTTAAACTTTCTAATTCTTAGTTAGTTTTATACTCAAGTTAACCTTTTATGATACCTTTAAATAATTTTCTAAAAAAATAATTCTCAAAGTAGTATACTTCACTAAAGTCCAAACTTAGACTTTTAATTGAAGTAATGAAATTTTTGCATGTTTACGATTTTGAATTCTCTGTTGTGGCTTCGGCCATGACGGATCGGGAGAAGATTCAGAATGGCGCAGATCAAGATGTTGTAAGAGCCCCCTTCAATCCTAATGGAGCAGGAACAGTAGCAACTAATGAGGGAGAAGATCAAGGATGGATCAATGTGATTGCTCGTAAGAGGTATAAATAGAAATTTTCTTCAAATTCAAATGATTCTCAATCTTTTATCGAATCTCAGAAGAATCATCAGCATGCATTGAAAAAAGATGGTGGTCGAAATCATTATTCAGAATATAGGATCAAAGCAAACCACACTTTGCACCAGAAACAGAGATCTGCTGAATCTTGGAAATTTAAATCTGTTGGATCTACATCATGGAAGGATGTTTGCACTATGGGCAGAGTAATTAATCAAAATTGTTCTTTAGAATATTATCCTCCTTCTATCGATAGCAAAGGTATGCAATATGTTTCTATTCCTAGATCAGAAATTCTTCTTAATGTTGAGAAATGGAATAACACTTTAATTGGATATGTGCTTCCGTTTGTCGAAATTAACGTCATCGAGCTGTATTGTGGGACCTATAGGCAATTTTATACGCCTACAGTATCCTGTAGCTCATCGCAATACCATGCGGCTCACAACCTAACTCGGACATCTATGCAGAATTATGATGCGAAGCATAGGTACTCGTAGTATCTTGCGGTGCATCGTAATCTCGTGCGGTTCATAACCTATCTCAGCCATCCACGCAGACTTTTAACATTGACTTATGCAACTCGATAGTTGTCGCCCCTACGTCGTGATAGTTCGACACGTGTCCACGCACACCCGAGGATTCGTGCATGCCTAAACCCAACACATACACCACCATGGCCACACAAGTGTATATATGTGTAGTCCTATCCTTTGTGTTCATGACCAAACATGCATGGAAGATCATTACTTGCAAACAACTCCAGATCAGTCGACTGATATCCCATCAATCGACCTGCGCGAACGTGCACAAACATGCAAAAGATCAAGCTTTGATTGGTTGACCGATAATTTATCAACCGACCATCCCGAGGAAAATTATATAATCATCAGAGTCAAATTAGTTGGCTGATTCATGTGGTCAGTCGACCGATCAGAGTATAGAAACACAATCGTCAGTTTTCATGAAGTTAAACGACTTTCTCGAAAAGGACTCTATAAACATCATCATGGGATATGAAAACATGTTTAAATCTTGTATTTAACGAAGTGGGGGTTTGGCCAAACAAGTATGTGTCAACAAAACATGGATTTTTTTGGGATTTAAACTCCCTAAACATCACTAAACAGGTTTTTTGTTGATTAATTAGGGTTTTAATCCTAATCAGTTCATCAATTATCAATTAATTATGGTTCTAATCATTAATATTTTGTCTTTTCTTTATTTAGTGTTCGGATCTACAGATCTATTCAACAAATTTAGGGTTTAAACCATCAAAACAAAAAGGAAAAACTAAGGGGATAGGTTTGGAGAAGATGAACATGCCTTAGAATTTTGTTTGGATCTCTTAAACGTGGAAAAAGCTCGATCCTCCTTCACGAAAGTTGTACATCTCGCCCTCCTCTATGGGTTTGCTTCGCAAAAATTCTCTAAAGGAACAATATTTGATAATTAGGGTTTGAGAGGAGGTGGCTGCTGATCAGGACGTGAGAGATGAAGAAGAAGAAAGCAAAATTTGGGTTTTAATATTATAGGATCGACCAGACCCGAAACCTAGCTCCTGAAGAGCTATCAGTCGACCGATCCTTCTGATCGGTCGACTGACCAGAATATGGATCCAGCAGGGTAAGTACAGAATCTATGGTAAGTTAGATAGAGCTCTGGGCAATTCCACATTGATTGATAAATTTCCTCATGCTTTTATAGAATATAAAAGTACATCCTCTAGTGATCACACCCCTGCTATTGTTCATCTTGTGGCCTGCACAAATTCAGATCCGAAGCCTTTCAGGTTCTTTAATTACTGGGTACAATGCCAAGGATATGACGAAGTGATCAAAGTGGTCTAGAAAAGTCATTTTTATGGACTAAAGAATCTTAAAAGTACATCCTCTAGTGATCACACCCCTGCTATTGTTCATTTTGTGGCCTGCTATGTTCATTTTTGTTAAAAAGCTTAAAAATCTTAAATTAGCTCTCAAGCAATGGACTAAAGAATCTTTTTCTTCAACAAGGGCTAATATTATTAAATTATCCAAACAGCTAGAGACCTTACAGAATAATTTAAATCATGATATGGGAAATGAAGAACTGCAGGCTTCAGAATCTATAGTATCATATGAGCTTAGTGGTTGGCTTGATAAGGAAGAAAATGAGTTGAGACAAAAAAGTAGACAATTATGGCTTCAACAAGGAGATAGAAACACAAAATTCTTTTATAATGCAATCAAACACAGGATTTCTTCAAACAATATCAGGAATCTTATTGATAAAGACGGGTCTCCTATTTCTTCTTTTGACAAGTTGAAGTTGATTGCTCCTAGATTTTATGAGGATCTTTTCAATCAAACTACATACTGGAATGTGTTTCCTAAAGTCACAGTGAAGAAAATCCTTACCTCCTGAAGGCTTAACGCAATGGTTAGTAAATGGAATATCCAATAACAAGAAGAGATTAAATGATGGCTCTTTCCAAAATGAATCGCGGACAAGGCTCAGGACGCCAGAGTGTTTTTAACAACCGCTTATTTTTATCAACACAATTGGAGTTTTGATAAAGGATGATGTGCGTATTAGCCTGTCCAAATCTTTTTCTCTTCAGGTAAGATTCTAAAACAGATAAATCACACTTTTCTCATCTAGTACAAATCAAAGAAGCCACGTCCATATCAATTTTGAATTATAGACCTATATCTTGTTGGCAATGTAATTTACAAAATTATTACAAAGATCTTAAGCAACAGATTGAAGTTGGTGTGGGTGAGTTTGATTTTTCAAAATCACAAGTGCTTTGTTCTGTCAAGTAGACAAATTGGTAGAATGTTTCTCTATTGGGCACATGAGTTGCTTAAGATTTCTGCTAGGAGGACATGGTATAAAGAGGCTTGTTTCAAAATTTAAGACTTTAGCATAAAAAGCATAATCGATCAAGTATAAATAAGGTGAGATCTTGGTATAGCCTATATTATCCGACACTGGTTCATGGGTTTTCCGCAGCTATATGGATCAAACTGGATTGCAAAGAATGCCCTTCTCTACAACTCCTCCTATTTTTTCAGTCGCTTGTAAATGGGCTCTTCAAACATGGTTTTTTTCAAAAGCAGGATAGGTAGTTAGACAGGGGGATCCTCACCTATCCCATATATGCTTTGTTTTGGTGATAGGAATTTTGGTCTATTAGTCATGGAGCTATTAATTGCTAGCACTTGGATTTCAGGGATTAAAGGGTCAGAATATTAAGCAGGAATGCAGACATCTAACAAGTGTCTCAGGACAATTTTATTTGCGGAATGA
>NC_033798.1:60423056-60423480 GCF_001876935.1 Asparagus officinalis | reverse complement strand
AAAGGTGTAGTTTTTAAGTAGTAAGGAGAATCCAACCTCTTTTCATGACGAATAGCATATGTATTTATAGAGGATGCCATGGGATGAATCGACATCTAGTGAGAATGCAGTTTATGATGATGGCATGTGGTGAGCTGGAGGATGAGTCACCCTCTGCTTGATACGTGTCGATTGGTGAGTGACGTGGAGTCACTTCTGTGGCATGGGGAATCAGCAACTGTTGAGGCTTGTCGGCGGGTGACATGGAGTTATAATGATGATCATAAACTATTAAAATTATTCTAAGAAATAATATTCTGAGTCGCCCTTGGGAAATAAATTGTTGATCGATGGGTAATCATCTTTTACTCGACTTAGTCCGCCCTTCGAGTCGTCTTGGAATGAAGTCGACTCGACCGAACCTGCTCTCGGGATAGCATATTTG
>NC_033798.1:60421313-60422056 GCF_001876935.1 Asparagus officinalis | reverse complement strand
CGTCGCTGTCGTCCTCTGCTGATCGCTATCTCTCCCGCGCCATCTACAAGAACCTGTGGGCGGCGGAGGACAAGAGGAGGCCGCGTGCTGATTTCTTGGAGTGGGTTCAGAACGACATCACCGCTGAAATGAGGGCTTCCACCGTCGACTGGGTGGCTCATCTCTTGGAGGAGCTCCGCGTCGACTCGCCGGAGACGCTGTATCTCGCCGTCAATTACATGGATCGCTGCCTCTCGCGCAGGGACCTCGACCGCCACTGGCTCCACGCCTTCGCCGCCGCCGCCATCGTTGTTGAAGAGCGCGGCGCACCCCAACCCCGAATTAAATTGAACCAAGCAAGCTAGAGAATTATGCGAGAAGATCGACGACGAAGAGAGACAGACGGTACCGCCGCCAAATAATTGGGCGCTGTGGAAAACTTGGTCTTTTAAACCCTTGCGATCCACCGACATCATCAGCGGCGACGATTCTTCCCCAAACCTAGGATCCACCGACCACATTAGATCATCACTATCACGCGTTAATTTTAATTCGAGTAAATCCCCTAGGTTTGCGCGTGTTGCAAAGAACCCCCTCCAGTTTTGACGATTTATAATAATAATAATAATAATAATAATAATAATAATAATAATAATAAACCCCTCAAGTAGGTGATGTCTCACAAAATCCCGTAGTAATCTTTCTGCTTTTCTAAGGAAACCCATCCGACGTTCTTACGTAAAATGACCCGAACTATCCTTTTA
>NC_033798.1:60418693-60420313 GCF_001876935.1 Asparagus officinalis | reverse complement strand
CCAAAAGAGAGAAGATTAAACAGGCGGTGCGCATTAAAATAGAGATAAGCATTAATACGTAAAGTCTGATAGCTATCACATAGCGTATAATTGATAAACTATATGATACGTAGCATCTAACAGCGTTGTTGTTAAAACTTGTTGGTCTGCCAGCCACAGCTGTTGGTTAAACCACGCCTGGATCAAGTTAACATAGGTGTGATTGTTGTTAAAACCACACTGGATCACTTACATAAGTGTGATGTATCGTGCTAAATTCTTGCATTCTTCACCAAGAGTTACAACATGTTTGGACCAAGAAGAAGTTAACTAAGTGTTTGCCAAAATGAGTCGTAAGGCATGTCTTGCCATAGAGAGTTAACCATGATTGAGGGCAAGCAATAGTTTAATCAATGTGTATCGCCACAAGAAGTTAGACACTAGTTAGGCCAATAAGAGTTAACGAAATTAGGGCCGATAAGAGTTAACATGTTAAAATAATTTGTTTATACGGGCTTTTATGGGCTAAATTTGTTAAGCAAATTAGCAAATGTTAAACTATTTGTGTAACAAATTTAGCAATGTTAACTCTTATAGGGCTAATTATGTTAACTAAATTAGTGCATGGTTAATTGAACAAATTAGGCATGTTAACTAAATCTTACGATGTTTAACTATGTCCATGTTATACGCTCTTATGGGCGCTAATTTGTTAACAAAATCTACATGTTAAAACTATTTGGTTAAGGCCAAATTACATTGTTAACCATGCTTATGGCTTAATTTATGTTTTAACACTTGTCACATGTTAAGCATCTTATGGGCTAATTTGCGTTAAGGCTCTTATAGGGCTGCCTCAATAATATATTACGCAATGTTAATAATTTTTAACAAATTACATGTTAAAATGAGAACTAGTAGTTACGAGCGCAATACAGCGGGTTAACATGTAATTTGTTAAGCAAATAGTTAAGCAGATTGTTAATCTTGTTGAACTAAATTAGCCATACAGAAGTTAACTCAAATTAGCGCAATAAGAGCGTTAAGCATGTAATTTGTTTAGTAATTTGTTAACATGTTAACTTTAATTTGTTAACAGTTTACTGAATATAATTATCAATTTACCAATTAGAGTAAATTAATAAATTGATAATTATATTCAGTAAACTGATAATTTGTTAACTCTTATGGCTAATTTGTTAACTATTGATAATTATATTCAGTAAACTAATAAGAGTTAACATGTAATTGGTAAATTGATAATTATATTCAGTAAACTATTAACAAATTAAAGTTAACATGTTAACAAATTACATGTTAACTCTTATGGCTAATTTGTTAACTCTTATGACTAATTTGTTAACAAATTACATGTTAACTATTTGTTAACAAATTACATGTTAACTCTTATGGCTAACTATAGTTCTCATTTAACATGTAATTTGTTAACAAATTATTAACATGTAATAATTTATGAGGAGCCATAAGAGTTAACAAATTAGCCATAAGAGTTAACATGTAATTTGTTAACAAATTAGCCATAAGAGTTAACATGTAATTTGTTAACAAATAGTTAACAAATTAGCCATAAGAGTTAACATGTAATAGTTAACATGTAATTTGTTAACATGTAATTTGTTA
>NC_033798.1:60416730-60417693 GCF_001876935.1 Asparagus officinalis | reverse complement strand
AAATAAAAATGGTAGTTTGATATTTAGGAATTTACAACATGTGCGTGGATGTCTCAACCATCCCATAAGTTCATATTGTAAATAGCTAACTATCAACTCCAACTATAACTTGGAGCAAAATCTCCATTTCAAACTATCTCAAAAATATCCTATCAAATGTCAGAATACTTGTTCAACTCATGAACTTCCTCTACCATATGTTAGTTTAGGCAAAATTCGCTGAATGTCCAACACATGGACTGCATGAAACCAATGTCCAACACATGGACTGCACATAGGGTAGGTCCAACACATGGACTATAAATAACGTAGGTCTAACATATGGCCCGCAAAGCTACATGTCCAACACATGGACTGAAATGAGCAAATATCCCACACATGAACTATATGATCGAGGTCCAACACATGGGCCGTAATAGATAGGCGTCCAACACATGAACTACAATGGATTTCAAATTAAAAACATCTATATACTATTCACTCTCATATCTCGGTGAAATAAACAAAGCCTCCTGTTTGTAGTCAACTCGTGAACACAATTCTCTGTGCTTAACAATACCAAATAATCTAGAAATCTAGCCAACCACACGACGTATGCATAAAAAAAACAGGGCAGAAAACTGACTCGTGGTCGACCGTCACGCCCAGCGTGATCGACCGTACTAAAAACAGAAACTCATTGTGTTTCTGTGCTCCCCAGCAGTCGACCGTCGCGCCATGCACGGTCGACCACGATCGATGGTTGACCATCGCGCCCAGCGTGGTCGACCGCGATTAAGACAGAAACTAAAATCCGATCTGTGCACGATACGCAGTCGACCGTCGCGTCACCCGCGGTCGACCGCGAAGCAGAAAAAATCCTATTTTTAGGTTTTTGTTCTAACTGATATCGATCTCGATCTTCATGTGGTGTTTATATGTACTAGCAACCCTATGCATGTGATTTAATATATCTGGAACATG
>NC_033798.1:60413559-60415730 GCF_001876935.1 Asparagus officinalis | reverse complement strand
TTTTTTAGCTAGAATATCTATAATTTCTGGTGTTATTTCACTATCTTTTTTAAATCCTGATATATCTATTAGGGGTTTAATATTAGTTTATTCTAATTTTCTTTGACAAACTTTAGTTTTTTCTAATAGTCTTAATGATGGTATAACCTCATTAATCTTAGATAACAATTTATCTAAAGCATCTTCAATTCTAATTAGTTGTTCTCCTAATGTTTTAAGGTGAATATTAGTATAATTATTTTGTTTAATAATTTTACTTAGTTCTTTCATATGATCCTCATTAAATTCATTTGGTTTTATAAAAGCAACAACCTCTATAGTAGAGGGATGAACATCTTTTAGATGTAACAGATCAATTGGAGGATTAACTGACCTAATAATTTTACCCGTAGCGGATTTTCATTGTTTTAAATGGTCTTCTAAAACTCCTATTTGAGTTTCTTGTTTACAAATATACTGTTTTAAAACTTATGGAATAAAAAACTTAAATTCTTGTTTTAATTTAAGTTCTTAATAATACTTGTTTACCCAGTTTAACTAGTCTTTTTTTGAAATTTTTTTAAAAAACCACGTTCAAAATTCTTTATGTTTATCTTGGTAAAATTCTTTATTTAGAATTTCCCTTTCTAAACTTCCTTTTTCAAAATTCATTATTTCATACGAAAGGTCATCTCCGTATTTGGAGGAGAAATTTTATCCTTATATAAAGGATGATGAATATTATTATCAGATATATTTATCCATTGAACAGAACTGGTTCTATAAGATCCAGATCGAGATAATGAATTTCTAGCAGATGTTGCCACGTTAGATATTCTGACAGTTCTAGATGGATTGAATGTTATTTTAACTTCTCCATCTGTTGTTTGCACAATTTGATCAATATCTTGATTAATAATAGGTAAAGGTTGTACAGGGTTGGGTATAACCCAATTTTCAGGGAAGTTTATTTCATCCCATTTTATCTGTCTATTAACAGCAATATTTGAAGATAAAATATTTGTTTCAACCAGTACTATTTTTTCTAGTTTAGAGTGGATTTTAGCCTTAGGGGCTAAAAGTATTTAATTCTTTATAATGGAGTCTATAAATTATAGCAATAGTTTCGGATCCAGGTATATAATTATATCCATGAGTCTTTATATTAAAACTTATTGCATCCAGAATATTTGGATCAGTTAAAGATAAACTTAAATTTGGATAAACATTAAAATAGGCTGGTTCGTTACACAAACTAGTTTCCATTATACCCATTAAAGATTGGGTCCAATTTAAACATCTTGAGTCTCTAAGACAGACTAATAAAGATGCGTTCAGGCCTGATAAAGTCAAAGTTCTAAAAGAATTTTGTATTAACCCAACATGTATATATTTATACTTATCCAAATATGGATTAACATCTGCAACTCCTAGCAGTTGAATAGTTTGTTCTTCCCTATCGACTGTAGTAGTCATTTCTAGGGTTTTAATATTAATTAAAGACATAGTCTAAAAATCCAATTTTATAGATATCTCTATTAGGAACATCGGGTATAGTCCACTTATTAAGTGATTCTATGTCAGTCTCATATTCAGTTAACTGAGCATTTTTTACTTTTTTCATTCCAGTATAACTGCATTTTTGACCCGAACTTTCTACGATGTCTGACATATTTTTTCTTACAGAGTTATCTTCTGATTATTTAACTAGTAAGGATGAAGAATTTCTATTTTTCTTTTTATTCTCTATAAAACAACCAAGCAGAAAGCTTACACGTCTATCAACGACTTACACTACCCTAAACAGTCATCCCAACAACAACAGGCTTTACACTGCGCGACTTAGATGACGTCTCATAAGCATGCAAACTAAGTTCTTAAACAGAGAATGAAAAGAACATATAAAAATTCTACATTCTTACAAGTAAACAATCAAAAAGATAATCTGTAAGAGCAAACTTAAGTAGACATGAAGTAGTTTAACATGGCTCTGATACCAAAAATGAAAAGCGGAAATAAAATAAACACTTACAGAATACGCCGGCCGATTTTTAAAACAAAGTCTTTATTATGATCTTCAATAGTTTAGAAGAACTTAGATACACACTATTTTTACAGGGGAATAACTTACAAGCTCACAATATTCTCACAAGTTTTTTTTTCTCACTCTCCAAGCTTACATAACTCTCAGA
>NC_033798.1:60410199-60412559 GCF_001876935.1 Asparagus officinalis | reverse complement strand
GCTCTTTTCTCTTCCGAGACTGGCTGCCTTCATGAGTCCCTTCAGTTCCACTGGATGGAACTGATGGTGCAGTTGGTGGCAGAGGTGGCAGAGGTGCAGCATGTAAACCAGCAGTGGCCTCTTCATTTTCACTGGATGGAACTGATGGTGTTGAGCAGCTTGAGCTTGAATAGCCCACAGTACCACTTTGTGACATAAAAGAATCCATTGCCTACAATGGAACAAGAATAAAATATCAATTACAAAATTCACAAAATAGAAAACTGATTTCACACAGTATCAATGTATTCTAGTAGATATCACCTGGTAAAGTATCTGCAACTTCTTAAAAACGAACTTTTATCAAAGACCAGACAACTGACACTAACTTCTTAAAAAGTTAATCATGTATTCTAGTAGATATCACCAGGAGATTATCACATTGGTAGATGTTTGAGACCATGACCATCTTTTAACAGAATTATATTTAGGTACAAGCCAAATAATCACAAGCAATTTTTTCATTAAAACAGGAAAGAAAAAGAAACCGCGTCTAGAACACAATTTAAACTGCAAATATGACCAGTTTTAACGCGAAAATGCTATACTGCCAAAATAGACCAATTATACACATGAATACAAAAAGAATAGAAAGAAAAACAAGTTGCTAAGAAGTCAAAGTATATTGTTCCATTGAATATTGTCTTTCTTTATTATTTCAACTAACACTTTATTATTTTAAGCTACCATTTTAACTATGTTTAGTATGTTGCTCAAGTCACCTGAATCCAAGATTTTTAAATAGAACAGTTATAAGATCTTCAATGTAAACCTAAACTTAAATCTAAGCTAAAAAGTAAACAAAATTGAAACCTATCTTTCAAGAAAACTTTAATTGACCAAAAACAATAATTAAATCTATCAAAATCCTAACTTTTACCAAACAAAGTAAACTTAATTTTAAGAATCACCAAAGAAAACACCAAAACCTGTAAAAACCCACAGAGATCAAGAGCAGTCTACTCATCAAAGGCATCACCAGCGCAATGCATCAACTAAACCCTTAGAAAACCATCATTTTCACCAAACAATCCCACATCCACCCGAAACTACACGAATCCTAGCCTCAAACCCCTAATTTTCTCAGATCTCGACTAAAATAGGCTAAAAACAGTAGAAATCAAGGCAAACAGGACAAAAGACCTAGATTCAGGTGACAAGAAAGAGAAAAATGTGATGTGAGGATATATATATATATTATATATTAAATAATTTAATATAATATAAGTTGGTAGGTACGATATACCACGGTAGAAGAAAAATGTGTACCACCTACCGTACCGTATTTTGAAGCTGGTACTGTATACTATACTGTGTACCGTGTACCGATTTGATGGTATACCAATGTATTTTGTACGGTTGGTACATGAATTGGTTGGAATGGAATTGTGTACCATTTCCAGCCCTATACAATACACATTAGTACATGTCCAATAAGTGAAAAGTAATACAAAAGTAAATATAAAATAACTCCTACTATGATTGTCACAGGAGCTAATCTTCTTCATTGGGGCATGCGATCCCCTTGTCCTTATTAACTGTACGACTTGTGAATAGATGCAGAAATAATAGGGGTGAGCCTAAGACCCAATAGACAACCATAAAATTTTCAAGTATAATATAAAGGGATAAAAGAAAGGAAATATATATAAGGCATTTGAATTTGAATAGATCTCAGTGATAAGCTACTAATACTCATATCATGATCATTGATTGAAATAAAATAACAGATGTCAATATGAATACTTGACTTCTAATATTCAGAATTTCAACTTGTAGGAAATTCTTATTTTGTCCTCACACTGGACATGTCCCCACTAGGTTGCACCTTCATTTCCACCCGTCAGTGAAGCTTACTTCACGTAGAGCATAATCCATAAATATAGAGTATTGATAAACTATTAAATGAAAGAATACTATAATTCTCAATAATGGAATTATTGAAGCAAGTCAAAATTCCCATAATATAATCATTTAGAGAATATCAATGATATAATATCGAAATGAACAAACAGCTAGATAGCAATAGTTAAACAATCAATAAATAGCCCATGGAGGCATTGATTCAAATATGAATATTATGAAAGCAATAAGATACACAACTGAGCATCAAACATCAACTTGTAGGAATTTCAAGGAAGTAATCAATCGAACTCTCAAAAATTGAGAGGAAACAACGAAAGGTTACCTACCGTTCATGTCGAGTTCCTCTGTTTTGACAAACGAATCCAAAGTTCTTACTCCTGTATACACACACATACACGCACACACACAGAT
Organism: Asparagus officinalis; assembly: GCF_001876935.1. Lineage (NCBI taxonomy): Eukaryota > Viridiplantae > Streptophyta > Magnoliopsida > Asparagales > Asparagaceae > Asparagus > Asparagus officinalis. The sequence goes on along the minus strand of NC_033798.1, from coordinate 60,410,243 downwards.
ATATATATGTGTGTGTGTGTGTGTGTGTGTGTGTATATATATAT
>NC_033798.1:60377486-60409199 GCF_001876935.1 Asparagus officinalis | reverse complement strand
AAATCGTGCCAACACACGATAGGTTGCTCCGACTTTCAAACGGACGAGCTGTACTATCATGCTGGGGGTTTGAGCAAAATCAGAAAGAGAAGTCCTCGAATGCTAGAAACTCAGTGCCCTTGTTCAAAGCTCATTCGGGCGGTACTGTCTGAGTGCAACTGCATCAAGGCAGTCACCGAGAGAGTTTCGGTGTTCGAAAGGCTTAGTATCAAAGCGCCAAAACCAAGGCATAGGCGTTTCCGGCAAAGAAGAATGGTGGTTGAAGATGGAGAATTTCCGAGGGTCACCACCAATATGACCAACAAAAGGGCATCGACAAGGGATAATCCCGAGTCAATTCCGCCGATACCCTAGTATCTAACTCGTCTGAGGTCTGGAGCCATCATACGAGGAACTTATGGTAGGGTTCGGACAAGGTCACCATCAGAAGATGAAGAATCGGATTCCTGCTCTGCTGTCGCATCAGACAATACGGTGTCCAGCGAAGGACAACCCCGCGAGTCATTCATGATAAAGCGCGGAACAAGTGGCCAAGATGCTTGAAGACGCCTTAGTTAAGCAACAGGAAACCTTCAGGTTCGAAATGCAGATGGCCATGCAGAACATGAGAGAAATGCATGACCAACAAATCCAAGCATTGACGAACCAGCAAGGCGAGCCAAGTCGTCATAACCAGGTTAATCTGGAAGATGAGGACACAAATGCGAATGAGACGCATAATGCCAATAATCCTCCCGTCAATGCAGGGGGTGGTAACGAGAATGCTAGCAAAAACACAGGTGAAAACTTGAAGATCAAGAACATCGAGAGCAAAATCAATACATTGATTTCCGCTCAAGAGACGAAGAAAACAGGCATTCCTTGTCCATACCCAAGAGAATGGGAATCGATCCCATATCCGGCGAAGTTCAATCTAATTAACTTCACGCCGTTTGATGGAAAGGGTTTGCCCACTCAGCATGTGATTTATTTCAAATCACACCTGGGGGTAATCTCTGGCAATGAGCCTCTCATGGTGCGGTCATTCGTCGGCACTCTTCGCGGAGCCGCCTTCGATTGGTATCGCCGCCTCAAGCCAGGTAGCATAAATAGCTGGGACGACATGGAAACCAAATTCCTCGCCAACTTCTTCGACAACGACACAGAGATATCCATTGGGTCGTTGCTGGATGAGAAACAAAAAGACGGAGAATTGGTGGACACCTTCGTCAAGAGGTTCCGGAACAAGGCGATGAACTGTCGGGACCCGATCACCGAGGAATTCATCCTCCAGACTTGCCACAACAACCTCGCACTGGACGTGTTGGAAGCAATGGGGACAGCACCGTCCAAAACATGGAAGGATCTGAAGGTCCGAGGATTAAACTGCCACCTATTAAAAATCAGGAAGAAGCTAACAGGAGCTCAGACCCAAAATATTGTGGGTACCACAGGAGGGTTCTTCATTCCACTGAGGCTTGCAACATTCTCAAAAATACAATACAGGCCTTAGTTGAAGCCGGCGTCCCAATAGCAGGACAAACCGAATGAGAATGACCATCAACACTCCGAAGAGTATATGAGTATAAACTGCTTCTCAATCCTCCGACCGGTATAAGAGGTTAAACTGCTCCCTGATACTCCAATAGGTATATGAGTCTAAACTATTTCCTACCATTGGGGAAGTTCCTGGAGAGTTTTTTTTTATATTCTTAAGGATAACCTGGTCATGTAACTGATTATAATGTCGAACCCAGTTTTGCAAGGAAAGCTGGGGGTGAATAATGGGAAGTTCCCGGAAGGATATTACGTGTAGTATTCTTAGGGATAACCCAGTCACTGTAGAAGTGATGAATAAAAAATTCACGTTCAAACTCTAAATGTCGGAATGTTTCCTCTTATTATTGTCAAATTCTCTAACTCTTATGAGTTATTTTTGAGACGAGATTCAAATCCCGTCACTTCGGATCGCTCTCGCAACTGAGATGACGACAGAAGAACAGCATCAAAAACGTCTCGAAGAACTCGAGAGGTTGGATGAAAAGCGCTTGGGAGCTCAACGACAAATTGAGTTTTATCAAGCCCGAATATCCAGGGCTTTTAACAAAAGAGTCCGACAGAGAAGCTTCAAGGAAGGAGATCTGGTCCTCGCTGCTCGCCGACCGATAATCCTCAATTCCAAGAAGAAAGGTAAATTCGAACCCAAATGGGAAGGCCCGTTTGTGATAGACATAGTCTACTCAAACGGCGCATATCGCCTAATTACTCCAGAGGGCGCCAGGCAATTAATACCAATAAATGGGAAGTTCCTGAAAAAGTACTATTCTTAGTACCTTCAGGATAACTCATTTATCGGGAAGTTCCTTGAAGAATATTACACTTAATATTCTAGAGGATAACCCAAAATCATTTTCACCACCAAAATCCCTCACTGATCAATTTCAATTGACAGTGAGTCCACCAAAGATGTTTTTCTGGCCCTCTTGATTCTTTCCATGAACAAGAGGTCCACTTTCAGTTCGTAGTCCCCTTTCGATAAACAAAAGAACTCCTTCCCTTTTTCTCTTTGGTTAAACCTTTTTCATGGTTATAACCGGAGTTGAAAATTTCACTTCGATAAACGAAGAACTCATCTTCAGATTAGATAACCAGTCCTATAAAAGGTAACTTTATCTACATCTTCCAGACTCTCGGAGTGGACACCCCACTTCTAGTTTCTTCTTCGCTGGAAATAGAATATAAAATTCTTCCTTTCCAGAATCAAGGAATAGAATATAAAATTCTTCCTTCCTTGTATTCGGGTTCGCCTTCACCCTAAAAGAAGACCGGGAAATAGAATATAAAATTCTTCCTTTCCCGCACCAACCTTTTCTAAGAATCTATCAATCTAGGATTCATCCTAGGAAGTTTATCCCGAATCCTAAGCAGGGATAAGTCTGCGCCTAACACGCGCTGCCGGTTTAGTCTTTTTCCGCACAAAAAGACACCAGAGTCTGATTCTGGGGTATTTTATCCTGAAACCTAAGCAAGGATAAGTCTGCGCTTAACCTGCGCTGCCGGTTAGTTCTTAACCGTTAAAAAGAACACCCGTCCACATATTCAACATTGTGGCAGGTCGTCATTAATAACACCAAAATCCATGCCTTACACGCATGGGGAATTTCATCCTGAATCCTAAGAAAGGATATGCCGACGCCTAACACGCGTCGCCGGTTTAGTCTTTCGCCGTAGAAAAAGACACCAGAAGACCAGTCTGGGGTATTTTATCCCGAAACCTAAGTAGGGATAAAGTCAACACCTAACACGTGTTGCCGGGTAGCCTATTCCCGTAACAATGGCGAAGTCTATGTATTCGACATCATAGCACGAAGTCTAAGAGAATTCATTCTCTTAGCACAACGTTACATGCGAACGGAGTTAGACAATCCGCATGCTAGCCCGACTCAAACGGTAGTCGGTAAAGGCTAATCAAACCCGTTGAAGGCTGGGGGTTAGCCAAAAATCCTAAAGTCAACACCTAACACGTGTCGCCGGGTAGCCTATTCCCGTAACAATGGCGAAGTCTATGTATTCGACATCATAGCACGAAGTCTAAGGGAGTTCATTCCCTTAGCACAACGTTACATGCGGAACGGATTCCGACAATCCGCATGCTAGCCCGACTCAAACGGTAGTCGGTAAAGGCTAATCAAACCCGTTGAAGGCTGGGGGTTAGCCAAAAATCCTAAAGTCAACACCTAACACGTGTCGCCGGGTAGCCTATTCCCGTAACAATGGCGAAGTCTATGTATTCGACATCATAGCACGAAGTCTAAGGGAGTTCATTCCCTTAGCACAACGTTACATGCGGAACGGATTCCGATAATCCGCATGCTAGCCCGACTCAAACGGTAGTCGGTAAAGGCTAATCAAACCCGTTGAAGGCTGGGGGTTTGCCAAAAATCCTATGAGTATTATGGTCAATCATTTCAAACGGAATGAGGAATCATAATAAAGATAAAGACAAAAATCAGGTCCACTAAAGAGAATCAAATGTCAAGGTTTTCAGCAAATAAAATCATACATCAAGCCCATGGCTAAGAATCTGCTGACTGAATTCAGATAACTTCTCGTCATAAGAGCGTCTAAGCTCCTCCTGCAACTCAGCTCTGACAGACTCTTCGTTCGCGGCTAAAGTCCTCACAGCAACCTCCTCTGTCTCAGCCAGTGTCTGCTTCAAGGACTTCAGCTCATCAGATAAAGCAGCATTTGCTTGCTGATTCTGCATCTTTGTGTCTTCCTTCTCACGGAGTTCTCGTCGGAGCTGATCTATCTGAGAATCAAGCTCCTCAAGGGAAGATGATCTAGTGGCAAGATCAGCCTCAACTCGATCTATGCGGCCCTGTAAATGGAGATTCAACGCCGACGACCGATGGTCGGTTCTATGTTGAAATAACCAACTCGAGCTAAAAAGTCAGAAAATCGAAAATCGACTTCAAATTCAAAATTCTAACAGACGGTCAGACAATAAATGCAGCACCGGAACCCCTACAGGCATTCTACAAAGCACTGAATGGCCTGAAGGATTGAAGGAATACAGAACAAAAGTCATTCCAAAGTCCCGTTATTCCGACTAAAGGTTGGGACAATCACATCCAAAGTATTCCAGACTCTTCTATAAAAGAATGAGACTAAAATACTTTGGAGGGGGTATCTGTAGGCGTATAAAATTGCCTATAGGTCCCGTTACACAGCTCGACGATGCCGATTCGACAGAACGAAAATCTAAGTCACAGGAGCTTGATTAATGTCAACAAACACATGAAGTGGGTTGACGAACTATGTGAAGCAACGGAGTTTCGGAATAATGAGGATACGAACGGATCGGGAGCCCCGTGTCACTTACAAAAGACGAAATACCCTTCGTGTCTCATTTATTCTACAGATGATCTAATCATTGGATCTTATAGAACTCCTCATCGTATTTCCAACGCACTTTGAATCGCTTAAATCCGAGTTCGGATGAAAAAGTTATGGCGAAAATGGACAAGTGTGCAAAACAAAATGTCTCAGCCCGAGCCGAGACACCCAAAGGTGTCTCGAAACTTGTGGAGCTGTTTTGACCATGATCCCATTTGAATATGAAGAAACTCAAAACAGGAAAGTTGTAGATATTTTTGTCAACTTTCCAACCCATCTAGAATCAGGTCATTTAGAGGTCATATGAGGACGTTATGCCTAAAATAGCACCAAGACACCCGGAGGTGTCTCGGACCTGGCCGAGACACCCAAAGGTGTCTCGGAACTTGTGAAGCTATTTTGACCATGATCCCGTTTGCATATATGAAGAAACTCAAAACAGAAAAGTTGTAGATATTTTTGTCAACTTTCCAACCCATCTGGAATCAGGTTATTTGGAGGTCATATGAGGAAGTTATGTCTAAAATAGAGCCGAGACACCCAGAGGTGTCTCGGACCTGGCCGAGACACCCAAAGGTGTCTCGGAACTTGTGGAGCTATTTTGATCATGATCCTGTTAGAATATGAAGAAACTCAAAACATAAAAGTTGTAGATCTCTTTGTCAGATTTCCAATGTATCTTGGATCAGATCATTTGGAGATCATACGAGAAAGTTATGTTCAAAATACCCGAGACACTCACAAGTGTCTCGGCCTGGCCGAGCCACCTGGCCGAGCCAGCTCGGATCTGGGCCCTGATCTGGGCCCAGATCCGCTTTCAATGCCTATAAATAGAGGGCTGTAGGCTCATTTTTGAAAGGTTGGATTTTTTGGAGGCGAAGCCCTGCTGGATTGAAGACTCAGATCTAAAAAAGATTCAAACTTTAGGACTTCGAGGACTTGCTCATCCAGATCTGGTGCTTGGCGATCGTCAACGCCAAATAAGGCAAGAGTTCGAGAGGACCGGATCTCAGATCTACGTAGGCACACTCCGGATCAAAGATTGGTCTTTGATCCCGAGATTTGGGCGATTGTTTCCTTGGTGAACCAATCCCCCCCGGCTATTATTTCATTGGTGAAATAATACCCGTTGTACTGCGTAGATCCGACCGGATCTAGATCTCGCGGTGGTCCACGGATAAACCCCGGCGCAGGCAAAGAACCCACAAAGCGAGCGACCGCAAAACAGGAGCTCGTGATTTGTTCGACACAAAAGGAGAAAGTTGTAATCTTTGTTTATTTTTCTTTGATTTTCATTGTAACCGGATCTTTTGTAACTCAAAAAGCTGTTATTTAAGATGACAATGGAATCAATTACAAAGAAAGACACGATTTTTCCCGCGAACACCCGCAAAATGTGATCAGCCCATGTATCAATCCATGTGTCAAGGCTTGATTGGTTGGCGTTTTTTGTTTTACTCCTAATTTTTAAATGATATTTTGGGAGATAAATACTAGGAATTAATTTATAATTTTTATAGCAATAATTTTTATTTTTTCACCTCTATAAATAGAGATAAGTCTTGTGTAATTTGGACACCAAAAAAAATCTGAGTTTTCAACACATTATTCTCCTTCTCTTTGTTTTTGCTTCTATATTCTTCAAACTTTTTCAAATGGATCCTTCACAAGATTATCCTAATTTCTCCTACAACTTTCCTAACCAGCCTCAAAATACCAACCCTCAAAATCCAAATATGCAAGCCCCGGAAATTACTCAAAATGCTGGTATGCAACCCAATTTTTAAATGCCGTATATGATGCCACCAAATTTTGGCATGCAATACCCTTATCTTCCTTACGGTTATCATCCAGCTGCGAGACGCAGCTATGTTCCATCCCATATGAATTTCCCTACCACGGAGTCGATTGAGCCACCGACACCCCGGTTCAGTAGCGGATCTACAGAAATCCCGGAGTTTTCCACCCAGATCTCTTTGGGAAATGTTGGTGGGGATACTCCTCATAGTTTTCTACCTCCAACCCAACAACCAACAAAGAGATCAAGTTACGATAGTTGGAGCACAGAAGACAACATAATTCTGCTAACTGCTTATTTTCACGCTAGTAATGATAGTGAGCTGGGGAACAACCAAAAAGGTGAAACTTTCTGGGGTAAAATTACACAGTATGTGAATGAGAATGAGAATGGCAAGAGTGGAAAAGAGAGGACCATAGCTCGGTGCCAGAGTCATTACAAAGACATCAACAGAAAAATTTCTAATTTCATTGGCTGTTACAGTACTGCATGTAGGGAGAAGCAAAGTGGTTGGTCTGATGAAAACTACATATCCAAAGGCAGGGAGTTGTACTTTGAGAAAATGGGTACATCGTTTAATTTGGTGGATGAGTGGAAGGTTGTTCGCAATCAACCAAAATATATGCCAGGAGTAGCAGTATCGGGTAGTAGCGGTTCGAAAAGAAAGAGTAGTAGTGAAGATGTTGAATCCTCCGCTCCTACCTTCGTGCGTCCTGAGGGTAGGGACACGACAAAGAAGAAAGCTAGAGCTTCGTCCAGTAAACCAAGGAAATCGAAGGTCGAACTTCTCGATGAGTTATCCAATATAGTCACCTCTCGTGAAAAGGCGGAAGCGAAAAGAGCAAGTACTGTTGAAGCTATGAATGTCCTCGCTCGTGCCAAGAATATGGAGACGTGGAGATTTTTGAAAAACAAACCAGATCGTGACGATGAAGATGAAGAAGCATATCAGCTGTTGAGGAAAGAACTGTTTGGCAAATGAAGAAGTTGTTGTTTGTCTGTTAGTTTGTTTATGTGTTTTTTTTAAGCGTTTTGTGTGTTGAAATTGGAGTGTTGAATAAAATCGTTGTTTTTTATTAGAATAAATCCAATTGAAATGACTACTCCCTCTCCAATTGAATTGACAAGTCTCTGCAATTAAAGTTAAAAAATGTATGAATTGACAACTCTCTGGTATGAATTGACAACTCCCTGCAATTAAAGACGAAGGGTTGAATTGACCACTCTATGCAATTAAAGACAAGGCATGAATTGACAACTCTCTGTAATTAAAGACATACGCCACATGTCGTTGCAATTGCATGTTTTTGAACAAAGGTTTTCATTATAAATGCTGACCAAATGCACAACTTGGAGTATACCTATCAACATTTTTTCTACATACCCTCCAATGGATCCAAACCTAAATGAATTCAATCTCGAATACTTCCAACAAGAATGGGAGTTAGAAGATAAAATGTTTGATAGGCAACAAGAACTGCTTGAAGAGTTGCTTAGGAGAGAAGAACAACCGCGCAAGAGAAAGTCCATATATAGAGATCATCAAGCAGCGCATGAGAGGCTCATGGCCGACTACTTTGCCGAATCATGCACATACACTGATGCCCAATTTCGACGAAGGTATCGAATGAATAGGCCTCTCGATCTACGAATTGTGGATTCTATGTCAAATTTCGACGTTTACTTCATACAACGTCGTAATAATGCGGGCAAGCTTGGTTTAACCCCTATCCAAAAGTGTACTGCTGCCCTACGCATGCTCGCATCTGGAGTAGCAGCTGATGCTTGTGATAAGTACGTGAAGATAGGAGAATCTACTGCGGTTGAGTGTACTCAGAGGTTTTGCGAAGGGGTAATAGCCTTGTTTCAAGATGAATACTTAAGACGACCCAATGTGCAAGACTTGCAGAGGTTAATCCAAGTTGGACAAGAGCGTGGTTTCCCAGGGATGATTGGAAGTATCGATTGCATGCATTGGCAGTGGAAAAATTGTCCAAAGGCTTGGCAAGGGCAGTTTACTAGTGGACACAAGGGCACAGCAACAGTTATTCTCGAGGCAGTTGCGTCATATGATTTGTGGATATGGCATGCTTTTTTTGGGCTTCCTGGTAGTTTGAACGACATAAATGTACTAGATAGGTCACCCGTTTTTTATGACATTGAGTCTGGTGAAGCTTCAAGGGTAAACTTCACTGTTAATGGACGGCAGTACAATATTGCATACTATCTTGCTGACGGAATCTACCCAAAATGGTCTGTCTTCGTCCAGTCAATTCAAATGCCCCAGGGATCCAAACAACAATGTTTTGCCAAACAACAGGAGTCATGCAGGAAGGACGTGGAGCGCGCATTCGGGGTTCTCCAAGCACGGTTTGCTATTGTCCGCCAACCAGCTCGAACGTGGGATCTTGAAGTCTTAGGTAAAATAATGAGGGCGTGCATTATTTTACATAACATGATAGTGGAAGATGAACGAGATTCGTATTCGCGAAACTGGGAAAATATCGACTTTGAACCGTCAAACAATCCTAGCTCTTCCGCCTCTTCCAGTGTTCAAACAGACGTATTGCCTAAGTTTCAAGTCCATGTCCGAGACCGATCCGGATCGGATAATCATACTAGAGCCGAACTACGAGATAGGAGCCAACATATTCAGTTGAAAAAGGATCTCATCGAGCACATTTGGCAGAAATTTGGAACAACCTCTGATTAGATTTACCAATTTAATGTGTGTTTTCTTTAATGTTTTCAATAATTTGTGTGTGTTTGACTTTTCCGTATGCTTAATAAAATCGTGTGTTTTTTTGTTAATATAAAAATATTATCAAAAATTAAATTAATAATATATATTATTTATGTAAATATTAAAAAATTATAATTATAAATAAATGAGTTATATTAGTAATATAATAGTAGTAGTAGTAATATATATGAAATAAGAAAAAGAAATGAATAAATAAGGTGGGGTATATATGTTGGAGTGATGGAGTTATAGTGAGTCCCAAATAAAGTAAAAATCTTTTGAAAAAACTCCTGCTGTAGAGATGATAGAAAATGAAGATGATAGAAAACAAAGATTGTTGAATTATGTGGAGGGGGAATAAAGTGATGTGGTAGGAGAGAGAAAGTTAAAATTTCGACTCCGGCTAGAGATAGTCTAAGAATGTGCCCAAGGACTAAGAGCGCCCATCGTTTTCGTAAAGCTTTGCCCCATAGTTTTGATAAAAGCTTTTCGTGTCGAAATTGAGGGCTTGCTGCTCGATGCGGAGGAAAAAAAAAAAGAAAAGATATATATCGGAGCCCGCACGTTAGCCGTATGGGAACTCGCCAGAAACACTCCCATTGAATGCCTCCTTCGGCTCATCTGTTTACACTCTGCACAGCACAGGGACCGTTTTCCACGTCGATTCCGAAATCTATCACCCGGCCGCGCCTCATTCAGGCCAATTGGTGACACCTCGGTCGCGCCACGCCGCCGACCCGGCCTACGCGGTGGGCCCCGCCTCCGCTCCTCTCCATGCGCCGGGCTAGTCCCCGGGCGCCACCCTCCCCGTCCGTTACCCCGTTCCCCGCCTTGCCCTTGCTCCCCATAACAATGGAAACCAAAAATAATAAAAAAAAACTTGCCACGCCGTTTCTCGCCCCCTCGTACCCTTTTATTGGTTTCCAGGGTGGAACCCGCGAGCTTCTCGCAATGGCGACGTCCGCCTGCGGTGAAGGCACGAAGAGGGCATGCAATGCGTGGCCGCAGAGCTACATGGATCGCCGGTGGGAGGAGGCCACCGGCGAGTCCGTCTTCCGAGGCTTGCATCTTCTTGAGTCGCCACACCGCCGTCTCTAATCGCCCTGCCCTAACTGTTCATCCTATCGGTCGGTTTCCTTTCCCTTTCTTTCTTTTCTTTTCTTCTTGTTTTTGGTGGATTATTTTCCGTTGATGTTGGGATGTCGGTGATTTGCTTAAGGCGTGCCGCATTTGAGGGATGATGAGGTCCCGCCACAAGGAGGGAAGCCTGGCTGGGCTGGACTGCCGAACCCTAGGATTGGGCCGTGGTGACGATTGCGGAGGACCAAGGGCTTGTTCCCGAGTTTGAGGTGATAGATCTTCACTCTGCACGTTGTTTGGTTCCTTGAATTTGATGTTTTCGTGGATAACTTGGGAGTAGTAATTGGACTTAAATGGTTTTGGGCCAACGGCGAAGACCTAAGCTTGATTACTTTGGACTTGTGATATGCACAAGATGTGGAGTGGTGATTGTTTATGTATTCAACTCGAAAAGAATGGAGAGGTATAAGCTACATATTAGGATTACTTGCTCTTCTTTTAATGAGAAGAATGCCGGAGCAGAAGGCCACACATTTTGTTGGAGATGTTTTAATGAAACATTTTCTAAATTGTAGGGTTAGGGGCAACATGATATCCCATCTTTACACGCCCACGTGCACACAAATAATTTGATAAAACTAACACTAATGTGTTTGATGTCACATGCCAGCTAGTGGAATGCTCCCCAATCAACATGTCGGCTATCTTGATTTGATTAGCTCTATCACTTTTCTTCTCTTGTTGATCATCAATCCCCATGGCCTATTGATTTTCCCCCCCTGTGATATGGTCGTTAATGCTTATTGATTTTGCGAACAACAAACTGAATCTGTTAGAAAAATCACATGGAAAGGGGGTAATCAACAACTTCTGAACTCCACATCCTCTACAAAGTACCATACAACTGCAAACAAAACCTGTCGTTTAGTGTCTGCTCTCATTACTTCCAAGTAACAGGTGAAATTTTATTATAACCTAACTTGCCATAAGTAACTGAGCTCTACAAATTCATAATACAATTGAAAACCAGAAAATTTTAGCTCAACTTGCTTGCTTAATTGATTTCTGCTAGGGTTGAAGTAAAAGAAACATGCACATCGAGGCCTAACCCAACCAATTCAAGTGTAATTAGCACAAAATCAGTGGTCGACCCATGTTAGCCAAATTTGGCCTACATATTTCATGATCGGCCAGAGTCTTAGAGAATGCAACGTACAATAAGCTCAACATGTTGGTCAAATAGATCCCTTGTGAACTTGCTAAAGAAGTAAGTGTATTTGGCCAATGTGTGGCCACATCAGCCAATTGCTATCATGCTCTTGGGTCCTTGCTAGTAAGATTTTTGAATTTGGAGCTCCAGAGATAACGTTTTTGAACTTAAAAAAAGGCAGATCTCTCGAGGGCAAGCACACATTGGCCAACTCCTATCTTGACACAACTGGGAAGTTTCCGAGTTGAAGAGGGGAAAAGAGAGAAGACTTCCCTAACAATCAAGTAATCATTTCAAAGTTGACAAAGAAATAGGTAGATATGGTTGACTGGATCATGAGAATGAGCTTCTATCTAGGTTACCAGACACTTCGGTTTGGGTGTTGTATCTGTGTTAGACACGTGTCGGACACGGATTCACAATAGCGACGCCGTGGACACGTGTGGTTCAAATCAGCCCGTCCCAATTACTTATAACCATAAGCTACGTTCTTTGGTATATCATGCTCAAAACCAATAGATTTTTAAATCTAATAACCAAAACCATACTTAAGATTTAAAAAAAAACACATCGTACCATATGCCACAAATGCTACCAAAATTAAACTTATTAAATCTAAATTTTTGTTTGTCGTTTTGATTTAACTGGATTCTTAATTGTTATAGATAGTAAAAGAAATATACAAATGTTATGGGTATTTTAATTTAGTATTTGATCTAATGTAAATATTTTATGTATACATGTGTGTCACTAGGTGTCCCTTTTACAAATTTGTTGCATCCCGTGCCCATGTCCATGTCCGTGTCCACACCCGTACCCATATCCGTGCAACCTAGGCTTCTATCGTGACTCAACTAGGAAGGTGTTGAATTTGGTGATATTGTGAAACAAGAGAATGGACAGGAAAAATTATTTATTTTCTTTATGGTTATATTCTTGTTGATTTACATGTATGTCAAGCAACCTAGTTAGTCGGGCTGGCAAGAGATGTGCTAAGTCAAGATTAACTAAAGAGGCATTTAAGAGGATATATCTACAACATAAGCAGAGTTCTAAAGCTGAAAAGGGAGGCCAAAGCTCCAATGTAGTATATTGCCTTAGTCCAGAGATCTCGAAAAGGCGATTGCAATAATGAAGGAAGATAATATGTATTAACAACTTCTCACTAAATTATGAATGTTTACATAGTGATGTGTATCAATAATAAATACATAAGATACGGATATCCATAATCACAAATAACGAGTACAAAAATATTAATTGTTGATATCCAATAGCATATTGATGTGGAAATGGATCTTGTTTTAGTCATATATGGATACAAATATTGGTAAATATAAAAGTATTTGAATAATCATGTTAATTACATGGCTGAAATGTATTGACCTTAGAGTAGTGGTTCCGAAGCCAATTTTGGTGATTCAGGAGTCTATCACTAGGTTTTTGTGTGAGCAAATAAATTTCTGGACTCCTATTTGTGAGAATTTGTTTCATTTAGATAGTTCTTATGTCACATGAGCTATATAGCCTCCAGTCTCGATCATTTTCTCATATCTAATATATATTCTATATGTTTCCACACATTTAATCTATATTCATATCAAATTTTCTTGGATTTAAATATGAACTTTGCTTATAACTATGTTCGTATCCATAACCGTGATTAATAAACAAATGCAGGTGTAGAAAATGCGACATGTCCCTATCCGATCAATTTCTCCCTTACCATGAATACAACATTGCACATATACAAGAGAAAAAATAATAAATCAATTACCAACTCGCAAACTAAGTTATCCTAGTGAAAACATTATATCATACTCAGAGCATCTAAGTGACTTAGAACTATTCATCACAACATACGTAATTTAACTGAACCGATAATGTTTCAATATGTGACATGTCAACATAAATGATGGGCGTAGAACCACAAAATAGTACAATAAACACAAACTATCATGAATTTACGCCCTATTAATTGCCTTAAATTATACTAAGGTCAATGTGTCCTTGTTTTTTTAATCTGCCTCCTCTGCAGTAGCATCATCATCACGACCATCATCCCAACGTAGAACTGAGTGAGCTAAACTGGGATTGTTGCCTCTCTAGTAGTTCTGAAATCTTATTCCCTCTTAATAGAGAAATTCTTGTCTATTTACTTCTTGTAATGCCTATCTATTGATATTTTCATTTTCTAGTACTTTATACATTTCAAATATATACAAATATTATCGGTGTTGCTCATGATTACTATAATTTATCTTCATCTATCAACCTACTCATTGTCTTGATCGATATGTGTCTTTTATCATTTAACTCACTTCGCTTTCTTTCATTCTTCTCATTCCTTGTTATGAATTAGAAACTCTCGCTTGCCTTTATGAGGTATATCTCAACTTGGCTGCTATTTAAATGAGTCAATGCTTTTACTCCACTCAAAAATCAGTTAGTCCTTCAGAATTTTGTGTTAACTCCAGCATTCTTTCATCTCATTTTAGCTTTAATATTTTTCCCTTCGGAAATGCGACATTCTTTATGTACACAGGAATCCATAAGGTCCAAAATCAAATAAAATAAACCATGTCACATTATAATTCACTTGAATATTGAACTAATGATTAGGTTTCATATAATAGTTTGATCTTGTCGTTGACATACAAATCGAGTGTTAGCCTTTCTTCTTCTGAACTAATATCTGGTTTGGACCCGAATAACATCTTGGGACACATATTTTACCAATAAAAAAGTAATAACATTAGAAGGCTTAAACTTTGATTAATATCCATAACTCGTGTGCTTGCGCTAGGAAATAGCTAGATCGCAAAAACAAATCATTAATAACTCAATGTTCATGCTGAAGGACATATGGTAAACAACTACAAGCAACACCTTTTCTCCACACTCATTTCCTCTAGGTAATAATTAGAGCGTCCTCCCTACTCAAATTGTTGATCAATTTCGTAGATACACCAGACTATAATCAGTCGAGCCTACCCGATTGAGTATATTTATGTAGCAACAAGCTTGTCTTGCTCGATATTCACTACCAAAGCGTGTGAAGGACAAAAGAAATCAATGAAACAAGAATACCAAGACTATTAGCTATTCCGGCGCATGTCTGGAACAACCAAGTCATACACCATATAGACTCATATTGGCCAAATTTGGCAAACCCTATGTGAAATCTGCCAATTTCTAGGTTAATTCCTCTAAGAGGAAACTAGGAACATATTTCCAAGAGTGTTTTTCTTTTTTTTTTCTTTTTGTTGTAGGCGTAGGGCTGTGATGAGGAACGAAAGCATGGTGATCTGTTGAGAATGATTATTTGAATAAAAATATAAAAATTGTATTCTTCATTTAAAGAAAAGATACAAATGATGAGCTTCACACCCGGGCACTTCACTTGCCGGTAATTCACATGCTTAATACTTGTTTCAATTCACTTGTAGGGTTTTCACAAACATTTTTCTCTCCTCAAATGAAATGCAACTTCTCTTATAGGAATAAAACACAAATCAAATTCTAACTAATAAACAAGATCAAATAATACATCCTAACAAAATATTAAATACAGTCCTAACTTACAACAAAATTAAATCTAACTAAAGATCTCAGCTAAAGGAAAAATCAAACCCTTGAAAAATAAAAATCCTAACGAATATATTCATTAAATCTTCTACTGGATTTAGATATGGATTTGTTCTGCATTAAATCTCGCCATCTCGAAGAAACTCACCCTCAATTCTAAAATTGCATAGCATTGATACTTTGAATTGTTGCATTGTCGATGTCGATAGCTGCACCGATGGACTTCAACTCTGATACCAAATGATGGAGATTAGAAGCATAGTGATTTGTTGAGAATGAATATTTGGATAAATTAAAATAAAAAACAATATAGAAATTACACTTTTCATCTAGAAAAATAAGATACAAATGATTAGTGTTCTAAAATATGGATTAAGTGGTTGTGTAAAAGGCCGCTTATGCTTAAGCAGGTTCCAATTGTTTCAGTTAGGGAAAAGTGGTCCATTATGCGGTCATCCATATAATTGGGTGCATTTTCAAAAAGCACCTGCATAACCTTTTTTATTCCTTTAATTCTTTTTTGGGTCAAGCCAGTTACCGCAAAGCTAACCTAATAAAAAAACCAAATGCTAAAGTTTTCTCAAAGTTCCACTATCTCCATTCTCTCTCGTTCGAACCATTAAACTATCTCCAGCCTTCTTCCATGCTTATAACTTGACCTCCTTGCTTGCAAAACTCATTAGAAGATTGTATAACCTTCGACGCTCTCCTACAAGCTCTCTGATGATCACCCGAAGCTCTCTAGCATTCCCTTTGAAGATTTTTTTGATTAGCAGAACTTTCTAAGCATTTTCTATTTTTCATGAATATTATATATTTTAACTTATGATAAACAATAAATATATAGTAAAAATTCAAAAATGCATAATTTTGCATAATATGATTAATCAGCGCATGACACGAGTAATTGTTAAGTGCTCTCGGATGACAAAATAAAATCGTGGTTTTGAATATTACAAATGAAATGATAGGCTTCATACCGGGACACTCCATATGCGGGCAACTCATTGCCTAATACTAGCTGCAATTCACATATAGAGTTCTCACAAACATTTTTTGCTTCTCAAATGTGGAAATACAACCCTTTTTATAGAAATAAAATAAAATCTAATCTTAACTAGCAGATAACATCAAACAATCAGCCCTAACTAAACAACAAATTCAATCCTTATTAAAGATCTCAACTAAAAGAGTAATCAAATCCTTTTAAAAAAATAAAATCCTAAGTAAAATCTTTCATCAAATTATCTGCTAGATTTAGATCTGGATCTGTCATGCATCAGGCTGAGTGGGTGATGGTGGGATGGGGAAGAGAGAGGTTTGGGAGGAGGGGTTTTGAGATCTGAACTTTAGAGAGACACAGATGGATGTGGCAAGTGCATGACTAAATTGACCAACTCGACCCAATTTCATATTTTGTGATGCCCAATGTTGAAAATATTACAACATCCATTGAACATACTCCCTGCTCTTTCTTTCATCAGCCCTTCGTATCTCAAGATTACTACTTTGTATTTGGGAGAATGATAGGTTGTAAGGCTTCCACGAGCGAAGTAACCTGCTTCTCCTCTACAGAAATTTTCCTCTTGTATTTTTCCATGGCACGTTTCTTTTCTTCTCACTATCATGCTGGCAACATAACTTGTCGGGTTTATATTTATCATGTGTTTATATCATGTGTTGCAATTTTTTCTTTATCAACTAGAATGATGGTTTTTCCTTATCATTTACAAATTTTGGTGCAAATAATGCCTTTTCTTTAATGCGTCATGCAGGTTACTCTGGAAGGAACTCATCATGGACCTCTTGTCAATACACCAACCATGTTTTTAGAAATCGGTATGAATCTCTGTAAAATTTTAGCTTTTAACTCTATGCATGTTTATCTACTTACTTGAGCAGCATAATCCACTTAGCTTCTTAGTTAGTAAACTGAATCATTATAGAGATTACCTCTACGCCTCACTGTTGCTTGAATTAAGGAAAATATTTGAGGATAGACATTTTACTGTTTAATATAATATGTTGATGGCTATTAGAGGATAAGAGTTTTGAACATGCCAAGGCAAACTTGGGTTTGCAAAAGAGAAGATCAAAATTGTAAGAATTTGGAGAGGAAGGACAAAGAAGGAAGTCTTCAAAATTTTGTTTGGTGAAAATGATCCTGAGAAGCTTGTCTGAGAGGATAGATAACTCGGTATAATATTAATATAGTAAGATTTGAAATGGTTTTATTTTTTGAGATCATTAAGTTATGGAAGTTGCCAGGTTGGGAAAACTCTACGAATACATTTGATCTTTATTTACACACTTATTCCTATATATCAAGTGCATATGATCTGTCCTTCTTGCATAAAGGTGTGAATCCAGATTATAGACTCTGAGTGAAAGTGCTTCCCTGATCTAGGTGTCTTTGTTATACA
Organism: Asparagus officinalis; assembly: GCF_001876935.1. NCBI lineage: Eukaryota > Viridiplantae > Streptophyta > Magnoliopsida > Asparagales > Asparagaceae > Asparagus > Asparagus officinalis. The sequence goes on along the minus strand of NC_033798.1, from coordinate 60,391,479 downwards.
ACGACAATCTACCTTGCTCACCAAATTGAATATGAGCTGAAATTTTTGGATACCATCTCTTAGTAGTATGGGATGCAGAGTAAATCCTTTCAGAGTTCCCTACTAAACCATTAAAATGGGATTAAGTTGCTATTAGGACATTAAAAAGAAGTTGCTAACTTTAACAAGGTGACAAGATAAACTCGATGATTCTGAAATGGTATTGTGGTGCAAGTGTTTATTTGTCATGTCTTCTAAAACTTAGGTTTGTGAATGTATTTCAAGAAGTCAATATCAGGGCGTTATATGCTGCTCCTACTTATGCTATCATTAAAATTTCATGTAATAATTTGGAGGATAAAAAACAAAGTAACAGTGAATGAATTGTCAGGACATGGAAGGAAAATTGTTGGTGATAGAAGTCTTAAGAAAATGAAATGTGAAGATGGTACTATAGCGCTTAAACACATTGTAAAAGAGTGATTCCGCATAGTTTCACATTTTTATGCTGATGTAAGCTTTAATGTTATCAGCTTCTTTATCTAAAGTTGTTCTTTATTGCAAGTTTGCAACCTATGAGCATAGGAGCATAGGACACTTGACTGATTGATGTTGCCCTCATCTTTGACGTTAAGTGCGTGTTTATTTGTCATCTTCAAAACAGTCAATTTAGTTCCATTGCAAAGTGAGCATAAGGGTATTAGATGCTGCTTCCTACTTCTGCTGTCATGAAAATCTTATTTAAAAATTTCTTAATATCACTTTTAACCGGCTTATACAACTTTTTGTTTTGGGTGAGAGATAGACATAGTTTATTGAATGTGTAGCAGTAGCTTGTGACACGTCAGGCATAGGTATAGATTGTCTGCTGAGTTAAGAAGGTTATCTAATCACTTTCCATAGCAAGAAGTTGAATGAGGCTAGGCAACCTTGCTCAAACTATGACTCGGGTTTTATGCCATAGTGTAGAGTCTCCGCACTTGGTGTCACTTTCTGTTACTTAAAGAACTCATTTGATAGTCTGACTATAAGGTCTTACCTTATCTTAATTCTCAGAAGAAAATAAGGCGCTGATATGCTTAGTGGGTTGAATTTATTTATGAGTGCACATTTATTCTCAAAGGTTGTTTCAGTATCGAGAATAAACTTGTTGCATTGAGTAAGATAACGATGACTTTGCAGACCATGAGGTCAGAAGTGGTAAGATTTGTAAGGAGTACAGGTACAACCATCCTGCTTTTTGGGATTTCGGAAAAATCTTTACTTGTTTCACTCAAGATTCATTTATTTTATTATAGGGTTTCACCATTATAGATGGTTTTTTGTTTAAGGTAGCCATTCACCACTTCATTAGGCAATCAATTGATATGGGAAATGCACGTAGGAGTTATTGGACATTTTGGCGGTGATAAGGTCATAAGCTTGGTGGAGGGTCATGTGTCAATGATGTCACAATGGTTGCGCTTGTCACTCTGCAAACGATTGGAAGCTGAAAATTAGATTAAACACATTGCTCCATCCCTTTCACACGAAGCGAGGATATTAGCATGATTCGTGCTTGGATTATTTCGTACTTTAAAAGAGTGTTATTCTTTTTTTTGTTGTTAGATCGCTTTTGCACATTTCTTCACTGTAGTAAAATTGTTGAGGCTTCACATGTTGCAAACCTTTCCTTCCGGGAGGCTGTTCACTTGCATGTTCTTTCAGAGGTTGTTGTTTTAGATAAGATGTTAGGTCCATGAGTCACTTTTGGTATCCTCTAGAGGAAACTAAATACCTTACAATATATTTCTTCTTTCTACTGCTTACTATCCACATGCTGATGGACGAACTGAGGTGATTAATAAGAGTCTTGGAGATTTGTTGTGTTACTTGTGGGCGATGTCCAACTGGGATATAGTGCTATCTTCGGCATAGTTGCTATATAATTGCAGTCTATAGATCTACCGGATCTGAGTCCTTTTTAGGCATGTATTGTTGTAACCTGGAAATAGAATTTATGCCCCTCGGTTCTGGATATGAATCAAACTGAGTTATTTGCTCAACATTTGTGTGATTTGCATTATGATACTTTGTAGACAAATTGTAAATTGTTGCTAATTATTAACGTGAAAAGAATAGGAATGTTATAAGATTGCTGCCGATAAACCTAGAATCGAACATGCATGTATTGATAGTTATGATAAGAGTGCATTCTGAAAGGTTTCCTTCAGGAGCCTTGAAGAAGTTGAATGCATGTTGGACATGTCCTTATGAAGTTGTGAGAAAGATTGGTTTCGAATGCCTATGAACTGGATATTCTGAAGGATCTTGGAATCAATCATGCCTATAATGTTCAGGATCTAACTCTTTCCTTGAAGCTTTTGATTTTTTCAACACCAGTCATGATTCCTTAACATCATCTTCAACTGGGAAACAACAACAAAAGGAGCTTGTTCCACCATCTCCACTGATACTAGCTACATGACGTACATTTGACAAACTTGAGGATATTTTGAATGGTGAGGTCGTCTCAATGGTATACTGCAGATTTCTTTATTATTTGGATGATGAGATCCTTCTGACAAGAAGCAGAGATTTCACTTCTTTAGGTCAAAACACGATCAATAACTAGAGATTTTGGGTTAAGTTCTTGGAATCACTCTTTTGCATCATGCTAATGTTAATTGCAATTTCAATAAAAACCAATTTTTATTCATCAATATCTAATTAGAGTGATACAATGATGAATATATATAGGTCCAAAGGAAAACTAGGATCCTAATTATAACTAGAACAATGAAACAGAATAAATGAAAAAAAACTTCAAATTAAATATATGCAATCCTCACCAAACTGGAATTCAAAATAAAGTTAATTAACTAAAAGTTACAAATGATGAATCAAATCTAATTCCCATCTAAACTAGAAGTTTTTCCAGTGATACGAGGCTTTCACAGATATGCTTTATATATAATTCTCTAACTGTCGTGTTGAATTATCAAAATTGTTTGTGTACTTTTGCTGAATTATGCATCATTCAAAATTTGCATCAAATAGATATTGTGTATAACAAACCCTAATCGTGGGATGAATCTTTAATCCATGAGTCATAATCCCTCTGGTATGGCTAATTAAAACATTTGTCAATGTTTTTACTTGACTTCCCAAGTTTTTGCCAAAATTGATCATATTTTAAGTGAAACCCTGTGGTGACACCTTCATGAGGTTTCTTTCTTAACACATTCTACGCATGTGCAAAAAATCCCATATCTCCATAAATTTGAAGGTTTGATTTACTCTTGTGCAAATAAAAAAGAAATTCAAAATTTTTTCAGGAAAAAAGAACTCTGACTGGATCTTTGAATTGTGGTTTGATAGTTTCCTATCCTTGATCCTAGTTAGAATTGAGATTATTTTTTCCCTTTTCTAATTATATTAGAACTTTACTTTGACAGTTATTTATATTTATTATTTACTATAACTATAAGAAGCAATTTGGAGTTATGATTTTAGGTGTGACGTATACAGTCGAGCACGTCTCTTTTGTTAGAGTATCAGTAGGTGTAAACTTCTTCACATATCATGTGTACAAGGGAAAGTGCAAATGGTGAAGACTTTTGAAATCCATTAGTTGAAGTAACATGGTACCCAAATTGTTTAGTGATGTCTTGTTTGCATCCTTCCAGCCAGCCAAGTATCATAGAATCAACAAAAAACTTGTTTAGCAAATAATAATGATAATGATAATTAATAACAATACTAATAAATGAATGTTAGAGGGCACTTCTTCCTAAAAGGTAAACAATGAGAAGAAGATATTCAGGCCTTGTCGCGTAGTACCACGAATATGAGATGAACGGATATGTATGTCTACATTTTCTTTATAGCATGTAGGATATGACTATGGAAGAAAGATAACAACATGTGTGCATGTAAATAGTGATTATGGTAGAAAGAACAACTTTCCCAGCATGTGTATGTGTACTCTGCCATGCATTTTAACTTTTAGAAAATTGACACCTATATCTATGTTTTCAAGTATCTACTACATTATTGTAAGACACTGAAATATGAGTATAGAATTTACATAGAACTTCATCTTTTTGTATACAATGTACACATTTTTTTACACACTTTACAATTTTTTTACACAGTGCATTAACTTTTCTCGCGCAGGAAGCACAGAGGAGTACTGGGGGAGACAAGATGCTGCCCAAGTTATCGCATTAGTTGGGTGATTTCATTCATTCTCTTTTTTATTCAGCATTTTTTCCTTTTCAAGCTAAGCATGCATCGACACTTGAAATATACTATGTGGAGTATTAGTTGATGCTACTCTTCTGAAATAAACACTGGCCTATAACTAGTTCTTGAATATGTAGTTCAATTTTCAGCTACCTAAAAGTTTTTTGCAAAAAAAGTGTAGCTAGCATTCTGCAGTAACAAAATACTACTATATTATGTGATATTAGGTGATCTACTACTAGATTATGCACAATGGAAATCAAAATAAAAACTTAGCGTGCATCTAGTAATCATAGTCATAGTTTAGAGATCTCCAAATGGATCATAGGATCGCCATAGACATCTTGATCAATGGCCAGAGGGCAACTGGTGAGAAAACCCTACATGTTACAAACACAACGACACTAACTAAAGGTATGAGATGATGACTCCAAGTATTTTACTGTAAGGTTTTTATGTATCTTCATAATTATCCTATATCAATGTATATAAGGAATAAGAGATAGAAATCCTAGTCTTATTAGAATTAGTTACTAATCTTATCTATATGATATGATATATAACCACCCCACTTATTTCGGTGTTATCCAAAACAATCAAAACCAACATACTCCCACTCACACAAATGAGTGGATGTTGTCCATTTCTGCTTGCAACGAATCACTGAGTGGTTGACTCCTTGAGATTCTTCTTCCCTTTCAAATCCATGTACATACATCATTAGTGGATAGTAAGAGCCTACTAGTTGCCTTGACTAGGTCAGGAGATGAGGTTGTTGTGAATTTATACACTGAAGCGATTGAAGTGGAAACATCAGTTTCCCTTGGTTACTATCAGTCAAACTTGAGGCCTGACTTGGCATATAAACTGCAGACTTGTCAAGAGATCCTGGGCATATCACAAGGTGGTATTGCCGGACAAGTTCATCAAGGAGTGATGAAATTTGGGTCTGTACATTATTCATTTAATGATGCATGCTCTAATACTATAGCTCGTTGCCATATAGCGTGTCCTTAGATCGGATATAAGGAGATTAAGGATGGATCATTATTCCCTCAGCGTGTGTGCCGTTATTGATGACCACAAATAATAGAGGGCTGTCATTGTACCCTTATAGACATTGTCGGTCTAGGAAGGTTATGAGGATCTACTACTTTGGCTGTTGTTTCCCACTGCGATAAGACATTACCACACTTACAAGGCAGTATGTGGAAAGGGGGTGATTAGCAGACCCAACTTTTAAGGACCAGAGAAAGATTGACATGTCTCTTGATTACATCAATTGGTCAACTCTTATTTATGTAGGGAGCAAGATTTGAAGAGTGCGATGAATCGACAGTAGACTATGGTGTTCATGTACATTTTTCTGAGGTATTGTAAATACTCGAATGAACATGGTTGATTTGATTTGAGGTATGGGATACCACATGCATACACTTGTTGTAGTGTTTTTCTTTCACGGGGATCCTTGTGTTGATCCTAAAGGATCAAACAAGACTACTTGCTGTCAATAATGATGTTAATAAAAGTAAATGAGACGTAATTTCTGAGGTATGAAACACTTTCCTTGAAGAAATATTTGCCCCACTTGGTAATTTAAATTTGCTTTAGATTATTGCAAATTATCTTCCTAGGATACAACATAAATTAAAAATTTCTAAAAGCAAATCTGAAATTTTCTAGTAATTCCCTATGAAACAAGTTTTGTATAGATTGCAAATATTTGAAAGAGTTTTTTTTTTTTTTTGAGAGAAATGAGTTTTGAAGTTTAGAGATGTGTTCTATTTATAGGATTGAAAAGGGGCTTCCAATAGTCTCATTTCCAACAGCCAATACTTTTGAAATCCAAACGACCAACTTTCAACTGTCAAACCTTTTAAAATCTTCACGGTCAAACTCTAAGAACCAAACCTTTTGAAATCATGATGGGGTTCTTCCAAGAGACACAATTTGTCTCTTTAGATTAAGGTGCCTTTTCAATTGTGAGAATTTTATTTTTATCAATCAAATTCTAACGATCCCCCACTTTTTGTTTGGAAAAACAAAATTAAAAAAAAACTTCAATTTTATTAAAACAACACTACAACCAGTATAAAATGATATTGGTATATACATATAGGTGTCTTTCGAATTAAACTTTTGCTTGGTGCAAAGGCCTTAAAGTTCTATGAAAGTCTTTAGTTTTTGTAGCATTAAACTAGTTACTCTTTATGATAGAGCCGGATAATGTCCTATATATACTTGTCTCTTATTTTGATGGGAAAAATATTTTCCTAGCACTATTATGGCCATGTGCTAATTCCCAGTTCATGAACTCTATTGAGAGCAAACCTTTAACCCTCTTAATAAGCGACAACTTTTAAGTTCAAAATAGGTGAAACATCTATAATGTGTTTTCCAATACTTTACACACAATGTATTAGACTTCCATTTAAGAGTATAATCCATCCTCTAATTTTGTAATGGATGATATTTGACTGTATATTTTAGGGATTAATGTGTCAATATCAATCGATCACTTTCAGAAATTTGTTATTACCCATTTAAACCTTTTGACTAGTACAACTCTAGTATATGGTCGGGTTACCATTTTTGGTGATATCAAATATAAGGTTTTAGCCCTATTTTGGCAAATGTCATCTTTACTGACTCTCTAGCAGTAGGTTTTGTTAATAGATCAGCCAAGTTTTTACTTGTCTTAACATAGACAGTTGTTATGACACTATCTTGTGCCAATTGTCTCCTATATTCATGTCTTAGACTTATGTGTCTAGGCATACCATTATAGGTATAACTATAAGCCCTTGACAAAGTGGCTTGACTTTTGCAGTGGACAGTATAGCAGGTATTGGACGAGGCCACAACTTAATATCCAGCAATAAGTTTCTAATTCATTCAACTTCTTTACCAGTTGTCGCTAGAGCAACGAACTCATATTCCATGGTGGAGTGTGAGATACATGTTTGTTTCTTGCTCACCCAAAAAGTTGGTCCTCCACCAAGTTTCTAGAAATAGATTAGTTGTCTACTATACTAGTCATCTAGCTTGCATCAGTGCATCCTTCTAATATAGTCGAATAATCAATACAGAACAAGTTAGGATTTTTGATTTTCTTTAAATATTCAAAAATCTTAGAAATGTTTTTCCAATGTTCTACACTTTACTAGTGTATCTACTTAGTTTGAATACAACAAATGCAATATCAGGTCTAGTACAATGAATAACATACATCAAAGAACCTATTGCACTAGCATACTCAAGTTGTGTTATAGCTCTGCTATAATTGACACTCAATTTGATATTGGGACTAAATAGAGTGTTAATTTTCTTTAAAACAAGTTGATTAAATTTGTCCAATATCTGTAGAATTAGAAGATAATCAAGTAGTCTATATGATATACTATTTTCAGCATATGATACAAAAACTCTTTTAATGGCTCTAGGATCTAGCTTCGTTCTTTTAGGATCAGGAACCCTATAATAAGCCAAACACCCTCACACTTTAAGATATGATATATTATGTTTCTACCTTTCTATAACTCACAAGGGCTTATGTTTGACTTGTTAGAGGGAATTCTATTATGAATATGGCATGCTATGTAAGGTGTTTCTCCCCATATTTAAACATAACTTAGCATTATTAAACATGCAATTCACCATTCCTTGTGAAGTGATATTTTTTTGTTCGGCTAAACCGTTCTGTTAGGGAATGTTAAGGTGTTGTGCTTTGATAAATAATATCATGTTCTTCACAAAACATATTAAAAATATCATAAAAATATTCACTACCTCTAGCAGAATGTAAAACCTTAATTTTTATCAAGTTGATTTTTAACTTCAGCTTTATATTTCTTAAACATGACAAATGCTTCATAATTTGTTCTTAAAAGATAAATATGCATATATCTACTGCAATCATAGAAAAAGTTATAAAATATATTTTTACTCTAGTTAGGTGTCATTTAATTCACATATATTAGAATGTACTCAGTCTAATGTTTTAGAATCTCTATGAGTAACGCTCGGAAAAAATTTCTTTGTAAGTTTAAGACTTAGCACATATTTCACATTTGGCAATATCACCGTAGAAATTAATCAAGTTTAACTTTTCATATTTTTAAAATACCAAATTTTAAACGTGCTAAATGATACCCATAAATAAGAAGATCCAACAAAATAAGCCGAAGATATAACTTTATATTAATACTGAGTTGATATGTTCATCACTAGAGTAGCCCTTTCCTACAAACACGCCGTTCTTAGACATGATTACATTGTTTGACTCAACAGCAACCCAAAATCCTTTCTTACAAAGAAGATCAATGAAAACTATTTTTTTTTCCTAATTTCGTGCACATACAACACATTTGTAAGAGACAACTTTTTCCAGAAGTAAAGTCTATCTCAACGATACCTTTTCCAACAATTTTTTTTGCACAAGCATTGTTTCCCATTAGCACCTCTGTGACATCTAAATTTTCTTCAAATCCTTTGAACATGGATTTGTCCTTGCGAACATACTTGTCATATCAATCTGCCGAAGCCACCAACATGCTTGTTACTGTTCACACACAGCGCGTTGCACATATGTGCATGTGGGTGCGTTGGTAGGTCGTGGGAAGGCGGGGTGGTGGTGAGCGGTATGGCACTGTTGCAGTAGAGATGATCAAAGGGGACAAGAATAATGGACAATAAAAACGGGTTTATGATCTCTGTTGGTGGTTCTGAAATCGGTGTAATATCAAATAGCTTAAAGTCCAAAAGCTCACTTAAACCTAATGTGTATAAGGAATAGTAGATGCAGCATGATTTTACACAGAAAGTAAGTAAAACCTTTTAAAGGGCAATGATAGTATATTCGACAAGAGGTGCGGCTAATTGCCTACCCATTAAAGGCAGATAAGTTTGAACAGGTGGTGTAGTATCTAACTAAAGTCAGTATTTTGTAATTTGTTAGGGAAATTGGAGGAGCAAATGGAAAATGTCTCATGGGCCCTTATTACTTTTTCCTTCTTCGTTGCTGTAATCCTTATCTCCTTAATCAAGCTATCGTAGAAACATGGAACATGGTGACTGGAATGTCCATGCCTCCTTGGAGTGCTTATGATCAATTGTTTAGTTGTTTAATGCTTCAAGTTACGAATTTTTTTTTTAAATTTTTACATCATTTACAGTCTTTTAACCAGAATAATATATGAAAAGAAAAGGCAAGCTCTTTACTAACATGTAATTACTTTACAACCTTTGATATGCAGCTTATGTGGAAAGGACTTGGGATGGAAGGAGGTGCTGGTGTAGGAGATTGGTACAGGTATGAACAGTGTAGCTAGCAGACAACAGTATGCAAGAACAAACAAAGTTCCTTGACATTTTAGTACATACTTGATCCCTTCTCAGAAGCCTGCACAAATCCTTTGTAAAGCAAGAAATCCTACTGGAAATACACACACACACACACTACAGCGTACTCTTAACATTCATGGGATGTTTATTTGTCCAGAAAGAGATCTCTATAAATAGAACTTATTAGTGTATTTTATTTATTTCATGTCTGGAATTACTTATAGAGTGATTTTGCTTATGTATCTTTTATATTTATTCTATCATCTTCTGATACAGGAATGAAGGTAGAAATAAAGTTCTTCTCGGAGTAGGAGGTGGCCACTATGCACCTCGTCACATGGATATTGTTTTGTAAGCACTGCTATAATTTTTTCCCCCTCATTTAATTTTTATGATCCACTGCAGCTTTTAAAACCATAAAAATGATATCCTAAAAGAAAATTTTCATTCTTGGTAATATTGATAAAACATCTCTGTTGTAAAAAGCTTTAAGTACTTATATATTTGTTTTGTAAATTTACAGTGTATTAGAAATGGTAGGCCATGTGGAGGGATCTTAAATTCCTCTTAATTTCTTCTCGTAATAAAGATTTTACTATCTTTTTCCTTGTGAGGCCAATAAAAGATATATGTGTTCTATTTGTGTAGAGAGGAAATGACTGCCTCTTAGTATATTGGGTAATGGAAATGCCCAATTTCTACTGACATTTCACTGTTATCGAAACTCTGTTCTCTTCCCCCATGTTAAATCATGAAGATGATGAAAGGGGGTCACTTTGCTGACCTGTTACTGCTTTGTTGGTGTTGGATATGGATAACACTGCAGTTCTGTTTTGACCTCGGAGCTGCATGTGTTGAAACCTTTAAATTATTGGTGGGTTGAGAACTTGTGCCTTGTGTTATATAGAGGCTGGGACATTTCCTCTTTTGTGAAAGGGCTTGGGACAAATGTCCTGTCTGCACTATTGGTGGTGGATGAGGAGGATGTTGATGAATTGTCTTCTTGAACTGTTCGTGGATTTATATATAGATGAAGGAAAGTGAGAAATGGTTCAGACGATATGTGGTTTTGTATGTCTAATGAAATTGTAAAGAAGGGAACTTAATTCTTTAGAGTTGAAAAAATCATAAGAATACTGAATTCTGATAAGATCAAGGGAACATTAGAGTTTTAATGGCAAGAAACTGGTAATCAGAAATCGCAAGGTAAACGAACTACATCAAAAGCTTTCAAGAGATTCAGATCTGGCTTATTTGTCATTTAAAATCTAACTGATTTTGAGGTGTGTCTGACCAGTGACCACCTAGTAAGTATGGTGTTAGTTTTAGCCTAAAACCAAATCAGAGTTGAAGACTAAACTGTAACTCAATTAACATACGAAAAAAAGTTTAACCTTTGTTATTTTGTCTTTTATTGATCAGCTAGTCAAGGCCATCCATGTTTAGTCAGATTCAATTGAATGGGTGTGACTTAATTAGGAATATGATTGGACACTTTCCTGTTAAACTAATGCCATGTGAAGACCTGTATAGAAGTATACGAAGTACTGGGGTATGGATGGATGCTTTCGTGTGTCTAACAAGTTCCACGGGATCGGAAAACTCATACAAGAATACTAGCATGGATTTCATGTTATTTGATGTACTGCAGAAGTTTTCATAAAATAATATTGAGACCACTTCGATAAAGCTTATGTCTCCTGATCAATAGATACTGAAAGACACAGATGTGTTTTAAATTTATAAATGAGTCCTTTCCTTGTATACAAATTTATGCATCCTTACACAATCAGTTGGAGGAGCCTTAAAAACCTTGGAAAGTCCTGTTTCTCACTAGTACTCAACTTTATATGTGAGAGAATAATAAATACTACTACATGTGCCTATTTTATTCTATGGTGTCTCTATTTGTATTTATCAAATTGTATTGGTCATTCCCTCACATGGTTTCTTTAGCTGCATTATCAAAATGTACTACTGGCTATAAATTAATATCTTGATAAAACTCTGATTTTTAACTTTATTTTCTTTCATGTTATCATTTTGCATTTTTCACTTCCCTGTACTGATCTGAAATAAATTCAGGAAGGATGGTGTTTGGGTGGGCCACTTGTTATCAGGATATTCTTTGCCAATGGTAGATCCTAAACAGAGTAAAGGAAATGGCCATGAGAATGACATTGGTGGAACATGGAAACAATCCATCAATGTTGCATATGAAGCTACCAAAGCTGCTTTTCCTGGAGGGGTAATTATAGCACATCTTGACCAAAAGTAAGTTCATATTCTCAGGCAGTTCTTGGACCTGTTCCCTTCTCATTTTGTATATATCTGACAGATGGAGACTAGTTGTGTAGCAGTTTCCATTTGAGCAGTCTTGTATTTTTTCATTGTAGTTCAAACTATAATTTAGAATCAGAGACACATCAGCAGCACTAATACCTGCATAAAATATTCCATAAGGATACATAACTGCCATTGCATGTCTGCTCCAAGCATTTTGTATACTTTCTCGTCTTATAGCACTTGTATCCTTTACTGAAACATTAGCTGTTCATTGAAGACCATTAAATTTTCACGTCAAGAAATGGGCAAATTTAAATAAAAAAATAAAAGAAATAACAAATAAAAAATAAAAAATGGAAAAAAATAAACAACAACACTTTTAGGGTGATTCCCCCCCCCCCCACCCCCACCACCACCAAAAATAAATAAATAAATAAATAAACATACCCCTCTAACAGTGTTATTGTTCAATGTCAAACTACCCAAATACCCTCAATGAAACAAAACCCCAATACCTCTGATTAGTTGCAACACCCCCTCCCTCAAAAAATAAATACCACATTAATAAAAAAAACAAAACCCTACGCGCCCAAATTTGAATGACAGAGGTGCTGTTAAGCCCTTGGACCTTTAGTGGGCAGGTACCATACATTATTTCTATCATCAGATGTCACGGAGGAATGATTTGTCACCTCGTGCATTCCTATTCTATCTACACCGACCACACTGGAACCGATAGGCCTTAGGGTTTTGTGTGAACAAACCAAAAGTTGGGAGTTCTGTGGGAACAAATCAAACATTTAGGAGGGTTTTGTGGAACTAAATTATATGTTTAGGGCCTTTTTGGGTAACAAATCAAAAAATCAGGAGGTTTTGTGGGAATCTGGTGGAAAGGGTATTTTAAACCAAAACATATTAAATTAAAAATATGTATATAAAGGAGACCTAGCGGAAGGGTATATTGCTCAACTGAAGCAATGTACTTGACAGGCCTTATAAATAATTGTGTTAACTTGGGGGTTTTGTGGGAAAACTTTGAGGGTTTAGTGGAATAAACAAAACACAGGGTTTCGTGGTAAACGCCCTGAAGTTATCGGGATTTTTTTTGTGAAATCTCTCTGTTGGCTAACATTTTTCTCACCATCTAGCATCTTGGAGTTTTAAACCTGCTGCTTGAGGTTCTCATTGGTGGAAGTGATCCAGCCTATGCACTTGGACACACGTAAACCTGTATTTTATAGGATGCAGGTCATGTTTAATTCTACTTGTTCATAGATGTACATTATAGATGAACTTTTTATAGGATGTAGGCCATGTTTCTAATTTCTCATCAAATAAAATATTTGAATGTCCTGGAATTTCACTGTAAGTTTCTCTATTGTGAACACCAGTAAGTTCATTTTTCTCTTTTGGGTAACCAAGCATCTTTTGGTTCCTCAAATCAGATTATATGTATGAATACCAGTTAGTTCCTTTTAAAAATCTTCGGGTAACTGAGTATATTCAGTTCCTCAATTCAGACTACATGTTTTTTCTTTCTTTTTTTTTTTTTTTGGAGGAATCAGGTTATATATATTGATTTTGATTATTGGTACCTTTTTGGGCAGGAGCTTCAAGAGCTGGCAGAAAAATGCTATCATCAGCTATTTGACAGAGAAGAACATAAAGGTCGGGAAACCTGCAGACTTTGTATAAAAAGCTGAGAAATTTTCCCGTTCTACATCGTATTATTCTTTAGATCAATATAAGTTATGCTGTAGTTACTATAGAATTTCAGAGATATGAGATTGCATCTCGTAGATGGATTTTACATACAGTATTGAGGCTGCAAGAGAATAAAGCATATGTTTGGTTGTTTACGCCCTAGAATGAAAGCAAATAGGTTTTCTCCACTTCAGTAACTTTCTACGCTTTCTTTTATTTTTTTCTTTCCTTTCGATCATCATAATACATGTGGAGGAACTAGCATACAAAGAAATCCCTTACCCTGAGCAGAGAAGAACCAACAATTGGAATTCTCAACCCACTTGAAACTTAGATTTTGATCTAAACTTCTTCCATACTAAACTTACAATAACTTCTGTTGGTAAGGTTTAACAATGTCCTCTGATATTAGGTCATACGAAGTGTCGCAAACACAAAAACAGCTCCAAAGTGC
>NC_033798.1:60372667-60377478 GCF_001876935.1 Asparagus officinalis | reverse complement strand
CACCCAGGTGGCAAATAATTCAATGTTAAACAAAATAGTACAACTGGCATTGAGAAGAATTGTTAGTTGACAAGCCCCAGAACTGGTGATATAAAGTACAAGTGAGAATTTTGCCAAATCCATGCAAACAAAATGCCGCATGACAAGAGCTTCTTTGTTTTCTCCTTTTTCTGAGACTTAAGAATACAAAAGCTTCATCTCTTTTTCTGAGACTTCAGAATACAAAAGCTTCCAGTTTTAGCCTTGCCTCAGCGGCTGCGGCCAAGGACTCAACGGTTGGGTTCTCCTGTGCAACAGCAACAGCAGCAATGTAGGCAACTCTAGCCTCCTCCATCTGCTTCAACTCAGTCTCACTCATGTTGTCCTGTTTCCATGTAACCCATGCAAATCAGTTAAAAGAGGTAGTGATTACTGCGTACCTTATAAAGCTAACTTCTATATGAATAAAAGGATGTGATCCTATGTAGTCATGCCTTGAATGTGTATGCAAATGTGACCATCTAGACAAGAATAGATCAAACTGTACCACTAGCTTCCCAAAGTACCATATGCAATGGGGCTCAAATTAGGGTAAGTTCTCACAAATTTGTCCTGAACGTTGAAGGTAAAACGCACAACGTGACCTTAAACTTCTTTGTTAGAGAATAATGCCATGAATTTTAAAACTGTAGAAAAATACGTCGCTAACAGCATTGACAACTCAATAGAAGGTCTAAACTGATCTTAAAAATAGGATATAAGAGGAGAGGGTATTGTAGAAAGTACACAAGGGATAATTGGCTCCCTCACAGTTATGCATGTACGTGTTTGTGTGCGTGCGTGTGTATTCTTGACTGAGTGGGTGTGCACACCAACTGGGAGCCGTGGGCTGGCTTCTTGCTATTGTTAGGGGATTTTCTAGATGTTATAACTGAAGCAATACCATGATAAGAGTTTGCGATTGTATTATACAAGGAGTGACTCACTATTGGGGGAAGATGACCAAATTGTTTGAACGAAGAAATATTTTCGTCAAAATCTGTAGCCGGATCATTCTTTGAGAGCTCTTGAAACAACAAGGTCAATGCAAATTTTTCGAAGCCCATGGAATCCATATCTGCCTGAAGTTCCTGGACCTTTCTGTTGGATATCCTTGCTTCATTCTCTAGTTTCTCAAGAGCTTCTTGTCTTTCCGCAAGCTGAATCTGCATAACAAAAACGGTGGAAGGTAATGTGAGAAGCTCCTAACAGTGAAGCGAGAATAAGAGGAAAGCAGATAAAAGCAAAACACGGTAACTGATCACGACCATACACAGACTATGTTATAAATAGATGGGAACAGACACCTCGTAACATTGCCCAGTTTTGCAAATGGAGCAGCTATAGTTCTATTTGAGCAGATGGAACCCCCCACCCCCAAGAAAAAAAAAAAAACCTCCCAGTATCTGCCCAAGCACGCGGGCAAACCTTCTCAATGAACTTTTCCTTCTCTTTCAAGAGCCAAAAAGATTAGTAATTAAGGCTCTAGTCTCACCAATAGAATTACAGGAAAGCTATCTGCCTCTTCAAATTTTTTTCTCTTTAAAAAAAAAAAAAAATTCTCTGATGGGGGTCTATACGTACAAATCAAATTACAAGGGATATTCTGCCATTAAACTTGAAGGGAAAATTATGCGAGAATGCTCGAGAAAAACATGTGTTTTTGTTTCACAGGCATAGTCTCAAAATTGTTCGCCGGGTGTCATCTGAACATATGATTTATTTCCTTTCGTAGTCACGTACACATGACAGGTGGTATATCAATGCTGTCTAACTCTTGATTCAGCGTGCTCATTTTCAAGCTCTCAGTTTACACTAATCCAATGACAGAGAGCTCTTAATTCACCAGGTGTTCGTCGTACAGTTTCTTGTAAGAAAAGGAAGGATGGTTTGGCACAAACAAGTAAGTGGTAAATCATGCCTCTTCATTTAAGTTTGCTACCTTTGCGTTGGACAACTGAGAATTCGTAGAGGAGAGCAGGGAATCCTTCTCCAGATTCCTGCGCTTCAGCTCATCAGATGTCGCGTAAGTTGTGCGCATTTTATCCACTGATTCTTCTGCAGATTTCAGAGCTTCATCCTTCTCAGCTAAAATGTTATGCAGAGCATCCAACTGCTCCCGCAACATGGTCAACTCCCCGTTCTCCTTTTGCCCATCCTCTTGTCCTCCTTCCCTTGATGCCCTTGATGAGGAGGGCGAGGTGCAACCAGCATCACTGTCTTTGTCCTGAGCATGTCCGTTTGATATAGCCTCCCTGTGATCCCTTTGTTTTATTGCTGGAGTGGCTTGTCCTGGCTTTTTGCCTTTAGCTTCAAGAACCTGCACTCGAGGCCTGATTCAGTCAGTCCATTACAATGACACATTAAGAAACAATACTAATAATGAATAAGGGAATCAGGAGCGGAGTAGAGGGCTATAAATAATGAGTGCAAGACTTGAATTTAGAGAATCCTGCATGCAATAAGCTGAAATCACAACGTTCCGTAACTTATACATACAGGGCGCCCGCCACCGAGTGTAACGTGCTATTTGGCTCAAACCCCTGCCAAAATCGACTAGCCGATGTTACACTTGAGTCTTTAGCTTCACTATATAAGAGTATCTTCAACCCAAAAACCCAAAATGGTGTAGTTTTTACACCAAATCACTATTTCATCTCCAACCCATTACACCAAATGTTACACCAAAAAGAATATTAATTTTATTATTCTTATCTTTTAACATTTTTATCTATTTAAAATATTTAACAAATTATATAATTATATAATTCTTATCTTTTAACATTTTTATCTATTTAAAATATTTAACAAATTATATAATTATATAATACATTACACATAATTAATTATAATAACATATTTTATGAATAAAATAAAAATATAAAAATTAAATGCTAAATCAAATTAAAATATTACTTTCATAAATTCAACTAAAGATTACATTTAACATCACAAAAGAAAACATCACACTTGCAAGCAAAAAAATAAAAGGCATTACATTTAACATAAAATAAAACACAAAGACACAGTCCATATTGATAAAATGCTAAGTCTCCGAATTAGTATATTCATCCACCAAATGATCAATTAATGCATCTCGAAGTGCAATATGAGCTTCTTTATTCTTGATTTGTTGATGACGAGCCAGAAATTCTTCAAACCGAGCATTTTCATCTACAACTATCTCTACGTCCGGAGCTGGCGCTTCCTTCCAATTTTCAATTGTAGCATTAAGATCACGTTCGTCCTCAATTACCATGTTGTGCATAATAATGCACATAGTCATTACATCATGTAATACTTTTTTTTTTCAAAAACGAGCTGGTCCTGACACAATTGCAAATCGAGATTGGAGTACTCCAAATGCACGTTCTACATCTTTTCTACATCCTTCTTGCTTCATTGCAAATAACTTTTTTTTGGACCACGTGGATCATGAATTGTTTGTATAAGAGTAAACCATTTTGTATATATATCATCAGCTAAATAGTGGTAATTTTAATGTAGCATGTTCTATTTTTCTTTAATTTTAATGTATTGCAATTAGTGGTAATTTTTAATGTCCTAATTTATGTGTAATTTTTTTTATGTCCTAATGTTTATGTTGTATTTTTTTTATCTAAATGGTGTAGTTTTTCTTATTTCTTCATCCTAATGTTTATGTTGTATTTTTTTTATCTAAATGGTGTAGTTTTTCTTATTTCTTCATTTGGTTCTAGTATTATGAAATTTTAAGTGTTTCTTCATTTGGTTCTAGTATTATGAAATTTTAAGTGTTTGGATTAAATTATCTATTTTTTTCCATTGCTGAATTTTATTTTAATAATTATTTTATAGTCTAATTTTATTATAATAGTTAATAAAAAATAATATATATTATTAATACAAATACAAATAACAAAACAAAAGTTTGTTTCTGTATTTCTTCTCATAAGACCTTCCATAAAAAGTTTCCCAAAAAAAAAAATTTGCGTCAATGCTACAGTGTTGCGTCATTTCTGACGCAATACTGTAGCAGCCCGCTATTTTAGCGGGATGTTTGGCGCTCCATTAGAGCGCCAAAACACTTCAAAATGGAGCTTAGGCGCTCCATTAGAGACGCCCTAAACCTTTATATATCTTGTTCTCTCACCGATGTGGGACTATAACTTTGGGTCGGTGGATGTCACAATAAAAGCCATTCTCTTGCCTTCGTTTGATCCTCACACTGTAAACATTAACCCCGACTGAGAACGGACTAACCGAGGGGTCGAAAACTACATCAGGCTAGCATTTCTTTTCCCCAGTAGGTAATCAATTTTCCTGGGCTGAAACTAGCGTAGATTAGAGCTCGGTTAGTTTAGAAAACTGAAACTATAAACTGATTTCGACTCCCCAGATGCTTGGCTAGGCAACATTAATCAAAGGATGTTTTTCCAGATCTTGCGTATGTAAACATGTTACCAGTAAAAATACTGATGATGAATTTGCATTAAATGGCCAAAAAAATAAAGCTCTCACCTTGGGGGTGGCCGTCTGCACGATGGAAGCCCTCCGCTTGAATGACGGATTTGCCCTCCGATCCTGGGATCAGTAGGAGCAAGGAACCCCCAGTCAACAACAGCAGCAGCGAGTGAGAAGGAAAGGAAAACAGCCAGAAGGGGAGCTGAGGTTTGAGGAAGCTGACCATGAGAGATTCAACGAGGGGGACCATGTCGACGAGGTTAGCGAAGAGGTCATGTTCGACATTTCCGCCATCCCTGGGGGCATTCTTGGAAGAGGAGGAGGAAATGAGAGGAGGAGCAGGCGGCGGC
>NC_033798.1:60358618-60372654 GCF_001876935.1 Asparagus officinalis | reverse complement strand
CGGCGGTGGTTCTGGGGATTCTCCGGCATCGGAGGAGGAGGAGCGGGGGTATGATGGGAAATTGATCGGAGGATTTGGAACGGGGACTTTCTTTTCTCTCTCTCTCTCTCTCGTCTCTCTCCTCAGATCGGAGGAGGAGAGGGAAATGAAATTTGAACGAGACAGAGTTGGCCTGGGGGATGTGGGAGCCCCCTTGTTTTAAGTCTTTCTTTCATATATTGAAACTAGTCTGCTGTCCGTGCAAAGCACGGGTTTGCTACAGTTTCCCGCCTTTTTTAAATTCTCCTGTTTTGAATTTTCTGTGGGTGCTACAGTAACCCGCTCTGCTACAGTGCTACTCCGAACTGCTACAGTAACCCGATCTGCTATAGCGCCCTTTTAATTTAACATCTGCTACAGTAATAACGCTACAGTAAATCTACTGTAGTACTTACTGTAGTATGAACAGTGACTCTTTGTTTCTCCCTTTCGTATAAAGGAATAGATTAGTCCATCAAGTCTTTAGTATTTCAAAGTTAGTCAACCAAATCTTCATATTTCAAATTAGTCCCTTAAAACTTTAAGAGTTACGAACTTAACCCCCACATCTTCACATTATGAGCTAGCCCCTCAAATCCTTTTAAATAATTACAAATTAGTCCATCTTAGCAACGGGTTGAAAGTTCTGGGGGCTGATTTCAAAATACTTAAAAAGAATCGGTAATTAGTTTCAAAATATGAAGATTCAGGGGACTAAATTCAAAATATGAAGACGTTGGACAGTATTTTTAAAACACTGAAGGCTCCGTTTGGATACCATGGTGATTTACTTGTTTCCATGGTGTTTTTGTAAAAAAACAAAACATCATACGTTTGGAAACCATGGTGTTTTTTGAGCTAAATCATCATCAAACCAAAAACACTACACTTATTTCAAAACACTTTTTAGGTGTTTTAAGTTTGGTGTTTTGGTTTTGAGTTTGAGAAGATGTTAATATAATGTCTAACATAATATATTAAATGTAATTAATATAGAGTTATTATCAACATGCTTATTATATATATTATACTATACTATACCATATTATAGTTAATTTAATATATTAGTAATATTTATTAAATAATATAAAAATATAATAAATAAATATCTTATATAATAATATAACAACATATTAAATACCAATATTTAATATGTTAATAATGTATTATATAATAAATAAATAATAATAAAATATAAATAAACTAATAAAAAATAATAATAAAGTTATTGATAGTAGTAATAATATAATAATATACTATACAGTAGTATAATCGCTATAATATTATAAACTTTTAATAAATAAATTGTAATAAATTAATAATTATAAATATTATATAATAGTAACATATTTAATAAATAACATAACATATAATAATAATAATATTATAACATATTGTTATTGTAAATATAATATAATATATAAAATATTAATATATTCTATTAATAAATAATATAATTTATTATAAAGTAAAATAATTTTTAATAATAAAAAATTTATTCCTGACAAAATTTTTAATGTAAAAATAATATATTCATAATATAGTAATATTTATTTATATCGTAAATACTAATATATTATTAAAGTACTATTAATAAACTCTAACATATTAAAAACTATAATATATTATATAATATTAATATATTTATAATATATTAATTTATTAATAACATACTAGTAATAATATAATATTAACATTATTAATAATATTATATTATATGAATAATAGTATAATAATATATTATATTAATAATAGTATTAATATTATATTAACAATAAAATCACATTATCAAATTCAGACAGCAAACCTCATGTCGCACTTGTAAAGAAAAGCATAGTATACAGAGAAACAATAGAAAGAGGAATATATGTCGGAATTACATATTTTCTTTCTCTATATTATCTTCTATATACAGAGATGTAGAGTACAATGATAAGGCTCAAATCTCTTGATTATAGTCATGGATTGTTGTAACTATATACAGGTACATTCCC
Organism: Asparagus officinalis; assembly: GCF_001876935.1. NCBI lineage: Eukaryota > Viridiplantae > Streptophyta > Magnoliopsida > Asparagales > Asparagaceae > Asparagus > Asparagus officinalis. The sequence continues at coordinate 60,370,642 of NC_033798.1, read as the reverse complement.
TTGATTTCAGCCTTACACTATAAACAATATACAGCTATATGGTTGTAACTGAATGTCAGGTATAAGGTATAAGGTTGTAATTGAATGTTTAAGTGAATAATTGAATGTTTAAGTGAATGCAGAGATCTTGCACATATCTCGCACATCCCCCCTCAAGCTCATGACGGGTTATCCCGTAAGGAGAGCTTGTCCCGTAGCCAAAGAAAGCGAGGAGTAGAGAGAGATTTAGTAAAGATATCAACGACTTGAGCTTTGTCAGGTAAATGAGAGAGAGTGATTGCACCTCGAAGGACATGAGCACGTATGAAATGAACATCGATGTCAATGTGCTTAGTCCTGCTATGGAAGACTAGGTTTTTGGACATGTGGATTGCGCTAATATTGTCGCATAGAATTAACGGAGGATTGGACATGTGAACTCTGAGAAACCGAAGCATATGTAAGAACCAAAGAACCTCAGTAGTTCTGGAAGCCAATGCGCGATACTCAGCCTCCGCACTAGATCTAGAGACAATAGATTATTTCTTAGATCCCCGAGAAAGAATATTTTGCCCCAAGAACACTGCATATCCCGTTGTTGAACGTCGACTATCTAGACAACCAGCCCAGTCTGCATCCGAAAACGCACGAATTTGAAGAGAAGCGTCTTTAGAAAATCTAAGTCCTAAGGATAGAGTACCTTTGACGTAGCGGAAGATCCTCTTGACAGCGGCAAGATGAGAGGAGCATGACTTTTGCATAAATTGGCACACATGATTTACTGCATAAGTAAGATCCGAACGTGTCATCATTAAGTACTGAAGGGAGCCAACCATCTGTCGGTAGATCATAGGATCATGAAGAGGGTCCGGGGCCGAAGATGAGAGTTAAAGTCCGGCTTCGAGAGGACTCTTGATAGGTTTAACACTAGAGAGACCAAACCGATGAAGAAGGGTGAGTGCATACTAAGTTTGAGAAAGAAATAATTAAGATAATGGTGCATACAGAGAGCCCAGTCTGCATTCTGTACAACTTGCATGCCTAAGAATAAATTAAGAGCTCCTAAATCCTTCATGTCAAACTCTGAAGAAAGACGTCGAATGAGCCGAGAAAGTAGGTGATCATGGGTTCCGGTGATGATAAGATCATCCACATATAGTAACACGAGAATGGTGTAGTTACCTTGATTCCACATAAACAATGAAGTATCATGAGGACAGTTGATGAATCCAAACTGTTGAAGAAAATTGGTAAACCGAGTGTACCATGCCCCTGGAGCTTGACGTAGACCAAAGTGCCTTGTGCAAGTGACAGACATGATTCGGACGGGCTAGATCAATGAATCCTGGTGGTTGTTGGAGGTAGACGACTTCGTGCAGATCTCCATGTAAAAATGCATTCTTTACGTCTAATTGTCGGAGCGGCCAGCTATGTGAGAGTGTCAAGGAGAGAATAAGTCACACAGTACCAGATTTGACCACGGGACCGAAACGTTGATTGAAGCCTTTTGCGACCAATCTGGCTTTGTAGCGGTCGATGGAGCTGTCCGCACGATGTTTCAGTTTGTAGACCCACTTACAGCTGACGATATTCATTGAAGGAATAAGGGGTACAAGAGTCCAGGTTGAGTTACGCTGAAGGGCATCATATTCCTCTGTCATAGCCTGCTTCTAGTGAGGATCAGTTGCCGCCTACTTATACGTAGAGGGATCTGCGACATGATTCTGTAATGGAAGCAAGTGCCAAGGGGATCGGATGGCGAGTTGCACAGAGGCCTTTTGGATGTCGGGTCCCGTCGTGGGAGCGAGTGATCATGGAGTGATGAGGGACTGATGGTGGTGGATTAGGATCAAAGGGTGCTGCCCGAGGACCACCTCGAGTACCTCGAGCGTGCTTAATAGGAACATGAGTAGGCCATGGTGGCGGCAACAGAGATGTCTTATTCAAGGAGATAGGAGCAGTATTCTCAGTTTCTGGTGCAGCAAGTTCGGATGCAGCAAGTTCACCACCATTTGTAGAAGGCCCATGAAGTGTGGGGCAATGATCAACTGGTTCATGTGGTGCAATTCCATGATCCTGGATTTCCGCGAAAGGAGCTGGTATGAACTTGGCCTTTGTTGACATGAGATGAAGCTGTTGTCAAATAATGAAATGCTTGATCTGGAAATGGATGGGTTCGAAACACTGGTGAAGCAGTGCTAGATGTTTCCTGTGATATTCTTGCAAATGGAAAAGAATTTTCATCAAATGACATATGTCGTGAGATATAAATTTTGCCAGATAAAGTATCCAAGCACCGATAACCCTTATGTTTGCCACTGTACCAACAAACACGCATTCAAGTGACTTGTAAGCCAGTTTATCACGACCAAAGGGATCAAGGAGTGGAAAACAAGCATAACCAAATACCCGTGGATGAGCATAATCAGGTTTTTGACCAAAAATAGTCTCGAAGGGAGTTTGACCATGTAAAGAGATAGAGGGTAAACGATTTATGAGGTAAACAGTAGTGGTAAAAGCATAATTCCAGAGATGACGGGAAGAGAGCTATGGGCTAACAGTGTGAGACCAGTTTCTACAACATGACTGTGCTTGTGTTCAGCAAGACCGTTTTGTTCAGGGGTTCTTGAGCAAGAGAAAATATGAATAATGCCTTGACTTGCAAAAAAATCATGAAGTTGGTGACTTACATATTCACCACCAGAGTCTGATTAGACAAACTTAACACGACTATTGAGTTGATTGTGCATCAAAGTTATAAATTGGATAAATATGGATGGTACTTTCGATTTTCAATGTAAAGGAAAGTACCAAGAGAACCGTGAACATTCATCAACAATGATCAAGTAGAACCGAAAACCTTCTATTGATGGAGAGGGAGAAGGTACCCACACGTCACTATGTAATGTGTGTAGAATCTGATCCATATAATTTGTACGACGAGTGAAGGGAATTTTGGAAGATTTGCCAAGTTTACAACTACGACAACAAACTTTATTACAATGATTAGAATAATTTAAAACAGAGGACAACTGATTCATAGAAGAAAAAGTAGGGTCCCCTAAACGGGCATGTCATGTCATTGAGTCCATCTTATTAGCAAGCAAAGCAGAGGAAAAGACAAACTTAGATGGAGCGACTCCAATGTGATAGAGTCCATCATGTTTAGAACCCTTCAATAGAATTCGGCCGCTCCTCAAATCATTGATAACAAAGCCCCAAGGGTAAAACAGAAAACAACAGTTATTATCCTTGGTGTATTGAGAAACACTAAGCAAATTTTTCTTAATGGTAGGTACAACAATAACATTTGATAGATGAAGTTTAGTATGAGGTATAGTCAAATGACCAAGATGAGTAATAGGGAGAGTGGAACCATTACTGACAAGGATTGAATCTGAGCCGTGATAAAAAGTTTTACCTTCAACTTGAGTTGGGTCAGCTGTCATGTGATTTGTGGCGCTCATATCTGGGTACCATGCATGATCATTTTGATCGGCGAGATGCATGGCGGTGAAGGCCTGAGTTGTATCAGCTATAATTGAGTCCACAGTGAAACAATTGTTTGCTTTGTGGTAGGGGTGACCACATCGAAAACAGTAGACTCCAGAGGAATCTCCAACCGGTGAAGCATTGGGACGACTAATGCCACGACCACCACGAGACATTCCACGTGAAGGTCCATGACGACCACCACCCACCGGCATGGTTGAAGATGGCCAACACTGCCTATACCACTAGGGGAGAAAGATCCACGACCCCCATTGCCAAAGGAGAAGGATCCACGACCTCCATTGCCACGAGCCGAGCGACCACCAGAATTGGTGCGCCCTCGACCTTGAGTAGTGAACATGGCCGCAAGTGGATTAGTTGTTATCTTTATGGATTTGATGCGGAGCTCAAAATCCAGCAATAGAGCGGTGACCTCATCGACTGGAAGAGGCTCTTGTGAGATGTTAACAGCAGCAACAATAGGATCGAATTCAGACCTGAGGCCGCGGAGCATCCATGAGATAAGATCATCTTCATCAACCGGTTTGCCAGTGCTAGCAAGGATTTGAGCACGAGATTTAGCCTGAGACACAAAATCATAGATATAATGTGCACCTTTTGAGAGTGACTGAAGTTCGGAGCGAAGTTGCTGAACTCGCAAGCTGAGTCAAAGTGCCATAGAAGATCTCAAGTGTACGCCACACCTCTGCAGAGGTCGCACAAGTATCAACTTGATTGACGGACGATTCAGAGAGGCTATTGGTGAGCCATGCTAGCACCAAGGAAAAATTTGCAAAATAGACCGTTTTTATAAAGTAATTAGCGAAATAGACCGTTTTTTGAAGTAATTAGCAAAATAGACCTTTTTTGGCAAAAGAGGTCGATTTTGAAAAAGGGTTCAGAAAACATATGAGACTACTAGTCCCGTATGTTTAATCTCATGATTAGTCCACTCAGAAAATATACGGGACTACTAGTCCCGTATATTTTCTGTTTGCTAACAAAACGTACGGGACTAGTAGTCCCGTACGTTTTGCAGAGTAGCCAAATCCACTGTAAAAGTCTAATTGCCTAGCGGGGGTCTCATTATAAGCTTTTGTGACATTCCATCTGCAAGAAATGTTTCCTTGTTCAAAATGTTAAATTTAAAATTAAATACAAATGAGATTCAATTTGACGCTTTTTACCTGCAGCCTAGTGGAATATGTCCATCTAACTCTCGGATCTCGCATAATCGTGGTTTCAAAACCAATCTTTCCCATGCCCAAACTTGTAGCAATGTTAAACAACCCTTGAACTCCTTATTCTGCATTAAAGCAACCTTTGACATTTCTCGATATAGGTATGCTAAAACAGCACTACCCCAGGATAATGTCCCGCACACATCGAAGTCTTCGATAAGTGGTAACCACCTAGCGCGAGTTCAAATACGTTAGTCATGTATACTAAGAATAGTGAGCAAAAATCAATACTTAATGTTTACTTACCTCAAATGGACTTTATGTTTACTTGAATCGGGAAAAAGAAGTGTCCCGATCATGTGCATAATATATGCTCTCGCATGCTGTTGGATCATCACTTCAGGTGCATCTTGTGGCAACGGGTTTCCAAAACTCTCCTTAAGCCACTTCAATCTAATATACCCTCCAGGCAAGGACTTCGGAGACTTGATGCGGCATAATTATGTACCAAAATTGCAAGTGCACAATTTATCAAGTTATAGTATAAAAAGATATCGATCCCACGAGGAAGGTGATTTTAAGAGATTATTAGAAATGGTTCTTATGTTTTGTGCGTGACAATTAGGAATAAAGAATAAGTGTGAATGTGATGAATGATTTTTGTGAATATATGCAAAAGATAATAAATTGAATTTTAGAGGAGAGAAGGAAGAATTAAAGAATAAATGAAATCATAAGGCAAGAAATATGAATTAATAAAATCAAGAAATAAAACCAAAAATGAAAAGAAAATTTAAGAAAGTAAGATGAAGGATTCAAAAGAGGTAAGAAATCTAGAATATAATCCACTAACCAATTTCAATTACAAAATATAAACTATTCTCTTTTTATCATATTTCAACTTAGATTTATTAAGCATAGATTATCAAACCATTTAAGGAAAGTGTAACCTATCAAATTATCATCTAAGTCAAAATTACTATTCATGATAAGAACAACAACATGATAATAATCCTAGAATTCATAAGCATAACCTATCAAACCATTTAAGATAAGCATAGATTATCAAATTCTTCTTCTACCGATTAGTTCTCTAGTTGATTATCCTAAACATGAACATTTTAAGTGCAAGAGAATAATTCATACAATATAAAGGAAATTAGACTAGTTTTATATAATTCTAAATTTCCTACAAGAATTAAATTCACATCTTAAGAAATAAAAGCAAGAAGAAAACTAATTACAAAATTAAAAAGAAAAGAAAAATCTAAACTATGAACAAGAAATAAATCTAATTACAAAGAAAATAAAAATCTAAACTACAAAATAAATTGCAGAAATTAAATGCAAGAAAAATAAATCTACTCTACAAATTAAAGTGCAAAAAGAAAATAAAAAAGACAAGAAAGTAAATCTATACTACAAGCATGAATTTAAATCTAACTAATAAGCAATAATAAAGAAATTACTAAAAAGAAATAAAAGAGAAAAGAAATGCAAACCTTCAAATTGCTCTTCATCTCCATCCTCATCATTCAACAAAGAGGAGAAAGAACAAATTTAAAGAGGAAAAAATTATTTTTATTAATTGCAACTAAAGTTACAATTTTTGGAAGGCCTTCTCAATTAAGAGTAGCCCTCCTCTCCAAAAGGAGTTTACAAAATTTTCACACCTCTAACCCCTCACTCTCTACCCCTATTTATAGTAATCTTCAATGAATATGAGCCATTGGATTTGTCTTGAGCCCCAAGCAACAATCTCCACCTTTGATTTGCCTTTTTTGATTTCTCTAGTTTAATCATCAAGAGTTCATTAAATTTTCATTTGATTTTTCACAAGAAAATCAAAAATTCGGTCCATCAACTCTCTGCAGCAATCAAACCATTGCAAGTCCAAATACTTTAATTCCAAAGTACATTAATCATCAAGTCCATTGCAAGTTGTAATCCGTCGCCCATTAAATGCCAGCCCAGGTCCTTGAAGCCTAATCATACAAATTATGTATTTTGATTTTTTCAGCCATAGCAAACTTCAGCAAAGAGGTCCGGTCTTGATTAGCCAGCAGCCACTGGAATTTCAAATGAGATTTTAATTCACAAAAACAGGCCGGCCATTTCAAGCATCAAGTCCAGCCATTTGATTTTTCGAAAATTACAAAGGTCCAAGGCCCAAAGCGGTCTTTGTTAATTCCAAGCCATCAAAAAAATGCAGGTTAGCGCCCTATTTTCGCTTGTGTATCTTTTTGCTTTGGGCCTTCACAAATTTGAAAATTTTCACTTTGCTTTTGAATCATTCTCATTTAATCAAGTGGCGTTTTTTGTTGAGCAGATTGGCGAGTCGTTGAGATTTATTCTTCATTAACCTGCTATTGAAGATAAAAACAATTATTTAGCCGATATATTTATTCATATAAAATAGATAATGAGGGTATAAAATTGTAATTAAAATGTTGATTATCAAATACCTCCCACACCTGAAACTTTTGCTAGTCCTCTAGCCAAAGAAAATAAAAAGAAATCCTAACTCACTTTCGTAGCGAATCGCGGGCTGTGTATTATAGCGTATACAACAAGTCCTTTAAACCCATAGGTTACCCTACGTGGCACGAGTTGTGTCTCGTGTGAAGTTGCAGTGAATATACCTCACAAAAATTCGGTCAACTTGTCAAGTTAAATAAGTCAGTTAAATAAACAGATTTTTCTGATATATTTAGTCATTCTAATTGAAGCTAGTCAATTAATCAAAGAAACGTTTTAATATGAATCTAATGTAAATCCCTAGAAAATCTTTCATTATAGCAATTGACAAAACAAGGTAATCTTAGAAATTTAATTAAAAAGTTTTGAAAGAAGCATTGCAATCCTTTGGGTTTTATAATAACTTTCAAAGTCTCTTGATTCAAAAATATTTTTCCAAAACCATATACTACAAAACAATATATATATCAAAACAAGTGAGTATAATAATATTTATGATATTATATTATAATTTATATAATATATATATATATATTATTATATATATATATATACTACTATATATATATATATATATATATGATATATAGTATATATATATATATATATATATATATATATATATATATATATATATATATATATATTTCACTCTCTAATTCTTGGTGATTGTTTTCTATTTTAACGGGCTTTCTAAGTGACCATTTAACGAGTTTTAGGCCAATGAATCCCAACCCAATTGGGCTTAGGTCATTAAGTATAGAGATACTCCTTGGGCTTAATTGCTCAGTCAACTTAGGCTTTATAAGATAGAATCACCTTGAATTTAAGAGGGTTTTTTTTTTTTGTGGTGCCCATTTTTCGCACTCTTCTTTTATAAGGTTAGTTTTTTTAATATATATATGTGTAAGTATATATAGTCTTTTAAAAAAAATGTGTAAATCAAGATGACTTGAAAAATATTTTCCATGCAAAAATTTCATTATTTTTAATTAAAAATCTAAGGTAAGACTTAAGTAAGGTATACTAGTTGAAAAATCATTTCTTAAGAATTTTATTTGGAGTTATCATAAAAGGTAAACTTGAAAATATCACTAACTAAGAATTAGAAAATTTAAAATCTATCAATTTGATCAATTATTACTTAACTCTATTAATTTGGCAAGTGACAATATTTTTATAATTTTTTTTAACAAAAAGGACAAAAATGCAACTAAAAAAAGGTAAAATAAAGAGGAAAATATGTATTTCTCACCTCCACACCTAAATTTTGCATTGTCCTCAATGCACTGAAGCACAAAGTAAAGCAGATAAAATTGAAGAACTTACAGTTGTTCGGTTGACAATGATGATAAGGATCTGCAATTACTGTTAGTATGAGGATGAAGAAATCAAATAAGAGGAAAATTGTAAGTAATAATTTTTTTACCTATGTTACTTATTCAAATTTTTGTTCATAAATTTTTGTACCCTCCTGAGGAATTCCACCGCATCAGCTGCAAGGAAACCAAACGTATCGAACGCGAACGGGATGAAACTGTGTTGGTTGTCCTTGCAAGCTTGATCATGTTTGCCCACCTTCGCCTCTGCCGCTCTATCCGCTGCATGCCCAACAGTGAACACTCCATTACCAAACCCCACCAATGGAGACACCCCCGTGAGATCAACACAAGCGTGCTTCCCCCCGCTCCAACTGTAGACAAGGACGTCTGCCGGCCTTAAAGTAGATCTAGCCTCTCCAGGAGTGGTGAGGAAGTTGACCGGCGCTTCCTTCTTTGATGGGATCCCTGCTCTTCGGAGGATATCATACAAGACATCTCTGACTAAGTCGTGCCTATACTTGAACCCTGGCTTCTTCTGACAGTGAATGGCATGCTCTCCAAAAGCATCCATCTGCGCCCTACGACAAACTGGGCACATAGTCCCCTCCACGAACAAAGGAACCAACAACCTGTATCTGAGAATGGCCTGGTACTCCCCTGGTGTCATACGTTGCCCCAATCCCTCAATAGGCGTGGCCAATAAGAAATCCTGGGCGTGTTTTGCCCGTAGGCACCCAAAAATAGCCACCTGCCTCTCTGATAGATCAAACTCCGTCGCTAGATCTCTACAAATACCACCAAAAAAGGTGTCTGCCAAGTAATGCATTGGTTTTGGGGGGACAGACCCTTTAGTGGTGATTTGAAGAAGGTCAACCTCCGGTAGCTTAGCCTGAAGAAAGGCCCGGGCGGAAATAAAGTGCTCGCCTAAAGAGACCTCGCCACAACCTCTCAAAATGTGGTCTTGGAGCTCGATGGAGTGAATCCGTGAGGCCACAAAAGCAAACTGTATATGGCATCGCGCTGCGTATACCCCCAGCCCGCCAGCCTTGATAGGTAAAGTGGCTAGCCTCCATTGGAGATCCCCGAAGCCTGGGCCTTCGGATGTGACTATGCTCTCGACTGACCTCCGAAGCGCCATATCAAACTGAGTCGCCGCCTTAGCAAACAGTTGTGGCGGACAAGTCCTCAAGGCAAAATACAGCTTGGACAAGCCCGCACAAGCCCTCAAAAGGACGATCTCGCACTGAGGATCCCTAAGTTGGTCCAATGCTTCCATTAATTGAGCCGCCTTAGCCACCCTTTTGGCTGCTAACCCACCAACAAACTCCTCCTCCATGCTAACCGCTCCACCTAATAGCTTCACCCCATCGCGAGGCCGACTGATATCCAAGGGAAAAAGCCCCTCCAGCAAACTCCTAGGATCCTGGGAGGGCCAAAATAATTCAGTTTTGGTGACATTGAGGTCCAACCCGAGCCTTGGGCCTTCAGTCTCGATCACCTTATATGCCTTAGCAATCTCCAAAGTATCCCCGACCAATGACCCATCGTCCAAGTACCAAGCTTGAAGAGCCAACTTGCACTCTTCCTGCACTCGTAGAATCAACGGGTGAAGCGTGAGGGCGAACAACAGAGGCCCTAATGGATCCCACTGTTGAATCCCCTGAGCAGACCAGATAAAATCCGCCCCCAAGTACAGTCTAGCGGGCTGCACATAAAGAAATTCCACCCAATGAGAGATCGTTGAACACTTAAGGCGCACTTCCCGTAACATGCTACTCCTGTCCACCAAATTAAATGCATTGCGGAAGTCGACCAAAAGCATGGAGAACGAGTTATCCGCATGATGGACACCAACGTACCTATTAACCGCATGCAAAACTGCTTCCGCCCCTCCTGAGACTCCTACCCCCAAATTGAAAATCGGCCAAATAACTCGCAATGTCCTTCCCCACCTTCTTCATGGCCACTTTAGAGACGAGGCGCCTCCAAATGGCACCTACCGCAATCGGCCTTATGCCCCCATCACCCTTCTGTTAGATATAGGTGCGAGCACTAGCAATAAACTCCGCCAATGATGCCGGACAACGCCCTTGCAACCACAAATTAACCACTGGAGTGAGAGAAGATAATGTCCTTAGAATAAATACTAGACTATCAGACATTTCGGATAGTGATCGTAATGAAGAGATCTGATTAGTCGGTAACGTATATTCTAAAATGTTCCTAGTTGATGAAGTGTTGAGATAGGACATCACCACTTTGGTTTAGACTAGCATATGTTTTATTTCTCCTTTTGAAGGAGATGATCAATCTCTTAGATCATTGATGTGAGATATCAAGATACAGTATACAGGTGACTCATTAGTGAATGAGTTGACTGAACGACTCGCCGAGAACATCTAGTTGGTAATATACTTAACTGTCAAATAGAAGTTCTCAAGTGATATAGTACATAGTAGTCTCTTGACCTGAGGCATGAGTGCAATATCTTATATGTCAGTAAAGATGTATTTAGACTTTTACCTAACCACAGTTCTTATTGAATTGTGCATAACGGTTCTTGTTGGGTACATCCCGAGACATAAGTAGATATTGAGATGCCAAGAAGGGATTCGTCTCTCCCAGTATAGGGGTTGATGTCATAAGATTGTTTGATATAACTATAGCCTGGAAATCCTTGGCCAAGGTGAATAAGATAAACTGAGTGTCAGTTTGATCTTATAGGTTATGAGTTTAATATCAATAAACACTAATCAAGCTATTAGGGTTTGACAGTTTGCCATACCCTAGGCTCAATAGTTTGACATGGTTTGACGAAGAGACCGGACTGTACGGTATTATCATTGAGTGGTCCTGATAAAATTGGATAAGCATCTTGCAGACCTTTATCACAACTTATACCCGGGTGGTCTTCATGTGTAGCTAGCACCTCTGTTGTACTTATGGATATGATCCACTACCGAGTTTTTTAAGTTGGGCCCTAGAGTCACACCAAGCGCGTACTTGAATCCTATGAAACACAATTTATGGAGTGATGCGTATGATTGATACGCATATATGATTTCTTCCGGATACACATAAACGGTTATGTATATCGGTAAAATCGGAATGCTATGTGCTTAGGAAATGAATTCCAGTATTTTTCCCATAAAGTTAACTTTTAGTCAACTAGTTGACTTTTTGGTCAACAGTTGACTTTTGGTCAACTCTTGATTTATTTGGTCATATAGTGACTAATTAGTTAAAGATTGGAATAATACTATATACCGCCATTGTTCATCTCCAATCAGATCTGGATGGACCCAAAGGATTTCGCCATTTGGGGTTGTGTGCGGCACAAGTCCCTTTTGGCGCTGTCCGTGCGGATCGTCATTCACCGTCTTCATCCCGACTTTGGTGACGCGTTTTGGCTCGAACCAAGCTGTAGGCACCGACCCAAAACTGATTGACACTGCGTTTGCCCCCACATTCTTGGCTGGCTTCGGGGTTATGACTCCTACGTGGATTAACGCCTGGATCTTGTCCTTGAGGTGGTAGCATGATCTCGTAGGGTGGTGGACCGCTCTGTGGTA
>NC_033798.1:60334368-60357618 GCF_001876935.1 Asparagus officinalis | reverse complement strand
GACTCGGGACCGTGATCGAGACCGTGACCTGCATGGGCCACCACTAAAACTTGTCACGCCCCGCTTCCCAAAATACCAGGGAATCGGGACGTGAGCAAGCCCGCGACGTATTAAACTGAGAAGAGATAAGTGCTAGACCCCGTCTTCTCAATCTAATACGCTAAGCGTCAAGAAATACAAACGAAGGCACAGGTCCCCGATCACAGTAATGAGAATATAATAAACAACTCAGAACCAAAAGATACATATCACAACTGAAATGATCATCCAGACATAATATTCGGGCCAAACATGCCCTTATACAAACTATCTGAATGAAATACTGGAGAATATAAAATACAACGATCAGGCGGAAATAGGAATGCTAGAAAAGTAAACTAAGGACTAACAGCTGATAAAAGAAATGACTAGGCTTCGGCTTCTTCTGCTCGGTCTACAGAGTACTCCTGCGGGGGATCCTATGGCTTCTGTACGACTCCGAACTTAACCTGTCCGTCCTCTAAATCTGACGTACACCAGAGAAAACAGGTGTACGTCAGGTGCATGGCGCACGGCAAGATCCCGAAAGGAAGAATAGAACGGTCGTGTGACCAATGCAATAATGGTAATAACAATAGAAACATACAACTGAAATACTAATAATCTAAATATAATTTACTACTAGAATAGAATAATCATAATAAATCCAAGAAAATCAACCAAGTAACAAGTCGATCATGCAACTAGCGATCAGATTAATCATCCAAGTAACAAGATCATACTAGATGGAATTAATACTTAAAAATCTACAACAAGAGACGTAGTACGTCGAGCGAAATAATCCAAACAAGGAAACCCTCATGTATATACCATATGTCTCGAATTATAGATAATTAAATATTAACCCCGATCTAGGTATGAAAATAAAACATATCTGGTCTGTATCTCACAAGAACTCGTACTCATCCAAGAAACGAGTCATGTAGCTAGCCATCCTATAACAGGTCACTGGTTCACGTCACACACAGAGTCAAAGTTCATATTATCGGATATCTGGTTAACAAAATCTGACTGTACAAACCCCCTACGTGCTTCCAATAGGACTCCACGCAAACCGATTCGGCCTGGTTCAAACTCAAGCCGACCCGGGTGAATATCACATTCACGAACCAAAGTGACGCAACAAACCTTCACCGTGGCCCATCAAACCAACCCCAGTTCGAAACAAACCTAACTGGTGCGAGTCTGGAAGATAAATCAACAACGAAACGATTTCACTGACCAAGTGCGAAACGGTTCACTTGGCACAACAAACTAACCCCAGTGCGAAACGGTTCACTGGTGCGAGCCTGAAAGATACATCAACAGTCTTATCCGATCACATGAACCATGACTTTCTCCATCCCAACTCTTTTGTTTATCAAGATCAACATACACACAGGTTTCTAAGTCTTAAACAGGACACACCAGACCACACTAGTCATGAATTTCTAACGGTTCTCAAACGTAACAAAGAGTAATAACTGCAACTAATCATATTCAACAATATCATAGCATATCACATAATTAAAATTAAGAAACATAAATCATTCATAATAATCCCTTTTCTAAAGTAAATCTTTTAAAAATATTTATAAATGTTCTAAAATAATTCCTTTTATAAAACTTTCTTAAATTACTGAAATTATTCTAAATTGATACTTAATCTAAAATAAATTCTTTTAAACTATAATTATTCTAAAATAATTCTTTTGTCAAATAAATTCTATTGTTTTATTATAATTACTCTAAAATGATTTTTCACCAAAATAATTTATTATAATTATTTTAAAATGATTATTTTGTCAAATAAATCCTAAAAAAATCATAAACTAATCTAAAATAATTTTATCTTATTTATCTTTACAGTATCTATTATCACAAAATTATTTTTAATATCATTCGTCAAATAAATCCGTACAGGTCATCACAGTATATGTATTACAATGTGAATGGTCATACGTTATTGTCCACAGTCCATTTCGTTCACGACAGTTCTATACGTTATAGTTCTCAGTCCAATATGTTCACGACAGTTCCGTATTTGTAACGAATAATTATTCGGGTAACGAGTTCGTATGCATAATTGATCTGTGATCAATCTAAAATTGTACTGAGCAAGAATAGGGATCTTGCAAGCAACTAATTAATTCAGAGCGGTCTAAGAATTGAATGATAAGTCAAAAGAGTATCGGGATCTTGCCTCGGGGTTTTTGTGAACGAACTTCGACGTTCCGACGGCGATCGGTCCGCGGGTCTAGAAGAGGCGCGTCGTCGGAACTCCGTAGAAGGACTGTCGGCGGACCGGGTGTGGGTCGGCGCTCGAAACGACAGACCACGACGCAGCGTAGTTGGAGAGGAGAGGCCCGGAGGGGGAGGTGCTGGTCGGTGACGGGGTGTAGTGCTGGTGTGTAGGGTGTCGAGGGGGTGCCAGCGCGCGAGAGGGCGAGGCGAGATGGGAGCTAGGCGTGGGGGCAGCTGTGCGAACAGGCCGGAGGTGTTGGATCAGACGTGAAGATGGCTGGTTGTCGGTGCTGAGAGGGGGAGCGGTGCATGCGTGGCGGCTGCTGCCTTGGCGGTGGCGAAGGCGAGAGAGAGCGGCGGTCCGAGTGGGGTGCTGGCGAGGTCTGGGCTCAGAAGGGAGCTCCGCGGTGGGCGAGGGCCGCTGAGGAGGCGGCAGTACGGGTCCGAGATGATGAGGCACGGCGGAGCCGCGGTGCGCTAGGGGCTGCGGTAGCGGATCAGGGCAGGGCGCGGCGGAAGGCTTGTAACCGGGAGAGAGCGGGGTTGGAGCGCTGGCGGAGCCGTTCGAGAAAAGAGGGAAGAGAGAGAGAGAGAGAGAGGAGGAGAGTAGAAGAGAGAATGGGGTGCGGTAGATTTAAATATGGAAAAAATAATAAAAAATTAAAAATAGATAAATTAATAAATGAGGATGCCGTGTGGGAGCAGTCATTTTTGAAAAGAAGAGAAGGGAGAGAACGGGGTTGTTGGGTAGCTGATGGGGGTTCGACGGGAGCAAAAAAAGCTGGGGTTATTTTCAAATGGGTTCAGGTATTTAAACGAAAATAATTAAAATAAATAATTTCGGGTACTTAAAAATTAAACTAATTACATAATAATTATCTACAAATAAAAACGTACATTTTGAGCTAATACAACAGTTGATATGAAACTGTCGAAAATATACCCGTATTGTACAATTAAACAGAAATAATTAATAATAAAAAAATATTTACTTGTATTTAAAATCAAATAATTATGTGACAATTATCTACA
Source organism: Asparagus officinalis (assembly GCF_001876935.1). Classification (NCBI taxonomy): domain Eukaryota; kingdom Viridiplantae; phylum Streptophyta; class Magnoliopsida; order Asparagales; family Asparagaceae; genus Asparagus; species Asparagus officinalis. Next base: position 60,354,324 of record NC_033798.1, on the reverse strand, counting down.
CGATAAAACGTACCAGTTATGCTAATACGACAGCTGATACGTAATAATACAATAATTTACACAAATAATACGTAATTAATAATTCAATGTAATACAAGAATTAATACATAATAATAATAATAATACGACGTATTATTTAAAATAATACGTAATAGTATCAGTAACACAACGGATAAATCCCAGAAATTTTCATTGCACTAAATTAATTTATAAATATAAAAACCATTTAAATAAATATAAAACTTAGACTTTAAATCATAGAAAATTCTAGAAAATCGAGAAAAATACAAATACTCTTTTAAAAATCATAATTAAATATTTTAAAATACTAAAAATTTATTTTAACTAATATTAAAATTTTACGGTCATTACACACGGCAAGACCGCACAAAAGAAAAGAACGAACGAAAACCCAAACGGAAAACGATACGATAACAGAAATGACAAAAGAACGTACCACTGGAAATCCAACAAAATCAATCAAATAACAAGTCGATCATGCAACTAGCGATCAGAACAATCATCCAACTAACAAGGTCATACAACTAGATGGAATTAATACTTAAAAATCCACAACAAGAGATGTAGTATGTCGAGCGAAATAATCCAAACAAGGAAACCCTCATGTATATACCATATGTCTTAAATTATAGATAATTAAATATTAATCCCGATCTATGTATGAAATGAAATACAACCGGCCTACATCTCACAAGAAGTCATACCTAGCCAAGAAACGAGGTTATGTAACTAGCCATCCTATAACAGGTCATTGGTCATCTCTCACACAGAGTCAACGCTCCTGTCATCGGATACTGACTGTTCACAAATCCCCTACGCACATCCAATACCGCTACACGAATTGGTCAGAGGACTACACGCAATCCGATCTCGACCTGGTCCGAACTCAGGCAAAGCTCAGGTGACGAAACAAGTCACGGACTAAAGTGACTACACGAATTCACTTTAGACCAACAAACCAACCCTAGTGACTACACGAATTCACTGGCGCGGGCTGAAAGATACATCAATAGTCACATCCAAGCACATGAACATTAACTTCCCCATCCCAACTCTTCTCGTTTTTCTAAGTCAACCATAATCCTCATTAAAACTCGGGTTCACCACCTAAACTCAGTCAACACACTCACACATGTCGCTAAGTCTACTCATAACGCACGAGGGCACTAAGTCATAACTATCAACGATTCTCCATCGCAACAAGACATAATAAATCATGTGCAATAATATCATGCCATATCAGATAATCAAGATTAAGAATTTGAATCATAAAATTGTTCTAAAATAATCTTCTAAAATAATAATTTATTTACTTCAAAAAAATTCTTTTTCTAAAATAAATTCTTTTCTCATTATAATAATTCAAAAAATAATCTTTTAAATAATAAATTCATAAATTCAAAAATAATATAAATTCTCATTAATTCACAATATAAAAATAATCTTTTAAATAATAAATTCATAAATTCAAAAATAATATAAATTCTCATTAATTCACAATATTCTATTTTCCCAAATAATTTCTTTTTAAAAATATTTATCATTCTAAAATAATTTCTTCCACAAGATAATTTCTAAAAATTATTATTATTATTCTAAAATGATTCTTTTTCCAAAATAATTCCTTTTAAATTATTATAATTTTCCTAAAATGATTTCATTCTCAAACAAATTCTTTTTAATTGATATAATTATCCAAAAATAATTTTTATTGCCGAAATAATTTCTTTTAATTTATCATAATTATTCTGAAAATGCTACTTATCATATTACTATGATATTTTTAATATTATTCATCAACAATCCCACACAGATAAATATTAACAGATCTAAAATTGCAGATAATTCATAATAAATAGAAGAATATAGATCTGAGCAAGCTGTTGGCCTTCTTGTTTTGATGTTGTTTAACAAACAATTTACCACTAATGTTGTTTGTCTAGTATTTGTGTTTTCGTATTTATTGTAGACAAACAACGTAGTTGGAGGATGGATGGAATAGAGCTTCAACGATCATATCCAAAGGATGTTGGCGGAATGTCGGTGAAGCCTTGCTATTCAAAGTTCAAGATCCAAGTTAAAGCTTCATCCGCGAGATTACCTAGAAGAGCTTATTGAAGATCAAGATCTAGCTTGGGTAAATTAGTTTTAGGTTTTATATTATGTGTGTTAGTACTTTAAGCTCAATCATATACACACATACACGCTTTGGTTTTGGTTTTGTATATATACAGTTATATATATACATATATGTTTTTGGTTTAATAATTTTCGAGTTTATATATGAAACAAATGAATAGAATTGGAAAATACTATTTTGTTTCATGTTTATATGCCTATATATGATTTCACCTTTAACAAGCTTATATTTAATGAAATCATATTTAGTGTTTTGAATATATTGCATAGAATATGCAATTTTATGAAAATATTGTATTTCTAGGTTATAGACTTCATAACAACATGTTATATCTTTTATCAAGTCTATACAATCATTTCATAAGGTTTCAAAATGTTGTTTAAGTCAAAATATCAAAATATCAATTTTCAGGTTTTCATGTTTTGGACTATTTTGTAAAATGATGATATTTTTCATTTGGGAAGTCCTTTTTCGAAACCAGTCGTTGTAGCATGTTTATTATCATGTCTACAATCATTCCCCAAAGTTTTACATTTTTTGGAATTTATTTGATATTTTTAAACAGCATTTTAAAATCAGCTATACAGATTTTCATGTATCAGATTTCGGTCGACCGTACCGGTCGACCGAACCTGAGGTCAAAAGTTCACTGGGCTGACAGAGAGCTGTCGGTCGACCGGTTCGGTCGACCGATGAAAATTTTCGGTCGACCGACGAATTTTCCGGTCGACCGACGAGTGTTCTCTCAGCTTCCAACGGCTAGTTTTTTGACCGTTGCCTTGGGGCTGATTTTGTCTTTTGCTCTGGTTTCTTGGCTGAGTTGTGAGAGGGTATAAATACCCCATTGCCTTCAACTTTCAAAAACCAAGAGAGTTTTAAAACAAGTTTAAGAAAGTTTTAACAAGGGTTTATGTTTGGTTTAAGTTTGTTTAAAAAGCTTTTAAGCAATTGAGTGTTTCGGTTTTGTGATTCAATTCAACAAGAGATTGAGGAGATCATCTATTGGTGTTTGGGCATTCAACTATTCTCCCTCCAACTCTTGATATATTGAGAAGTTTTCTAAACTCTATTTCTAGCTTTTTTATATATTTGATTATCATTGTTATTAAGCTAGAACTACATTGAGTTTAGTTTTGATTTATATCTCTTTGTTCACACACAACCTTTTGAGCTTATTGTATTTACATTCATAGTATAATTTGGGGTTGTGGGTTTGTGACTAAGAGTTGTGCTTAATTGAGTTCTCACCTTGTTTAGAGAACAATCAATTGATTTATATTGTGCTTAATTGTGAGGATTCACTTGTAATACACTTGTACACCGAGAGAAGTGTGTGGTGAGAGACGGGGTCGAATCCAAGAGGAGTGGCGTCGGTTGACGTGCCTAAGGAGAGGTTGTAACCGAGCACTTGAGGAGGAGGACACGGGCTAGGACCAACACTTAGTGTGTGAGGTGTGATTACATAGTGATTGTATTGTGAGGTGTAAACGTTGTTCGGGTGAACGTAGAAAACCCGGTTGTGATAGTGGAGATCTCCTCGAGGTGAGGAGCGGGGACGTAGGTCGTGGGCTGCTGGATTGAAGACTCAGATCTAAAAAAGATCCAAGCTTTGGGACTTCGATGACTTGTTCTTCCAGATCTGGTGCTCGGCGATCGTCAACGCCAAATAAGGCAAGAGTTCAAGATCCTCCGGATCAAAGCTTGGCCTTTGATCCCGAGATTTGGGCGATTGTTTCCTTGGTGAACCAATCCCCCCTCGGCTATTATTTCCTTGGTGAAATAATACCCGTCGTACTGCGTAGATCCGACCGGATCTAGATCTCGCGGTGGTCCACGGATAAACCCCGGCGCAGGCAAACAACCCACGCAAGCGAGCGACCGCAAAACAGGAGCTCGTGATTTGTTCGACAAACAAGGATAAAAAGTTGTAATCTTTCTTTTCTTTTATTTTGATTTTCATTGTAACCGGATCTTATAAAAAGACCGGATCTTTGTAACTCAAAAAGCTGTTATTTAAGATGACAATGGAATCAATGAAGAAAGACACGATTTTTCCCGCGAAATCAATGAAGAAAACAATTTTTCCCGCGAACAATCTTGCGACCACAGTGAGAGCCGCCGATCTCGCTGCCGAGATCGGAGCGTCGCAGCCGCGGATCTCGATCCCGATCGTGGAGGAGGTCGAATACGAGTTCGACCAGCAGAAGTTCGAGGAGTACTTGTCGTCCTCGTCCGGATCAACCTCCCCCGCAAGTCCAAGAAGCTCTCCTCCAGGAGAAAAACTCGTTGGTTTGAAGACGTGGAAAACACCAACGAAGATCTCGCCCCGCTGGATGCCAAAGGCACATCGGGTGAGATTCCTCCAATTCCCAACCAGGTCGGATCTGCTCTGGCCAACCCTTCTGCCGCAGGGGGCGTGGTGACTCTCTCGAAGAGAGCCCGCCAAAGGCAACGTCAACGCCTTGCGAAACAATTCGCAAAGGCCATGGAGTCTGTTGACGGGATCCGCTACAACGCGGATCTGAAGAACAAAAGAGGCAAACAGCCTCAACAACAGATGAACGGCACCTCTTCCAAGCCGCCAACAATGGAATGGATCCGTGTCAAACGGAATCGTTCGACGCTGGAAGAACGCATCCGCAAACGCCGCGCACTATCAGCGCAGGCACGGGCTCAAGCTGAAGAAGCCCGTAGGAAGTTGCAGAAAGAGGTGGCCAAGAAGCCGCCATCAACCAGCAAAGTTTGGAGGCCGAAGTCTGAAGCGGCGGTTCAGACCAAAAAGCAGCAACTGCAGCCTCCAAATCAATCCAGACTACCGATGATTTCCACAACTGCTCCGGGAGATCCCGCAGGACCATCCCAGAAAAGGAAGTCAGTCTTGGAGCGCCTCGGTCCACTTCCCGAGGAGCGAAGCAAAGCTCCAATCCAAAGACGTTTGGGTCCACTAAGAAAACCCCGAACAAATCAACATGATGGGGTTCGCCACAACCCTCAACATGACAAAGAAATCATGGCACCCAAGCGCACTACTTTGCGCATCGAAATTCAGGAGCCCGTTGAGAATTCACGCCCACAAAGGCGCGTTTTGAGGTGCGTGACTCTCGAAAGTCCGAAGAAGGTAATTCACTCTCAGAAGGAAACGTTATCGTCTGATGATGATTGCGTTATACCTGAGAAATCGTGCCAACACACGATAGGTTGCTCCGACTTTCAAACGGAAGAGCTGTACTATCGTGCTGGGGGTACGAGCAAAGCCAGAAAGAGAAGTCCTCGAAGGCTAGAAACTCAGTGCCCTTGTTCAAAGCTCATTCGGGCGGTACTGTCTGAGTGCAACTGCATCAAGGCAGTCCCCGAGAGAATTTCGGTTTTCGAAAGGCTCAATACCGAAACGCCAAGACTGAGGTCTAGGCGCTTCCGACAAAGAAGAAGGGTAATTGAAGACGGAGAACTTCCGAGGGTCACTACCAATATGACCAGCAAAAGGGCATCGACTAGGGATAGTCTCGAGTCAATTCCGGAAGTACCCTGGCATGTAACCCGTTTGCAGTCCGGAGCCATCAGACGAGGAACTTATGGTAGGATTCGGATAAGATTACCGTCAGAAGATGAAGAGTCGGATGCATGCTCTGCAATTGCATCGGACAACACGGTATCCAGCGAGGGACAACCCCGCGAGGCACTCATGATAAGTGCAGAACAAGTGGCCAAGATGCTCGAAGAGGCCATGGCCAAACAACAGGAGAGTTTCAGGTTCGAAATGCAGATGGCCATGCAGAACATGAGAGAAATGCATGACTAACAAATCCAGGCATTGACGAACCAGCAAGGCGAGCCAAGTCGTCGTAACCAGGTTTATCAGGAAGATGAGGACACGAATGCGAACGAAACTCATAATGCCAATAATCCTCCCGTCAATGCAGGGGGTGGTAATGAGAATGCTGATGAAGACTCAGGTGTGATGAAGACTCAGGTGAAAACTTGAAGATTAAAAATCTCGAGAGCAAAATCAATACGTTGATTTCTGCTCAAGAGATGAATCAAGAGATGAAGAAAACAGGCATTCCTTGTCCATACCCAAGAGAGTGGGAATCAATCCCATATCCGGCTAAGTTCAATCTAATTAACTTCATACCGTTTAATGGGATGGGTTCCCCCACTCAACATTTGATTTACTTCAAATCACACCTGGGGTTATCTCTGGTAATGAGCCTCTGATGGTGCGGTCATTCGTCGGCACTCTTCGCGGAGCCGCCTTCGATTGGTATCGCCGCCTCAAGCCAGGCAGCGTAAATAGCTGGGATGACATGGAGACCAAGTTCCTGGCCAACTTCTTCGACGACGACACCGAGATATCTATCGGATCGTTGCTCGACGAGAAACAAAAGGACGGGGAGTTAGTCGACGCCTTCGTCAAAAGGTTCCGGAACAAGGCGATGAATTGTCGGGACCCGATCACTAAGGAGTTCATTCTCCAGACTTGCCACAACAACCTCGCACTGGACGTGTTGGAAGCAATGGGAACAGCACTGTCTGACACTTGGAAAGATTTGAAGATGCGCGGTGAACAAGCCAAACGCTTCCTCCCAAGGAAGAAGGCCGAGAGGAACCGACCGACGGTTAATCCGCTGAACTCAAACTTCGCCTCTCGTGGTAAGGGCAAGGCACCTGCAGCTGCTGATGGTGCTAATCAAATGTCACAACAGCAATCCCGAAGGCAGCAAAAGACTTTGGGTCGAGACTCCAAAAAGAGTACTCTTTCAAGGATGAAGACGTTCCAGCCATCTTCGAATCCCTCCTTGAAAGTAACAAGATCAAGCTACCACCTATCACAAATCAGGAGGAAGCTGACAACACGACGGATCCAAAGTATTGTGCATACCACAGGAGGATCCTTCATCCCACCAAGGATTGCTTTACTCTCAAGAATAGCATTCAGACCTTGGTTGAAGCCGGCGTCATAACGCTAAGGTAAGCCAAATAAGAACGGCAAAACTCCAAAGAGTATACGAGTATAAACTGTTTCTCAATCCTCCGACCGGTATAAGAGGTTAAACTACTCCCTGATACTCCAATAGGTATATGAGTCTAAACTGTTTCCCCACTTTTGACGGGAAGTTCCTGGAGAATATTAAGCTAATATTCTTAAGGATAACCCGGTTAGGTAACTGATAATAATGTCCGAACCAGTTCCGCAGAGGAAACTGGGGGTGGACGATTTATGTAACGGGAAGTTCCCAAAACCACGGTGGGACCACCAAATTCTATCAAGTTTAATCCATTCAAACTTCCGCTATGTTCGTGCACTCAACACTTTCGTAGTTAGAGTCCGGATGTAATGCTTAGAATTTTGATCTGTCACCTGGTCAAATCTTCCTCCAGTTAGGACCATAGCCAAAATCCCCTCTTGATTCCTTCAATGAACGAGAGGCACACAAATCGAGTGATCAAACCTTCCTACAGTTAGGGTCATCTCAAACTCCTGCTTGGTCAAACCTTCCTACAGTAAAAACCAAGACAACAATTCACTCTCGATAAACGAGAAATTCACCTTTAGTTCGGTAATCAAACCTTCTGACAGTTAGGATTATCCGAATTTTTCGATTCTCGGAGTAGAGGTCCCACTCCTAGTTTCATCTTTCCGGATTCTGGGGGTGGAGATCCCACCTCGAGTCTCCTTTCCAGCTGAAGATAGAATATAAAATTCTTCTCTTTCAGTGTCGGGAGATAGAATATAAAATTCTTCCTCTCCCATTTCGGGTTCGTCTTTGCCCCAAGAGAAGACACCACCTTTTTCAAATCCCAAAATCTGTGCCTCACAGGTACAGGGAATTTTATCCCGAATCCTAAGTAGGGATAAGTCAACGCCTAACAGAATTCTAGTCTAGGAAGTTTATCCCGAATCCTAAGCAGGGATAAGTCTGCGCCTAACACGCGCTGCCGGTTTAGTCTTTTTCCGTAGAAAAAGACACCAGAGTTCGATTCTGGGATATTCTATCCTGAAACCTAAGCAAGGATAAGTCTGTACTTAACCCGCGCCGCCGGTTAGTTCTTAACCGTTAAAAAGAACACTCGTTCACATATTCAACATTATGACAGGTTGTTATTAATAACACCAGAATTCATGCCTTACACGCATGGGGAACTTCATCCTGAATCCTAAGAAAGGATATGCCGACGCCTAACACGCATCGTCGGTTTAGTCTTTCTCCGTAGAAAAAGACACCAGAGTTCGATTCTGGGGTATTCTATCTCGAAGCCTAAGTAGGGATAAGTCAGCGTCTAATACACATTGCTGGGTAGCCTATTCCTATAACAATGGCGAAGTCTACGTATTCGAAGTCGTAGCAGCGTGTAAGACCCCGTAGATTTTTGAGTATGTATATGTGCATCAGATATGAGGTTTAGTGTGCAAAATTTCGAATCTTTCGCAGCAGAGTCAGGGTATGCAGTTTCTAGTTCATGAGTCGACCCATGATTGTCATGAGTCGACTCACGAAATCGAGTCCTGTTATCATTTAGTCTCTGCTGAGTCGACTCATTAAGTTATGAGTCGACCCATGAGTCATGAGTCGACCCATGACTGTCATGAGTCGACTCATCGGGGTTTTTCTGGTTTTTCTGGGTCGGGTTTGATTGGGTTTCGGGTCGGGTTTTATCCACTTATATATATTTTTTCCTCCACCCGAAAATACTTTTTTCTTTGAGCCTAAGACTTATTTTCAAGTATAAATCAATATCCTTGTTAGGGTTAATGCTAGAGATCATGTATTTCGGATTTTAAATCCCCACCAACAAGTTTTTGATGAAAACCCAGATCTGGAATTTTATTTAAAGATTAAAAATATGAGTTTTATATTGATTAAATGCTTTTCTTTCATGTATAAAAGTTAAATGTGAGATTAACCTACAAGAAAATAGTTTCTCATGATAAATATGTTTTTCTCAATGTATCATAGTCTAGAATTGATAGTTATAAAGATGTAGATCAGTGTAATGGAAGGATGGGTCGAGTTGGCGAAGTTAACTCGTGATATAAGCAGATTTCAGCCCGTAAGTCGACTCACGACTCATCACGAGTCGACTCATCAGGTTGAGTCGACCCATGACTGTCATGAGTCGACTCACGAAGTCTATTTGTGTTGTCTTTTCGCTTCTGCTGAGTCGACTCGTCAGTATACGAGTCGACCCATAAGTCATGAGTCGACCCATGACTGTCATGAGTCGACTCACAAAGTCCTTTTTTGTTATCAAATGTGTTCTGTTGAGTCGACTCGTATTTGAGCACGAGTCGACCCATCACAGTGCTTTCTTTCTGTTTCGTTCGTGCTTCTGTTTAAATTCACCCGTTGGGTATTAAATGAGTATACATGCATACTTTCTTATGCGCAGTCCTCGTGTTGGACTATAATCCATTAAAGTCCTCGTGTTGGACTATAATCCATTAAAGTCCTCGTGTTGGACTATAATCCATTAAAGTCCTCGTGTTGGACTATAATCCATTAAAGTCCTCGTGTTGGACTATAATCCATTAAAGTCCTCGTGTTGGACTATAATCCATTAAAGTCCTCGTGTTGGACTATAATCCATTAAAGTCCTCGTGTTGGACTATAATCCATTAAAGTCCTCGTGTTGGACTATAATCCATTAAAGTCCTCGTGTTGGACTATAATCCATTAAAGTCCTCGTGTTGGACTATAATCCATTAAAGTCCTCGTGTTGGACTATAATCCATGTCAAACATGTATTAGTCTTTTGCTAAACCTTGAGCACGTTACTTAATCAAGTTGGGTACATGACATGTGGTATTAGGCTGGGGCATGATAGCTACCTAGATCGTACATGGCATCTATTGTAGCTTTGTCATGTTTACACTTTATTGGTAGAGATGGGTATGTATTTCTTTTCTTTATTTGTTTCTTATGACCAACTTCGGGTTTTGTATTTAGGGATCTACAATTTGAGATACAAGGTATATACATGAGGGTTTCCTTGTTTGGATTATTTCGCTCGACGTACCTATGCTCGTGTTGTATTTCCCTAAGTGCTAAAACCCATTAATGTTTGTGTAAATGAATTATATTATATTGTATTAACTGTATTTTCATATACGACGAGCCCTATCCCTTGGGGTTGGTTGTGATGTTGCTCGCTAGCGCTTTGACGCTCGTTGTCCCTCCCCCCTTTCAGGTAACGAGCCAGGAGCCCGGAGAGTCACAGGTTGATGGCGATACACTTTAGCTCCAGCCGTCCTTTTAGTTATATTTTATTTTTGAGCTCCACTGTAAAATTTTGTGTAGTCACGTGTGAGTCTTATTCTAGAAGTTGTAAAGGCTGTGTGCCTTATTTCCTTTTGTCAGACATTTTGTATTTGAGACTTGTTGAGAACTCCAGTTCAATTATTTCAGACATTTTCTGGTACTCCAGTATATTAGATGACAAAACATTTACTTGATCTCTATTATTTCATCATTTGAATCTTGTATAATCTGTTACTTGCTTTGTACTACACCTGTTGTTGATTCCACTAGAGAGATAGTGATTGTGATGGTGAAACATGTTGTTGCACGGTGTGGTGCATGGCAGGTTTGACATTTCTGGTTTCACCTCGGACCGCAGCCTTGTGTGAACCCAGGGGCGTCACAGTTGGTATCAGAGCTCTAGTTCCAGTATCCTTAGGATCATCCTGTGTCGAGTCGTGGAGCTAGGTTAGAGTTTCTTAGGATTCTTGTGTAGAGTCCGCTAAGGATTTCCTAGTATGAGTGAGGAGCTACCCAGGCGGAGTCACAGCAGACTCCATCAGAGCAGCAGCCAGCTCAGTCCGAGCCTCAGCAGGCTCCACCCGAGCCGCAGCAGGCTCCTCAGTATTTGGTGGATATCATGGCTCCCCTTATTGCCAGGATGACAGCCATTGAGGAGTTAGTAACGACTCATATAGCACCACGGACGCCACCACTACCAGTAGCTCAGCAGCAAGGGATACCAACCGTCCCGATTAGAGAGAGATCCAGAGGTAGCACCCGCAGCTATTCCACTAGCGGTACCAGATAGAACCACGGATCAGGAATCTTGGCTCCGTATGGTAGAGAGGTATTAGAAGATGAGAGCACCAGAGTTCCAGGGGTCACCGGACCCTCTTGCAGCACACAAGTGGAAGGAAGATGTGAGCAACATACTTGACATACTCAGTCTAGATCCGGTTCAGAAGCAGAGGTTGGCATCCTACAGTCTGAAGGGAGATGCCGGGAGATGGTACCGACTACAGTTTACTCCAGAGCAGAGGATGACCCTCACATGGGAGGATTTTATCTACTTCTTTGATGGGCAGTATATTTCTTCTGCAGCACGGACTGGGAAGGAGCTTGAGTTGTCCCGGATGACTCAGGGGGACATGACAGTGGCGGATTATGAGAGCCGGTTTATGGAGTTGCTGCATTTCACGGGTATGTGGCAGACAGGAGAGCGTCAGGCTCAGATGTTCTTGGCTGGGCTTCGCCCTAATCTCCGACGGTATCTTGTGTCGAGGAGATTCTTTTCAGTCAGGGAGGTAGCTGAGGCTGCCACTTCTCAGGAGATCGAGACCACTATGTTCCTGAAGAACAAGGAAGGGAAGGCCAAGGCAGGGCAGAGCGGGGACAAGGGTAAGAACAAGAGACCTTTGACAGGGCATCAGCATCAGCAGCAGTAGGGCCCTTATAAGAAGGGACCCCATCAGGATCAGAGAGCACATCAGCAGCGCAAGTTCCAGGGATCTTGTTTTAACTGCCACAAGGTCGGGCACAAGGCATCAGAGTGTCGTAGTGCACCAGCAGGAGCTCAGCAGGGCAGGGGCCCGAATCACCAGCAGCAGAGACAGCAAGGCAGAGGTCAGGGTCAGCAGCCCAGGCTTGAGACACCGCCAGTGACGCAGAGGGCAGAGGGACAGGTTCCCGTATTCTTTTCGATTCGGGAGCTTCGCATTCCTTCATCTCGCATGCATTTATGGCTAGACTCCAGCTCGTAGCTCAGCCTCTAGACACCCATTTATCAGTCTTCACCCCTTTAGGTGAGGTATCGCTTCTGGAGAGCGTTTGTAGGAGGTGTACCGTCAGTTTAGATGAGTCGGAGTTCATAGTCGATCTGATAGTTTTGCGTATGTCCGAGTTCGATGTCATTCTTGGTATGGATTGGTTGTCGTCCTACCATATTAGTATTGACTGTTTCGCGAAGACAGTCAAATTGCGAGCGTCCGATGGGTCCGTGATGATTGTGGCCACTTCTCAGGGCAATCGCTTTGCGGAGTCATTTCTGGCGTTCATCGACGAGGTGATGCTGCGGGATCAAAGTTCTGATTTGTTAGAGACTCGAGTTGTCTCGGATTATCAGGATGTCTTTCAGGACATACCTGGGTTACCTCCTGTGAGAGAGGTCGAGTTTTGTATTGAGTTGCAGTCGGGCATAGCCCCGATATCCCGTGCACCCTATCGCATGGCGCCAGCTGAGATGAGAGAGCTTCAGACCTAGTTGGACGAGTTGTTAGCTTAGGGTTTTATTCGTCGGAGTCATTCTCCATGGGGCGCGCCGGTCCTCTTCGTGAAGAAGAAGGACGGCAACATGAGATTATGTATAGATTATAGGGAGTTGAACAAGGTCACTATCTGGAATAGGTATCCACTGCCTAGGATTGATGACTTGTTCGACCAGTTGCAGGGAGCGTGATTTTTCTCGAAGATTGATCTTCGTTCTGGTTATCATCAGTTGCTGGTTCGGGAGATGGATATCCCCAAGACCGCTTTCCTCACGCGCTATGGATCTTTCGAATTCTTGGTCTTGCCATTTGGGTTGACCAATGCACCTGCGGTATTCATGGACTTGATGAATCGGGTTTTTCGTCCCTTCTTAGATCAGTTCGTGATCGTTTTCATCGATGATATTCTCATTTACTCGAGATCGGAGGCGGATCACGAGGAGCATCTACGGATAGCATTGAGGACTCTTCAGGAACATCAGCTGTATGCCAAGTTTAGCAAATGCGAATTTTGGCTTTCAGAAGTCAGATTCCTTGGCCACATCATCAGTAAAGAGGGCATAGCAGTGGACCCGGCTAAGGTCACGGCAATTCTCGATTGGGAGCCACCGAAGACGGTGATAGAGATTCGCAGCTTTTTGGGTTTAGCTGGATATTATAGGAAGTTCATTCAGGACTTCTCGAAGATTGCGACGCCTATCACACACCTTACGAAGAAGGGTGTACAGTTCATATGGAGCATGGAGTGCCAGAAGGCCTTTGACATTTTGAAGACTAAGTTGACTACAGTGCCGGTTCTGATTATTCCGAGCAGTGACAGGACATTCGTCGTATATACAAATGCATCGTTGGCAGGCTTAGGAGGCGTATTGATGCAGACTCAGAGGGTAGTAGCCTATATCTCTCGACAGTTGAGGGTGCATGAGCAGAACTATCCCACTCATGACTTAGAGTTAGCAGCGGTAGTGTTTGCATTGAAGTCATGGAGGCACTACTTATATGGAGTACAGTTTGAACCACAGACCATCAGAGTCTGAAGTACCTCTTTTCTCAGAAGGAACTCAATCATAGGCAGAGGAGGTGGATTGAGTTTATCAAGGACTACGAGTTCGCGATTCAATATCATCCAGGGAAGGCGAACGTCGTAGCAGATGCTTTGAGTAGGAAGCGTCGGCATCGGGTTGCGGCTTTGAGATGTTCATTGTACAGAGACCTTATCACTCTTAGTCAGTTTGATTTTAGACCCGAGGTTGGAGGAACCAGTGCATTTTTGGGAACTGTATCAGTGCAGCCATCTTGGAGTGACAGAGTTGTCAGAGCTCAGTCGGGAGACTCTTAGATTCAAATCCGAAAGGAGGAGATTTCCAAGGAGCCTAAGGCTGATTGGACCATTGGAGCAGATGGAGGCCTACGAATGAAGGGTAGGTTGGTTATGTCAGCTAGTGCAGAGCTGAAGAGGGAATTATTTGATGAGGCGCACCGTACTCGGTACACAGTACATCCAGGGACCACAAAGATGTACAAGGACCTGAAGAGACATTTCTGGTGGAGCGGCATGCGTAGAGAGGTTGCAGACTATGTGGCTAGATGTTTCACCTGTCAGCAGGTGAAGGCAGAGCATCAGAGACCGGCAGGGACACTTCAGCCCTTGCCTATTCCGGAGTGGAAGTGGGCGGATATTTCCATGGACTTCATAGTGGGATTGCCGAAGTCAAAGAAGGGGAATGATTCGGTTTGGGTGATAGTGGATCGGTTGACGAAGTCAGCACATTTTATCCCAGTGAGGACTACTTATACAGCCGAGACTTATGCGAGGATCTTCATTCGGGAGATAGTTCGACTTCACGGAGTGCCAGATACGATCGTATCAGATCGGGGATCGGTTTTCACTTCACACTTTTGGAGGAGTTTCCAGGAATCATTTGGCAGCAAGCTATCTTATAGCAGTGTATTCCACCCACAGACAGATGGTCAGACAGAGAGGGTGAATCAGGTGTTGGAGGACATGTTGCGGGCATGTGTCATTGACTTCCAAGGCAGTTGGGAGGATCATATTCCACTAGCAGAGTTCGCTTATAACAACAGTTATCAAGCGACGATCGGTATGGCCCCGTATGAAGCATTGTATGGGAGACCTTGTAGATCACCGATATGTTGGGCCGAGCCGGAGGACAGCTTGATGCTTGGGCCAGAGCTAGTGAGGCAGACTACTGAGAAGGTAGCTTTGATCAGAGAGCGGATTCTAGCCGCTCAGAGTCGGCAGAAGAGCTATGCAGATAAGAGGCGAAGACCCCTAGAGTTTCAGGTTGGAGATTTGGTTATGCTTAAGGTATCGCCTATGAAAGGCGTACAGCGATTCGGGAGGCGAGGGAAGCTTGCACCGAGATATATTGGACCTTTCCGGATTTTGGAGTGCATTGGAGCTGTATCATACAGACTAGATCTTCCAGCTTCTATGTCTAGTATACACAATGTATTCCACATTTCTATGCTCAAGAAACACTTGCACGATGAGGAGCGGCAACGAGTGTTGGATGCACCGGAGATCGAGCTTAGGGATGATTTGTCGACTATTGAGATTCCAGTGGCCATACTTGCTAGAGAAGACAAGAGACTCAGGAACAAGGTGATTCCATTGGTAAAAGTTCAATGGAACCGAAGTGGAGTAGAGGAAGCTTCTTGGGAGCGCAAGGAGGACATGCAACGCGACTACCCACACTTGTTCGAGCAGGTAAAACCGATATGACTTCTTACTTGAATAATTATATTATGTTTTGATACTTATATTTAACACTAGAATGAGGGTACTTTTACTTAATTCTTAATCTTTCGGAACACGTGGTATATACATGGGGGGTTCCTTGTTTGGATTTTTCGCCCGATGTACTAGTTTCACCAGATTAGGATTTGAGCGAGAATATTATCATTTTAGATCGTTAAGTGTAAATATCTCTATAAGGTTATCTAAGAGTTCATATTTCAAGTTCGCATAATTTCCGAATTTTCGAGGACGAAATTCTTTTAAGGGGGGAAGAATGTAAAACCCCGAAAATTTCTATAATAAATAATGTGAATAAATAATAATAAACCTATCTGTTGTGATGGATAACTATATATATATGAGATATATATATATATATATACACATATATATGTCATATGAATGTAATTATCTGTGTTTGAGAACCCAACAAGTGATTTTAAGTAAAAGAAATCGAGTGTTATGGCCAGCGTGTTAAATGCCCAGCAGCAGGCATTTTTGTGCTGCACGGTCGACCGACGCGGTCGACCGCACAGCGGTCAGAGAGCTTCCAGGTTTTGTTTTCTTTGCGGTTTTGTTTCGGGTCTTTTGGGTTTCGGGTCGGGTTAGGGAGTTAGTATTTATACCAACTCAACCCAGGAGAGCCTCTCTTCACCTCAGGCTCAAAAACCCTAGCCCACATCTCTCAAATCTCAAACCCTAGCTGGATTTGGTGCTTAGGAGGAGATCTGGAGGATTTTTCAGCGGGATTTTGGATTGGCAGCGTAGAGAATCAACCTCCTGCAGATCTAGGGCTTTCATCAACACCCAAGGCGAGTAATTTCTCACCCAACTCTACCCCTTTTGTTTTCATGTAAAAACTTGAGTTTTTATTTGGTTTTATTAGGTCAAATTCGTATTTTTGAATAGCTAATAGATCTTTATGGTTTAGAATATGAGATTTGGGTATTCCTTATTTTTACAACTTACCAATATATTTTGTTAAAGAGATCTAGATCTGAATATATCTAAAAAGGAGTAAAATTTTGTTTTTATTGTTAATGATAGGTAGATCATGTTTAAATATGTTGGGATCTTGGTAATGATTTCTAAAGGTGCAAAAATTTCAGTTTTCTTTTACCTTTTATGTGACATTTTAAATGCTTGATTATTGATTAACTCAAAGAAGAATTTCTTCGGGTTTGGAATTTGGCAAAAGAACCCAAATTTGGGTTCTGCCTGCCTCGCGGTCGACCGCTACGGTCGACCGCTGGGCGCGCAGAAGGTCAGAATGCACTTGACCTCTGCGCGGTCGACCGCGGCGGTCGACCGTGATGTCTTGACGGTCGACCGACGTGGTCGAAGTTTCTCATGATAAATACGTTTTTCTCAATGTATCATAGTCTAGAATTGATAGTTATAAAGATGTAGATCAGTGTAATGGAAGGATGGGTCGAGTTGGCGAAGTTAACTCGTGATATAAGCAGATTTTAGCCCGTAAGTCGACTCACGACTCATCACGAGTCGACTCATCAGGTTGAGTCGACCCATGACTGTCATGAGTCGACTCACGAAGTCCTTTTCTGTTATCAAATGTGTTCTGTTGAGTCGACTCGTATTTGAGCACGAGTCGACCCATCGCAGTGCTTTCTTTCTGTTTCGTTCGTGCTTCCGTTTAAATTCACCCGTTGGGTATTAAATGAGTATACATGCATACTTTCTTATGCGCAGTCCTCGTGTTGGACTATAATCCATTAAAGTCCTCGTGTTAGACTATAATCCATTAAAGTCCTCGTGTTGGACTATAATCCATTAAAGTCCTCGTGTTGGACTAGTTACTTAACCAAGTTGGGTACATGACATGTGGTATTAGGCTGGGGCATGATAGCTACCTAGATCGTACATGGCATCTATTGTAGCTTTGTCATGTTTACACTTTATTGGTAGAGATGGGTAGGACATAATAGCTACCTAGGTTGTACATGACACCTATTGTAGTTTGTTCATGTTTACACTTTATTGGTAGAGATGGGTATGTATTTCTTTTCTTTATTTGTTTCTTATGACCAACTTCGGGTTTTGTATTTAGAGATCTACAATTTGAGATACAAGGTATATACATGAGGGTTTCCTTGTTTGGATTATTTCGCTCGACGTACCTATGCTCGTGTTGTATTTCCCTAAGTGCTAAAACCCATTAATGTTTGTGTAAATGAATTATATTATATTGTATTAACTGTATTTTCATATACGACGAGCCCTATCCCTTGGGGTTGGTTGTGATGTTGCTCGCTAGCGCTTTGACGCTCATTGTCCCTCCCCCTTTCAGGTAACGAGCCAGGAGCCCGGAGAGTCGCAGGTTGATGGCGATACACTTTAGCTTCAGCCGTCCTTTTAGTTATATTTTATTTTTGAGCTCTACTGAAAAATTTTGTGTAGTCATGTGTGAGTCTTATTCTAGAAGTTGTAAAGGCTGTGTGCCTTATTTCCTTTTTGTCAGATATTTGTATTTTGAGACTTGTTGAGTATTTCAGTTTATCTACTCAGATCTTGACTATGTACTTCTATGATTGTTGGATGATGAGATCTGTTACTTGCTTTGTACTACACCTGTTGTTGATTCCACTAGAGAGATAGTGATTGTGATGGTGAAACATGTTGTTGCACGGTGTGGTGCATGGCAGGTTTGACATTTCTGGTTTCACCTCGGACTGCAGCCTTGTGTGAACCCAGGGGCGTCACACAGCGAGTCTCAGAGAATTCACTCTCTTAGCACAACGTTACATGCGGAACGGATTTAGATAATCCGTATGCTAGCCCGACTCAAACGGTAGTCGGTAAAGGCTAATCAAATCCGTTGAAGGCTGGGGGTTAGCCAAAAATCCTAAAGTCAACGCCTAACACGCGTCGCCGGGTAGTCTATTCCCGTGAGAAAGACGAAGTCTACGTATTCAATATATCAAGTCTAAGGGAGTTCATTCCTTTAGCACAACGTCACATGCGGAACGGATTTAGATAATCCGCATGCTAGCCCGACTCAAACGGTAGTCGGTAAAGGCTAATCAAACCCGTTGAAGGCTGGGGGTTAGCCAAAAATCCTAAAGTCAACGCCTAACACGCGTCGCCGGGTAGTTTATTCCCGTGAGAAAGACGAAGTCTACGTATTCAATATCGTAGCACTAAGAGCGTTAACTCTCTTAGCACAGCATCACATGCGGAACGGACTTAAACAATCCGCATGCTAGCCCGACTCAAACGGTAGTCGGTAAAGGCTTGTCAAATCCGTTGATGGCTGAGGATTTGCCAAAAATTCTATAACTGCGAGTCATTGACGCATCAACTCCACTAGTTGGTCTCGTGACTTGAGCACCCAACAAATTCAGGATAAAACCCTAGGGTCAACGCCGGTCAACGCGTAACCCTAGGTCAACGTCAGTCAACGCGTTGTGATCAAAAAGTCAACGTACAACGTTCAAAACCCTAAGGTCAACGCCGGACAACGCGTAACCCTAGGTCAACGCCAGTCAACGCGTTGCAATCAGAGTCAACGTTCGACGATGTCAACGCCAATCAACGCGTAACCCTAGGTCAACGTCAGTCAACGCGTTGTGATCAAAAAGTCAACGTACAACGTTCAAAACCCTAAGGTCAACGCCGGACAACGCGTAACCCTAGGTCAACGCCAATCAATGCGTTGCAATGAAAGAATCAATACTCCGAAAAGTATACGAGTATAAACTGCTTCTTAATACTCCAATAAGGTATATGAGTATAAACTATTCCCTATTTTCGGTTGAGAAGTTCCTGGAGAATTTTTTTTTTCCTAAAAATATTCTTAAGGATAACTCAACAATACCACGCCGGACAACGCGTCGCAAATGAGAACTCAACGCCAACCCGAGCTAAAAATCAGAAATCAGGAATCGACTTCAAGTTTAAAATTCCGACAACGGTCAGACAATAAATGCAGCACCGAATTCCTTACAGACGTTCGACAAAGCACCGAATAGCCTGAAGGATTGAAGGAATCAAGAACAGAAGTCATTCCAAGGTCCCGTTACACCGACTGAAGGTTGGGACAATCATATCCAAAGTATTCCAGACTCTTCTATAAAAGAACGAGGCTGAAATACTTTGGAGGGGGTATCTGTAGGCATATAAAATTGCTTATAGGTCCCCTAGCATAGCTCGGCACAAACCGACGAACCAACGAGGCGACGAGATCGACAAATCGCACGCGAACAACGGAATGAATCCACCCGCGTGCAGAATCAAGCTAACGAATTAAGGAATCAACGAGTCATCCAACCGAGAACAGACTCGGACGAATCACGATCGAATCAAGATCAGTTTCGGACTCGAACTCAGAAGCGGATTTACTGCCAAATCAGGAATCCAACTTACTGCCAAATCAGATCATCAAATCAGAGTCTCAGGTCAACCGAAACACGGACAAACGAGACAACGCAAAACGACAAAAGTCAAACACCCGCGGGGGCTCGGCCAAAAGCCGAGCCACCTCAAGGTGGCTCGGCCTTAGCCGAGCCACCT